>NC_134175.1:27522272-27861772 GCF_964188355.1 Buteo buteo
CAGCATGCATTAAATAAAATACACACCTCCCCCCCCCCCCCCCCCCCCCATGTATAAAACTGTTCTTTGTGCAGCTTGTTCATTTATCATGATGAGGTTTTTATTCTCTAGGGACAAGTGCATATTTTAGGCTCTTGGATTGTTGTTCAGGGACTGTCATTTACTGTGTATGTGTGTAGATCCCACAAGACTAACTTATAGTTGGCATTTCTCTGTATAATAATTTTAATTGTGAAGGTATAGACGGACTACTATAGACAACATCTTAATGGTTGTACGAAGGCTGAAAATTTGGGGCTATATAGAAGTGGAAAGTATTCATTAGTCTCACTTGAACATTCTGCTGTCTTCCAGTGTTTCAGTAACATCTCTTGTCTGCATACTTCTTGTTGAATAATTGTACTTGAGGCAGTGGGTACTGCTATGGGCACTGAAAAGTGAAAAGCTCTGGAACCAGTGTTTAGTGAGGCCAAGGAAATGTATTTGAAAATAATCTTAACCTCTGCTAGAGATGCAATAATAAACCTGCTTTAAAATAGAGAGCTTGCAGAACAAAATAATGAGTTGTTTTGAGTAGTTGTTGTGCACACGCTGTGATACATTGCCAATTTACTATTTCTGAGCGCTGCGGTGTGTCACAAATGCATGTATCTCTCTATTAAGTGACGCCTCTGCAATTTGGAACCTTATTTGTTGGAACTGGTCTTTGTTTCACATTGTATAGCATTTTAAAAAAGAAAATGCTGATTTAGTAGTAAGTGGTATTAGTTGGCTTCTGGTACCAATTTTGTCTGTTGCTTTGTAGGTATGAAGCGTCCATTAAGTCCTGACCACGTCTTTGAAGATGGGATTATGAATCAACCAGCTGTTCTACGGGGCTTTGAAGAAAAAGGACTGAGGAATGACAGACAGGACTATCAATTAAGCAAAGAAAAAAAGAAGATACTGTTTTCCTTCTGCGAAGTGTGCAACATACAGCTGAACTCTGCAGCACAAGCTCAAGTTCATTACAATGGGAAGTCACACCTGAAAAGAGTGAAGCAGCTAAATAATGGAAAACTCCCTACAAGTGCAGCTCCTGGCACTTTGTTTGCAAGTACAAGCACAGGTACATGATTAGTATGAGATGTTGGATTTTGGTCAAGAAATCTCAGGAAGCTTTTAAGCTCTACGCTACCCACCCAACATAACCATTAAACTTAATATAGATTAATACTAGTAGTTAATAATATTTTGCCATGTAGAGAATTACTGGTGTATTTATTTTCCTGTGAAGCCAACTTGTATTGAGGCAATATTGCATTAAAGAATGATTAATGGCTGTGTTGGGCCTTGTGTAGTTGTGATATGGTCTATTTAAAATTAGCTGTTGTGGCTTCAAATAGTCATGCATTTTGTCATCTGCTTTTGCTCCCAAAACAAACTTCTGGAAGGATGCTATGTGTACAGGAGAAACTTTTAAAAGAAATGTAGTGGTGGGAAGGGGAGGAAGAGAGCTGGAATTTACAGGGCTGGCCCTTTCATTGTTTCTGCTTTCAGTGGTCTGGGTTTTAATTACTCTCAAGTGAGAAGTAATTTGAAATAATACTTTTTACTTACTGAGCAAAGCAAAGGTCCCAAATGCTTTGGCAAAATGCATTTAACATGCATAATGTAAAGGTGCAAAGCACATAATGTGTACTTCTCTATGCATATTAGAAAGTGAACACATGGAACAAATGATTTTCTCTTGTATGGTTGTAAGGGTAAGGATGTTGTGACTCTCCTTCCCTTTTTTTAAGGGGTCCTGGTATGCCATATGGTCTCTTGCTTTGAAGTTCATAGTTTTAGGATTTTGCTGCAGGATTATCATTTTTCTGTGATGTTCTAACAGCATTGAAGAAAATTTGTTAGAAAAATTTAAGGATGCTTTTCTTACTGATAGTTGAAATAGATACTTTCTTTTTTCCCTTCCATTTATTTTGTTAAAGAAAATTCAGGGGCTTTTGACATTTTGTAGAATCCAAAAGTGCCAAAGTTGATCTTGGAAAGTATTCTTTACATCTCAAACAAGTATAGCAAGTCATCCTTTCTAGTTCTGAGAAATAAAATGCTGCAAGTATTGAGGAATTATTGTCTAGAAGAAGCAAAAGTTGCTGCTTATTAACACTTGGTATTGATGAAGTAACAGATGTCAAATCTTCATGAAAAAAGTTTTACTAATTTTATTAGAGATTTTTTTTTTTATTAGCCACATGAGGGGATTTGCTTTGGGCATTTTTTGTTCTGCATCAAAACAAACTGCCTTAAAGGGTTTAGCTTCTTTTTTTTTTTTTTTTTTTTTTTGTTTGATTCTTGTTAACTGAATTTGACTTTTTTTGAATTCTTTGGTATTGTTTTGTTTGGTTTAGAACCAAGTAGCGTAAGGGTATCATTTGGGTAAGGCCTGTGGTCCAAAAGATTAAATTCCTTTTGAATAACACCTAAATGACATAATTATGTGCATTCTTTAAATAGTTTAATATCTATGAGACATTCTAATTTAATTTAAATTCCTCTGTGTGCGGATAGAAAACATTTTAAATGTTTGCATTGTATATTTTCTGTGGCTTTTTGTTAGCTGGACCCCTGCACCTGATGTCTTTGCTGTTGTTCCTGGGGATTGCAGCAGATGCTCAAAGGCACCATTGCTCAAAGAATGCTCTGATGCTGGGAATATTTTATGTTTGCTGGAACACATGCTTTGGGGTTATAGTATAGCTTAGGAGTTAAAATTCATGTTTCTTTGTGCTTTGTTCACTGATCTCTATATTAGACTATATCCTAGTTATTTACTAGTTATGCTGGTCTATCCAGTGTATGTTGAAATAGGCTTTCCGTTTTTGTAGCTGAAGGATGTTGGTTTCATAGCAGTTAAAAGAAAGAAATGCCTTGCATATGCAGTCTATTATTATTATTGCATAGACAATTTAATATACTGCTTAAGAGCTAGTATGAGAACAAGATGTACTGAAATGTAGTTCTCAGAGACCACTTTCCAGAAATTATTAGAAATTCATTTTCTTATAAATTGACATAATCCAGGCTGTTTTAATCCATGTCCTCTGGAGTATTACTACCCCTTGTAATGGGAGTCTGCCTTTCCCATTTCTTTGGCTAACATTGTAAACAGAATTTATTGTGCAGATGGTAACAGAACAATTATATTCATCTCACCTCACCAGTGAACAGACTTTATTCTACGTGCAAAGGAGGCAAATAGCCCCTCATACTTCATTTTTGTAACTACATATCCTTCTAATGAACCAGGTAGTGAACAGTTCAGCACACCTCAGGAAGCTTTCTGCAAAGGTTCCTGCTAATCTCTGGTTGGAGTTTTCCTCTGTCTTCATAAGATGAATGTGAAATTAGTAATATTCCTGTTGGAAAATAAGGTGATTGTAAAATATACATGACTGTAAATATTCGTTGACAGTACAGACAGGATTACAGACCTGCCAGAACTCTCTTGATCCTGTGTCACAAAACTGGTATGTGCACCATCACTGCCTCCAGCCTCCTTGGCTCCTGGTGGACTTTCTTCCAAATGGTGATGAACACAAAGGAGTGATGAGACATATTTTGATATTCATCCTCTTCTGAGGTCCTCTCTGTGACAGGTGGCCTCAGGCTGTTACAAAGTGTCCTTTTAATTGTTGACTTCCACTGTGTTTTACAACTATAATCTCAATTTGTTGCTCGTAACTTTCAGTAATACATAATGGTCCTTGTTGTACTGCTATTGAAGAGTTTACTACGATTTGGTAACTGTGGAATTCCAGGCTGTGGCAATAATACTCCACAATGTGTAGATGAGGGGGGTTTGTACATTTAAAGTCTGAATCTCTTTTTAGAGATAACTTTAAGTTACTTCTTTATACTTAAGTGTATGATTGTCATAGAATTTCAGAAGGTATTTAGCAACATATTTTTCTAAAAAGCCTACTCTGTTTCTATAGACTTTTGGTTATTTTGCCTCCCCCACCCCATTACTGAAATCTAGAAGCTATTTTGCTATTGTACCTGTGCCTGCAATTTCAGTTACTTCACAGCAAGTAAAATTGCATGTAAATTAAAGTTTCACAGCTGCTTTTCTTTATATTGACCAACTCAAGGAATTAATTGACTAAATTAGAAGGCCTTGGTGATTTGATCCACTCATTGAACTCCTTGTTTTCTTTAGATTGGTGTTAAATATTATGCATGTGAAGGAAACGGTATTCTACTGGAAAAGTATATTGCACACAATGCTAGAGCCTCCGCTGTTGCTTATGTTAGCGATTGTTCATTACCAGTGGAACCCATCCTGTCTTACTGCAGCTCAGGCTGAAGCTTGTCAGTGACGCCGTTCCCAGGGGCCATCCCTACCCTTGTGCCAGGCATATCTGATGTACGGTCAGGCTCCTGCCAGAAGGAAATACATGAAGTCTCGGGAAGACAAGAAAGTGTGTATTCTGCAGCTTGAATTGGAAATGATTTCAGTTGTTTCCTACAAGCAGGAAAGGAAAGGCTAGTTTCTTGGAGCCTTGGGGAAACGTGATTTGGAGCGGGCCTGTTGCAGGCTTTTCAGCAGCACGTCTTGCTGGAGCCTGGAGCGGTGGGAGCGGTGGGTCAGGTCACAGCCGCTCGGGGTGCCCCGTGTCCCACCTGGCACCCCGAAAACGAGGGTACCTCCAGTACCTGCTCTTCGAAGGGGGAGACACCAGTCCTGAGAGTATGGTGCGGGCTTGGCTAGTTAGAGGTTGCTTGCCTCCTGACGTGCGAACAGACAGCCCGTGAGTGAAGCGTTGAGGAGATGAAGGCGGGCGGGGAGGGCGGCGCGGCTGCGGGATGGCGAGGCCGCCGCGAGATGGCGCCGGAGGCCGCCGCGAGATGGCGGCGCAGCCCGCGCCGTTGGGCAAGCGGGGCCCTGGGGCGAAGGGGCCGCGGCGCTGCCTCGGCCGGGCCGCTTCTGCCGCCGCTCTGCTCGGAAGCCGTTGTCGTTAAGCAAGCTATCTGCAGGGGTAACAGCGAGTTGCTTGTTAGTATCCGCTGTGGGCAGCACTGTGGATGACTTCGTTATGTTCCTCCCAGTTCTCCTTTGGAGAGGATACCGGTTTTGCTCCACGAATTCTCATTACTTGTTCCCGGGGGGTGTGGGGGGGTGTGTGTATCTCGTGGTGAGTCTTCTCATTCTCTCTCCTTTGCCCCCGTGCTAACATGGGAACGGTTGGTGTAGTTTTAAGAGTGAGTGTACTAGAAATACCTATCGAAGTCCAAATTGTACAGATCCCTGGAAATGGGTAGGGTGGTTTCATTTTTGTTACAGAAGGTACCCAAATTCTAGAAGTAGGCAAAGCATAACCACTTTTTTCCTGGGTCCTAGGCTGTTTTAAAGAGCAGATGTGCTTTAGGGTCCGGATGGCACTCATTCATGGCATGTTTGAAGATTTTTCTGTAGTTCTGGCTAGAAGTGAGGTTGGGATGTTAGTCCTCTGGCAGTGTATTCTGGCGGCAGCTCTGCCTCTTTGTCCTGCAAGGTCAGGGATTCCAAGAACAGTTTTGGAAATGCTGTGGGACCCTATGCCGTGACTCTTTGTAGAGAACAGTCCTACAAGTTAATGTGTTACTCGGCAATACTGAGGAAATAATCACAGGATGATTTCCCGAGATACTGTCAACACACAGTTGGGTGATCTGGCTCACAGCAATGACAGCCAGGGATTTGTTAAGCTAGCAAAATAAATACATAAATGACTAGACTTCTGTTGTGTTTGTGACTTAAATTGGGTCACAAAAAGGGCCTGGTAATGCTGATGCATGGGAGAGGGTAAAACAGCAATCTTGGATATAGGAGGAGAACAAGGGAGTATGGAAAAGGCAGGGTTTTTTTTTTTTCACTTGTGGCAACAGAGATTAGAACTGCTTTGCCTTCTTGTGCAATGCCCTATTAAGTTGCCCTAGGCATCATTTCAAGTTAATGGAGGCAGGGAGGCTTACAATTAAAGTGCTCAGAATTATCCTTCAAAGGATCCATGGACTATATAGCTAACTTGCATATTGGTTTTCCCAACTCAATGTCTGGAGTTAGGAAGTGTGAACAGTGTCTTCAGCCATGTCAAATGAAAAGGACCTTCTTAAACAACTAATTCAGATTAGTAATTAATTTTCTAAGCATTTGACTTCTTTTTCTCAAAAAGTAAAACTGACTATTGGTAGACGTTGAGAAATTATTCTGAAAATATTCCAGATAGCCTTAAATCCACAAGGCTTTTTTTGGTTTTGTTTGTTTGGGTTTTTTTTAATGAAACTGTAAAGAAATTACTTTGCCAGGTGACTCAGTCAGTGCAGGATTAAATGATGGTCGGTTACAACAGAATGAAACTGCAGTGCATTACTTTGATTTCAGTGGAGTTTTTCTTTGGTTTTTAATTGTCAGAGAATCTGATCCTAAGTGGAGGTCTTTTTATGTAGGTTTGAATCCTTAGCTGGGCCAGGACTAGCTTTCTGACAGGTAGCTTAGTTGCCATCTAAGACTGCTTTGTGCCAACTTAATGGAGAACAGAATTTTTGCTTACTTTAAGCCTCTTGATTTAGGTCCTCAAATTCTTTATCAATGTTTGTCTTTCATTTTTCTAAAAAAAGAACAAGGATAATCTGATTTTTTATTACAGAAGATCTTTATGAATTATTCTGCCAAGTACTCAGAGGAATGCTAAGCAGCAACGAAAAGTATCTTGAAAAAAGTTCGTGAGCTGAGTCCTACTAAATGTGTGCATGCATAGCCATAGAATTGTTGTGTAAGTCTATAGGGAAGAGGAGGAGGAGGATAGTAGAAATCACTGTGAGCTTACTCTTTCTTGTGTTATGCCAAAACCTCTTTCAGACTTGTAGGAGGTCAGTGCTTCTTCTGCCTTCCATGTCTGCTGCCTATAGCCCAACCTTTTGGAAAGCAGTTTGAAGGAGGCTGCTGCTATGGGAGCACAAAGTGGAGCAACGCCATGGGGTTTCCTCCTTCTGCCCCCTGTGTGAAAGGGAGGTTGTTCCTCACTTTGCTATCCTACTCTGGGTAAAATCTGTTTTTCTGTTTGGAAAAGATTAGAGTCTTTTGCTAAAAAGCAAAACTACTACCTTTCTCCAATATAATAATTAAAAAAAGTTAACGTTCCTGTAATGTAATTTAGATTAGTGAGTGAGAAACTGCTAGTATTTCACTTCTCGCTACTGGGTATCTTGACTTCTTTTCTTATTCAGTTGTCTTTTGAACAAAATTGCATTTGGTAGATGATTCCACATTGTTTCTATCACTTGAGTATTTTCCACAACTTAATAAATATGTAATGTTACATAAGTTAACATTTTTCTTAAAATGTGAAATGTATTTATGATAAGTGATTGCTATTTTTCTTTCACAGCAGTCATGATTATCTGCTCTGAAATTAAGGGGATTTATTATATTGTTTTCGTGCACTTGATAATCCTTACAAAATTTTGATGATGAGAGTCACTATCAAGGGACAGAGCTGACGTTAAAGATGGTTCCTTGTTTGCTAATAACGACAAACTGTATCCGTAATACTTTGTTCTGCATTTGAGTAGCTGCACTGTGAAAGTACTGGTAAAATTCATAAAAATAATAAGTAGATACGTGCACTCACTGGTAGTCCTGAAGAAAACAAAAAGGAAAATTATCGTTTCATTGAGGTTGGTTGTTTTTAAGCAATTGGTAAGTTGTATTAGAGCAAAACATTCAAAAATTCCCTAATAGCAAAAAGAAAACCCAACCTTTTTTGAAGTTGGTAAAGGTTAATCAGACGTATTATTCATCTGTAGCCTCCATTTCATTCTCTTGGAGGTGGGGAGCACATGAATGACATTTGTAAGCAAACAAATGGAGTGTTACAAGTATGGGAAAAATTAGTTTGGGGTGGGGTGGTGGTGGTGGTGCTTTGGGTGGAGTGGGGGAAGGTTTCAAAATAAAATTGGCTACCACAGTTGGCACTCTTTGCCACTAGTTTGCATAAATATATTCTTGTATCAAAATTCTCTGCAAGATTCCTTCTTGGAGAGTTTAACCTCTCTTCAGGGGCAGTTATGCTGTGGTAAAGAACCAGCATTTAAGACCTCAGAGAATCAGGTGTTCTAGAGTTGAAGACCAAAACCACAGCTGCTCAGCAGCCATGATTTCAAGCTGAGAAGGGCTGCAGGAGTGGTGATGACACAGCTTCTGCTCTGGTTGGGTGCGGGGGTCTCCCTTGTCATTTAAACAGCCTGGGCAACGGCCTGGAAAGCTACTGAAATCAGTTGAGTTCACGCGAGAATTTCATGTTGCTGCAAGGATTTCTTCACTGTCTCTTTGAAGGGTGTGATCCACAGTTTACAGGTGTAGACAGCTGAGATGAAAAGGGATCTATAAATGCAGAGTCATAATTTTTATTCAGTGTGCATTTCCAACAGTGATTTCTGTATTAAAATAACTGAAAAAATAAAATAAAGTCAGATTTGTTTATTATTTTTACCTTGCAAAAGTAAATCAGATACTCTCTCTGTATGTAAGTATCCTCATCTGGGATCAGATCCTGCCAAAATTTCTCTCATAGTTGTCTCATGACACAGTAGTGTATTTGGATAACTGTACAGGTATTATAATAAAAAATCCTGTGTCTTTCTATTTCTTTGCAAACTTAACCTAGTCGTGATTACATCTGATTCTTATTATACTGTATATCTCTGTGGGTGTGAGTATGCACAGCGACACATGCCCTCTTACCTTTTTTGGGAAAGAAAATGTATGAAGTACCTGAAAAGACAAAAAGATTTACATAGTGGGAAGTCTGTGTGGGAGTAGGAAGAGCATGAATTTAATAAGCCATGGAGATTTTTCATAGTAGGTAATTAAAAATTATTGTTGTTTTTGAAAGACGAAGGCATTGGTCATGTAATGTCATGCTTTTAGTTGTTGGTTCGGGTTTTTTTGTACAAATGCTTAATCTGCTGGACTGTACAGATATTTGCTGGGTCAGTAGTATAAAATTTTTCATCCAAATATTTATACTTCTCTTTGATAGATATCCTATTTGTTTATGTATAATAGACTTTGTTATGTTATTAAAAAGTACTTATTTGTTCATTTGCATAATTGTAAATTAATCTTATTTAGAAAAGCTGTGAGGAATCATTAATTTTTATTGCTGGATTTTTTTTTCCAATAACAAACCTCATCACAATACAGGCTACTGATTCTCCTCTGTCTCGTGTTCATTGTAGAAAAGGCAGAGCTATTTTTAACATTTACACAGTCTAGATAGATGATTCTTCGTTCCGTGGGGTTTGGAGCTGAATCTGTAGAGCCTCTTGTAATCATATCCTTTTTTTTTTAATGGTTTGTTTGAATTTGATCACTGTAGCTGATTCCATGCATTGATAATGAAGGCTTGGGTTGCCTGTTTCTCGGCATAAATTCACCTCAGACTTCTACTTTGACAGTGCTCTGTGTTTCGGTACGCATGAAGATACAGAACTGAAATTGCTTTGCTTTCTTTACAAATGACTCAGAGTGTGCTTGTCCTTCCCTAAAATGTTGCCAGTGTGTGAAGGATTTTCAATGAGCAATGTAATAAGCCGGCATCTGGGAAGGTTTGAGGCTGCACTGGTATAACAGTGTACTGTCACACAGATGATCAGGGCTGGAGCCAAGTCTCTGTAGCACCGTAGATCATATTGGTCACATACTGGAAGTTTTGTTTATGTAACTTGGTTGGTGTTTAAGCTGCTTAAATAGTATTGCCATAATGTGGAGTGGACTTCCCAGTAGAGGTGAGCATGATTTTTATTATTAAACTTCACTGGATTGTTTTCTGATATGTTATGAAGAGTAGATGCTTATATGTTTGGCATTATTTCTGTGTGCATGTCATTTGTATTTTAGTTATTCCAGTGGAAAGGATAAGAAAAATGGAAAGGCATATAATGCATATTTTTCTTCTTTTCTTATTTCATTATTAAAAGTAACTCTAAATATGTGGCAAGCTCCTTTTCCTTGCTTGCTGTTTGCAGAGGGCATCTTTTCAGTAGGTGATTTCCTATGCATTTTAAATGTTTTTGGAACATGTCAGTGATGCTGTATTATTGTTGTAAAAAGAAGCTAATTAGCAGTGTGAGTAAATACCTCTTACCAGAGCTTGCTTTCTGGCTTGTTAAATCTCAAATTACGGTTATAATGATACGTAAAACACAAGAGCTGTCGGATTCTCCAGATAAACTAAGAAAGTAAAGAATGAAATAAATTGTATAGTGGGTTTGACATCTTGCATATGTCTGTCATTGTTAATATTAAAAGTTATGACCTGTCATGCCCAGGGTAGCTTCCAGTAATTCATTTGCACTGACAACTTGCTTTGAGAAGGGTATAAAATTACTGTTGCTTCTCCCTAACGAGTTAAATTTGAGATTTAGTGCTGTAAGTTTTATTTAAGGGAACAGATAGTGTGCTAAAGGTAGCCCGTGAAGTTCTAGTAGTAAATCTTTAAGCTCAAAAGAAGCATTATTGTAAACTGAATAGACTTTGTACCTATGTGTTAAAAAAAAAAGAAACAACAAAAAGTTTTTTACTGAGAATTTCACCTAGAGCAAAACACAGAAAATTAGTTCAACTGAGTTACTTATTAAGCATTGCTGTTCTGCTAATATGTTTAGTTTGTGGTCAGACCTGCTCTGATTATATTTGCGTTTGCTGATAGTAATTTTTTTAATAAAAGAAGGAAAGATGCTGAAAAATATTTATTAAAATGTTTTTCTTGCTTGCTATAGAAATATCTGTGCTCACTAGTAAAGACTGCTGTGGTTTGGGTTTTTTTTATGAGGAACTAGGACAGCTCATGCATTTTCCTGCTAAATATATTTATGAGGCAGCTGTTTTATAGCTTTCAGCTCTAAAGTTATAGATAAGTGTGTATTTGTTTGACAGAAGATTCGAGAATTTCCATTTACTGCCAGTACATGTAAAGCTTGGCTAAGCAGACTGCATCAGGAGCACACACCATTTGTATTAGCCAATCTGTCTTTGCAAGTCCCAGGGCCACTATCTTGCTAGAAGCCACTGTGTGCTTTTGAAAGCATGAAATTAGTTTTATACTGAGCACATGGTTTCTCATTTAGCAGTTCTTTTTATGGTAATGGTCAATTTATGGTTCAGTGCCAGAATTTTGGTGTTCTGTCAAAGCTGATAGCTTCTGCTAAGGTGTTCTTTGGAGATAAAAACAAACAAACCCCAAACCAACATCCTCCCCCCCCCCCCCCAAAACCCAAACCCGACAAAAATGCAGTTTGTGGTGGGGATCCTAGGGAGACCCTACTAGAGGAAAATTCTCCCCAATGACCTAAACTACTCACGTTTCTGATAACATTTTGGTGTTGTTTTGTTGTAGTCTTTAGATAACATTTATAAGC
The DNA here is from genome assembly GCF_964188355.1 of Buteo buteo. Taxonomy (NCBI): domain Eukaryota; kingdom Metazoa; phylum Chordata; class Aves; order Accipitriformes; family Accipitridae; genus Buteo; species Buteo buteo. The sequence continues at coordinate 27,533,718 of NC_134175.1, forward strand.
ATACGTTTGTCATTCATGAGATAAAATTATTAAATTCATTGTCACTTTCTTATACTTCATACTGAGTTTTATAATCACTTTGCAATAAGGTTTTTTTCATGACATGGAGAATTACTGTCCCTCAATGCTGATTTGCTCTGTGTGCTTATTTAATGATCAAGGACAAAATATACATGAAAAATGTATATGAAGCACCCTAAACATTCAGGAGAGATGCTTTTTAGAAAGCAACTTTAGAACACCTTACAAATGTTACTCTTTCTTTGGAAATCTGTAGGAGTCAAAATAAGTTGTTAGTAAATACGTTTGTAAAACTTCCTTTAATACATATAATTCATAAATTGATGAGCCAACTTTTTACCCGTGTTTCATTCTTGGAAGAGGGCATTCTAACTGTGCCAGATTGCTGTTTCCTCACTAGCAGCTATCCTTAGTGAAAGATTAAGGTCATTAACACTGTGCACTGTTAGGCTTCGCCTGGGTTACTTTGTCCAGTTTACATTAATCTCTCTTGTGTAGTAGGTAATTTTAAATTGCTTTGCTTTTAATATAGGTCTCCACAATTCTGACTTGATCTTGCACCAGGCATTTTTTTATGATACAGTATTTGCTGCTTTGCTCAGTTTTGTCTGCAAGGGGCAAAATTTGACATTGCATTTTGTGTGGAAGATGTGGTAGGTTCTAGAACTGGTAATGTTTCTTCTCTTAAGTGCTGAGGAGACATCCTGATCAGCTACTGATATGACTTCCTGGGAAAGAAGAAGCTGGAGGCCATAGCTTCCAGAAGCTTATTTAAGAAGTAAACTTGAGGTGGTGTACCATCATGGAGGAGGAAGAGAAGTAGAAGCTATGGAGACTACTGCTCTTTGTCAAAGACACTTGGAACGTGCAGCAAAGTATCACTTCAACACAGCTCCTTTCTCAAAGCCATGTTGTTTGGATCATCCTGTAGTCACGAAATAGATGCAGGCTGACAGCCTGTTTTTTATACAGCTTTAAAAAAAAAAAAAAATTGCTGTCATTTTAGGACCTTTGAATACATTTGCTTGCTATTCTTCAGTGTGTGTTTAAAGGCTACCAGGCAGAAAATATTGTTATGAACATTTGGAAAACAATGTGTGACATGTCGCTACTGTGACATATAAAACTTGTTTTATTTCTTTAAGTGCTTGAGCTCTAATGCCTTTCCTTGTCCTTTTATTCTTTTTGGGATTCTTTTTATCCATGCTTTTTATTGCTATGAATACAAGCTTGTCACATTTCAAGCTGGCTAGTTCTTTGTTCCGAGACGTTGTTGTTTGTAAGGTGCTTTCAGCTTCAAAGTTCTTGCATCCTCTTCCAAGTGTCTTTATTGCTGCATATTTCCCCTCCTGCTGTTTCACATTGGTAGGTAAACTGAGAAGCAAGATCTGGTGTGCTCATTACACTGGGCAAAACTACTTCGCTTCCTGGTAGGAGCTCTACTGTTTCAAAAGCCATTTCTATATCAGATTGGCAATTACCACATGGCACCGTAATTTTAATTTCTCCTCCTTTAGAAGACATCAGTGTTAATGTATGGTGATCTTTTGCAGTTTGAGAGCATTTGGAGGATAGCAGCTTCACTACTGCAAGGTTACGTACAAGGAGATTGTGAAGGAGAAGAGGATACCGTGAGCTGAAAGGAAAAAATGATTGGGGAAGTGGTATGGGGTTGTGAGCAATTCCATGTTGATCACTTGACTTTGGGACCTAAGTCTAGCCAAGTTCTTTGTGGAAATCTTGAATTTGCCTTTTGTAGTGAAGGTCACCAATGATTCCTGTCAGAGGAGCCAAGTAAACCGAGAACTGTAGTTCACTGTGGCAGTCCTGCTGAAGCTGGAGTTTATATGTTTTTCCCTGTCTATAGGCTACAGAGCCAAAGATGTTCTGGAGGTCTCACCCAGAATGTTTAGCCAAGAAATTGTGTGTGTTTTCATATGCTTTCTGTTCTGTTGAATTCTGAGCACTTCTCATAATATGTCTTTGAAGGGAAAATGAACTAACTTCCCTCTTTCATGTATGCTCTTTTTGTTCCTGCAAGGATTTTTTTGGGGGTGGGGGGCAGGAAATGAGGATAGCAGGGTACTTTTTGATCTGTATGGGTGTAAGAAGAGTGCTTTTGTATTGACACCAGCAGTGAGGGCAGATGAAAGGCTAAATTCCTTAGCCTTGGGTAGGTCTAAGACCTACCCTGAAAAAATTTTTGTCTGTGATTGAGCAGTGCAGATCTCAGGAGGAGATGAGGAATTTTTTAATACTTCCTTTACTTTTTAATACTCTGTGAATAGAGAAATACAGCTGCTTTAAGGACTGAGATTTTCAAATTCATATAGTGTGTTATAGGAGCTACCTGAGGGAAAGGATATGCAGTGGGCAAAACTTTTCCTGGTAGGCAACTTGTGAAATTGCCAGACATTTGACTGGACAAGAAGCTGTGGTATGATGCGTTTAGTGATACCATTGGTTAGTGTGTGTGGTTGCTCTGGATAGTGTCTGAGGTCTGTGTTCAGGTCACCTGTGTTCAGGGGATTAAGGGTTGTTTCCAGGTCTAGGGACTTCTGAGGTTATTGTGGTGTGTTCTTTTTTGGATTTTTTTGTTTGTTTGTTTTGTTAGCTGTTCATTTGGGTAATGTTTACACTTTTACTGAGCTAAAAGAAGAGATTGAGAGCGCAGGTCTCTAGTGTGCTGGTTTCCCTTTTGCTCTCTTCAAGTGTTCTGTAATGACCCAATTAGAAGTCAGAACATATCACCTGGAAGTTTGTGACTTCCACCCAGGGGCTTCCATTTTCTTTCTTTAGGATACTTCATTGTAGGGGGAGCAGAGAGAAGAAGGGGAGGGAAGAAATCCATGAAGGAAGTTCTTAAAATTGTCCACCTTTCTGCTCAAACTGGATTCAGAATTTTCACATGTGCAATATCCTCTTGCTCAGCCTAGGGTGTTTGCAATGATGACATCCTGAAATGTTTTGTTTCATAATAGGTAGAATGAAACCGCAGTTCTGGGACTGAGCATTTAAACATGATCAGAAAAGGAGATGCCTTTTTTTTTTAAATCAGAAGAACACATTTAAATTGAACATGGAGAAAATAAAGAGGTGAGGAAGATTTCTAGGCTTTACAGTGGCACATCTGGATAAAGAGTCACAGAAATCACTTCATCAAGAAAAAGCAGACTAGTTGGAAAGAACTGAAGGTTATTGTTAGGAATTGCAATTAGTGTATTGTGGCCATCTTTGTTAGTGGTACCATTGAAGCCTGATATGTCTCCAGTAAGGTTCTGAATAGTAAAAATCCATCCTCTATTAAGTAATGATTGTAGCAACCTCTTTTTAAGGAAATGTAAATAGCACTTGGTACCTGTGTACCCCAGTTACTTCTGAAAAGTAGATTTAAGCTTTTCAGTCACTTTGGCTGGTGAGCAGGGCACAGACTTTCAGAAAAGCCAAAGCTGGAACAGGTTTATCTGAGGGAAGAGGTTTATTTGCTGAGAATTAAGTCATCATGAACATATCCTCAGTTTTTTTTGTAAACATGTTTATAAAGAATGCTTATATGAAAGTGGTGTAGTACCAGATTTTTTGTTAATAACTATTGACAGAAACAAGGAAAAATCTGCCAGAAACAAGTAAAAAAATTGTTGTCCCTTCTTAATTTTGTTTGTCATTTGCAAACACTTGCTCATTTTGATAATTTATCCTCTCTATCTCCTTTGAGGGAATTTTTTTTTTTCTTTCTTCTTTCCTCCTTCCTCAAAACAAACAAGTCAAATGACTTTGTTTTACAGATTACTTCAGATTACCTTTTCTGGAAAAATAAATATTTGAGTTGATATTGTTCTCTTGTATACTAGACTTCTACTCTGGAAGTTATTGTTACTGCATGGTATCTATGCTGTTGGTATCCTTCTGTAGGTAATGTTTCTCAACTGGACAATCAATGAAGCTTAAAATCCAAATCAATAAAGTAATAATTTACCAGCAGCTAATAAATTAAGTCTGTAATCTAGTTCTGCTTTGTAAGGAAATACTCACCCATGAATTATCTAGGTGACAAAGCTATTTACTTAAATATTTTATAAATTCCCAAATTTTAAAAGATTTTTGTTGCAAATGGTCAGGTTATGGTACTTAGTGTTTCCTATAGTTCACTAACAATTATTGAGTTAAGAGGCAGAAACAGCCTGTTGCTTGATAAGCATATCAGGATACCTACTAGAAAAGAAGCGGTAAAAATGAGAAAAGTATAACTTGTGGTACGATTAGCTTGAAATATGTATCCAAACTATTAAGTAATTATGAAAAACAAATCTTTGAATTGACATAATTTCATATGTGATTTGCTAAGTACAGCTATATAATGGTAATTTTTAATTTATAAACAGATACTGGATTTGTAAATGTTTGTCAAATAGTTTCACCAGCTTTTACCCAAAACTGTCATGTTGTTCACAACATGATGTTTATTCATTGATCAAGCCCAAGTTTACTGGAGTCTTCTGAGAAATGCGACAAAACAGAATGAGCCATTGCAGGAACGGATAAAAGCTGCTGGGAATTTCCATGCTCTGAAGGTGCTTTGCAACCTAAACATGTGGCTTCTCCTCTTGCTCTCTTTCATGCATGTGCTCACTTGTTGGAAAGATGTTAATGGGCTTGGTGGTGAAGAGGGAGAGATTTGGGTTAGAGCTTAAGTACGATGTACCAATTAACTCAAGAAGTAAATTAAAATTAGAGGAAGGGATTTGTGAGAGCAGAAGGCATTGCTGCATCCTGATGCATGAAATGAAACAGTGACATGGTTGGAGTCAGGGTGTTCCAGACTTTTCAAGGGCCAGCTACCCTCACACATGCAGTTTATCTGAGACTTCAGTGATCATTAATCATGCGCCTAAGGTTAAACATTTGTGTAAGTGTTAACAGGTTGTTGGGTATGGTTCATGAATAGGAGTTTGAACTGGAGCAGAAGAAAATACAAATTCTGGCCATTGAAAATTATGTCTTAAGGTTGCATTAAGTCAAGATGAAAAATAACACGATGGTTTTGGGTATAGGCCTAAAGAAATACTGCTTGAGGAGATGCACACTGGATTTTGATTTTTTTTGTTTTGTTTTGTTTTGTTCTGTTTTTCACTTTCTGGCTGCTCGTTTGATCAGTTCCCTTATTTTTCTGCCTGCAGAAAGTGAAGCTAATGTGAGGCGTGCAGCAGTGCGGTACTCTGCCCCAGAAGGTGGGGGATGCTGAAGCACCCCAGGGTTTTGCCCCCATCAACTGTGCTTGTAACCTGGCAGTGAAGCTGATCACAGCCGAAGACTCACATGCCTAGACTGTGAATTCTGTGGTGTACTTCGAGAGTTTTGTGGGTTTTTTTTAATTTAAAATTTTTTTTTTCAATCTAGGAAACCTTGTGGAGAAAATCTGTTTTGAGCAAGTGCACAATTCATCAGAAGAATAATTCTGAGGAAACGCACACTTTAATTTTTGAAGTATTTTGTGTTGCTTTATATTGTTATAGCAAGAGACTAGTATTTGAATAAGTATGGTGTACTTCACCTTTTTGTCTGTGTTCAGAAACACAATTTAATATACCAAACTGTTTTTTATCATCAGAAGTCCATTTTATGCATAATAGGCATGTTATTAAATAAAACAAAAATCAAAAGGTTAAAAGTAGCTTTATAAATAGTATTTTTGTCAGATGATTTAATTTTATTATCACTGTTTCAAGTAAAATTTCCAGCCACATTTACTGAAGCCTCTTTTGAAGACAAGCTGTGTTGAGTTCTTTAATTGTTAATGTAGATTTCTTTGGGTGGTGGTCTTTTATATGCAAAAAATATATTTGAAGGGCTGTTAACTTACTGAATAGCAAGCATCACTGAAATTTAAAGACCTATTTGAAATGGAAGTTATAGATTTCAGTCACATTTTATGTCAAGACTCCAATGGCAGAAGGAAAGAACATTTTTTAGCAGATAGTGGTCCTGTCTGTTGCATGTTATTGCACTGGACATCTACCCTGGCAAAACCAGGCCATGTTTACAAATATAATATGCTTATTTTTTGCTTAAGTTATTGGGAGGTGATGGAATGACAGACACATACTTTCTGTCTTAGACTAAATGCAGTTATTCTTCCATCTTTTTACAGTTTTGCTTCAGAAATACTTGTTACGATTATCCAGACTTGAACTCAGTGGATCAATTGGGCAAATAAAGCTAGCTATACTTTTAAAGTATTTCTACTTTGTACTGCTTTCCGCATTTGGAAACCTGGGGTTGCTTTGATAGATAGCGAGCACGCTACCCTGGCTGCTTCAAGTCTTCCCTTTGCAAGGTTGATGCAATGCATCAGTTACTTTTAACTGCTTTAAATAACTAGGATAAGAATCCTAATCACAGAAGTTGTCATGCATTAATTGAATAACTATGGAGTGGAGAGCAGGAATGTGTTCTTTCTGCTGGCTACCGATTAGCAGGCTGTTTGACTGCTTGGAATCTCATCCATTCTGTATGAGGGGTTATCATTCTCAGAACCGACAGCTGCGCACTACGCAGAAGGGAGCTGATCCAGCCCCTCTGAAAGAGGATGTGCCTCATTTGTTCAACAGCAATCCCTCTGTGGCAAAAGTGTACTGCTGGAAAAACATCAGGAGTTTAGAAAGACTGGGTGAGGTGCTCATGTACACGATAGGGAGCATGCATGGAATCTGGGTGAAAAAATGGCAATTTTTATTCTGTCTTGGGTGGTCAAAACCATGTAGCTAGAAATGATATATCCTGAAATATGGGAAAATAGTAGCTTTTAGTAAGTAGTTGAATGGTGATCTGCAAGAAACTGATGTGCTACTGTAAATACACTCCTATCCTGAAATTGAAATCCTTTTACTCCATATATCATTTTCTAGGCCATCTATTGCATAAACATGTTTATTGCTTACCTTAATACAGTTCTAGGGTCGGTAGAAATAGTATTGCAAAATCAAGTTTCAGGTGTCACGTAGTTGTTAGAGCAACAACCAGTAGCAGTGCAGACGCGCAGTAGAAGATTGTTTGAGGAGCCAAAATCTTGTAGAAATGGTCTCTGGTCTCTCTCTTTTTTTTCTCTTTTTTCTTTTTTTCCTTCTCTTTTTCTTTGATCATATTGCTGAATGTTAGTGGAACATGACTGTACTATTGTGGTGTGGAGCAATCAGCTGCCAGAGTGAAGTCAAGTCTGAAGGGACATCTACCAATTAACTGAAAATAATGAGAAAAATCTTCTTGTTACACTAATCAAAGCAAACTTGTTACCAAGAAATTTGGAAGTCAACAAATTTGTAAGCCATGTATGTCTAGCCTGACTCTTCTGGTATAAACAAAATCAGAATCAGTGCATCCACTGGGACTCATAGACTCTGAGGACCAAAGGAATCACCGAGCCTTATCTTCTGTACAATGCCAGACAAAATAATCTCAAGTATTAAGTCCTTCAGTAGAAGAAATTGCTTTCCCTAACATGCCAGTGCTTGCTGGTAAGTCCAATAAATCTGCAATTGAACTAGAACATATTTAGAGACACATCCAGGTTCAATTTAAGGACTTCAGGATGTGATGAATTTACTTGTTACACTGTTGAATTGTTCGAATAACCCTTTACCTTTGCAGTTAAGAACTGCTTCTTACTGCCAATTTGAATTTCCTAACTATGAGCCAGGAGGTGCCTTGTCTTCCCTACTATTAAAGAACCCCTATTATTAGATGCATTCTCTTTTTAAAATGGCAAGGAAGCTTGATTTAAAGTCCAGCACTGTTTGTATTAAGTGTGCAATTACAAACACAGATTGTGTAACATCTGAAAAGAGTATGTATTACTTTTTTCTTCTAATACCATGGTTCACATCAGTGGCCTCAGTGACTCTCCAGTGAATTGGAATGACAACTTTGCCTCCACAATAGTGGACTGTTGGGTCCTGGTTTTTAAAGTCTGCACAACATACTCTAACAAATACTCTTTTCAGCCACAACTGAGTTGTTAAAGCTCTCTTAGCATTAACTTAGGAGCATGATGCTAATACTTATCAAGATTTTTTCTGGACTTTTGCTGTCTTTTCCTTTCCCCTAGTTAATTTTCATCTGGCAGGATCAAGCTTTTCTCAGCGAGCACTTGTGAAAGGACAGTTGTTTTCGTCGTCAAATCCCTTGCTTATGGTATGCACTGCTTGTTTTGCTCCTCTGTAGAGGTTGACCTGTTTCTAAAACTATGTTAAATACTGAAAGGCAGCTATGCAGCAGCTCTGTGTCCACTTCTTGATACCATCCAGCATGTGCAGTGACCTTTGTCACCCAAAGTTATTTTACCAGTTGTTTAATTCTTTTTGCAAATACATGAAGCTTAATATCAGTGTAGGGATTTGGGTGGTGGAGTCTTAGTCTGATTTCCTTTACATGATGTGTGCTTATCATTTCACCTAATTTTCTTGGTATTAATTTCAAAGACTTTTATTTATCTAAAGCGTATCTTCAGTGAAGACACAGAAAACAGGGAATACAGAATCTTCTGCCTATTTCTTAACCAGCTTGTAAAGACATTGCATATATGATTTACCTGACAGATGTTTTCTTACAGTTTTACCTGAAGTTTTGGAACTAAGAATATCTGTAATCTAACCATGTAAATAATTTCGTTGAGTCTTTATCTTTTTTGGTATACTAGTGCTAGCACCTGACAGGCATGCCCGCTAGCCATTGTCTTTTTTCCACTTAATTGGGACTGTTTAGAAACAATATCATACAGTATTATATTCAAACCATTATCCTTGGGATGTCTTAACTCCTTTGGAGCAGGTCCCCAGCACCCACATCCATTTATCCATAAAGACTTCTTTCTCTAGTTTGTGGTAAGAGTGGAAGCACAGTGTAAGCGTACTAATTTATTTGGATGACTAATTCCTTCCTGGTTTACTTATGGTAAAATGCTTACAGTTCAGTTGCACTAAATTGTCTTGACAAGATGTCACTGTTAACAGGCTTGCTCTTAAGCCTGTGACGATAATACATAATACTAATCTTTCTAATACCTTGCAAGCTGGTGTTCAGGATTTTTGACTCCAAAGAGTGTGCTGCCAGAATACGGCTTTTTTTTTTTCCTGATACCAAACTTTCTCCCACAGAAGTGGGAGTGAAAAAGCTCTATGAATTTAAGTATTGCTTGGAATTTATTTCTGCAGTTTCTGTATCACTTGCAAACTTAACCATTATCTAAGTTCTTTTCACTTCTGCATCAGGATGACCCCTGATCTGTATGTGTACCTGTATTCAGGATTCTGAGAGTGCTGTCCATCAATCAAAAAATATGTTGCAATTTTGTATTTTAAGAACTGAAAATCACAGCATGGTTTGAATTGAAAAATGAAGTTATTTTGTGGCAGTATCTAAAGTGCTAAACTAAAACAGAGGTAGAATTCTGCTCTACTGCACATCATTGACTGACTGGGAAGGTTGGTCAATGCTGAATTGCCTGCTTTTTTTCCTGCTGTGTAAGTCCTCGTCCTCCCTTTACTTCTCCCTACTCAAGTTAAGTAGTTACCCTGGGTCGGTTATTTTGTCTTCTGAAACATCATCTTATGGTCTTGTAGACTAAATTGAAATTTTATCTAATGGTAGTATTTTCTCCCCTTTTCTTATATTTTTCTCTTAGTGCCAGAGTTTATAATTGATTTTTCGCTACAGTGAAGTAAAAATGTGCTGTGCTTTCCTGTGACTTTACATTCCTTTAGCTGCAGAATTAACTTAAGTTTAACATGTATGAAGTTGTGGGGTTTTTTTTATAAATAACTTAACTGCTCAGGCTTTTCTTTTTTTTTTTTTTTAAATGACCAACCCAATTTTGCCTATTCTGCTTCATGTTTCAGCTCTGAGAGTAACTGAGTATTTTGAAACAGTTTTGGAAGTTGCTAGTAACTGCTGAACAAAAAGGCTTCTTTTTTGGTAAATAAAAAATTTATAGAATGTGAGAAGCTGGAAGATATTTTCATCTAAGGTAGTGAGCTTGGCTTGGTTCCTCTAAAATGAGAGCACAAAATTATTTTTCCTCTTTTGTCATCCCTCAGCCACATGTACATCTGAGGCTTCTGATCTTTGGCTTAAACTACTGTTAAGTTTTCATTATAAATGTGCCACCTACTGGAGCAAAAGGCCCATCAGCAAATATTTATTAATGTTATCTTCTCCCAGACACATTTGCATAGTAATTTCTTGCTAGATTCCTGTGCTTCTGGTTGTCAAATCTACACTGCTTCTTGTCAGCCACACCATAGGGTATGAAAATGGTAATAAGAATTGGAGAGGATGTAGAGTGTAGAGGCTTAATAAAATGCCTTTTTTTAAAAAAATTGATATAATGAATTATAATGAAAAATACCTGCCTGCCAACGAATGTCCAATAAGGGAATCTTACGTACGTAGGTACTGTATGTCTTGATTTCAAGATGAAAAAGATCATGTAATTGTTCAATATAGCCTTGTAGCAAAATGAAATTTTAAACAAGATTTTAGATTACACTGTGGGTTTTTTGTTGTTGTTTTTAAAACAAATCTTCAGCCTTGTCTTGGCATAGGACTAGTCATGATAATCTTTACAAATGAGAGGTGTTTTGCTCAGAGCTTGTTGTCTTTTATGTTATAGTAATTAGCTGAATGATTATTTGTAATGCAGGCATGTCTTAAGATCCACAGTTTTATTATGCTAGACTTGTACAGAATTATGGAAAAGACTTATCTCCAAAATTTTAAAATTCTGCTTTGAAACATAATGCATGAAGAAAGTAGAGCAAATTGGAAGAAGAGAATAATCTAGAAATGATCACCCCACTAAAGTAAAATGATTTTCTTGATGTTTCTCATGAAAGTGAATGTGTGTTTTGGCAACACGTCATTATATCATAGCAGAAAAATGGCTAATGTATGAACAAGAACAAGCAAAACAGCTTCCTGAAGATTCATCTGGTTTGCTGCATATTAAATTTGTGTGTTCCTGTAGGACAGTCTTTGGCTTGGGCAGGGTTGCTTTTTAAAAAAAAAAAAAAAAAAGTTGGTATTTTTAACTTATTCAAGTTGCTAGTTTCTTTCCATGCCTTGCAAGTAAAACTCAGCCATAAGGGCATCTGCTTTTGAAAAGGAAGCAATCAATGAACTACTCTCAGAAAACGAGTATGCAGTTGAACATGCTATGAAGAATGAGAGAGGAAGATGTCAGAGACCTCCTAACTCCCTGTCTCAGGTTGTGATGTGCGTTGCACATGCCCAGGTTTTCAGCAACCCAGTTCCAACCTCAATTGTTAAATGCAGTGTGTCCAAATTTTATGCTTGCTGAATGTTAAACTTCTGCTACATTTCAATAGTAATATAAATATGCAATTGCATAAACTTTGAGGTTTTTAACATGGATTTGTAAGCTGTTCACTGTAATCAGTGTCCTTGTATACTGCCTGTTCATTCTTTTCATCTGTCAAATGATGTTAAACTATTTTTTGATTGGGAGATGTTGGGATGGTGTTAAACATTTGGTCCATTCATCATAGATAATAGAATGTAAGTATCTATGAGAGACTGTCAAGGAAGTTGGAATGACCGCTGATAGGGCTACACAGTACGTCTGGGATAGCATGGTAATTGGAAGGAACTAGTAGCAGGATGTTTTCCTTCTAAGTTTGGCACCCATTTGTGCTTAAGGGGGAAACTGAATTTCTTAGTCATAGGTATTTGTTGCATGAATTCTCTTTTCAGTTGTTTATTTGATAATTGAATGGCCAATTTCATATTGCTGGGTGAAGGAAATTTCACTTTGTTAAGGTGTTTTCTGATGTGTGCAACTTAACCATTTCCGAAACATTTATTTTTAAAAATATATTTTTGTGGCTTTATGCTTGTCAAATTTGTGAGCAAAAGCTTGCACATTCATTTTTTCAGTGCTACGTGAACAAAGATGAGACGTGTTGAAAGGCTCAGTGAATTAATGGCTTTAAATGACTTTGAGATCCTTAAATCAAAGGTTTTACAGAAATATACAGATTCTGTTGTCTGAAGCCACTTCCTTGGAGAGAATAAGCTTTAGGGTATTTTCGCCTTCTCATGACTCACCTGGTTTTATGTTGAGTAGTCCTGCTTATTGAAAATGTAAACAACTTCATTGTCTTTGGTAGGCGACTTAGTGTAGTCTTCTACAGTTTTGTGAAACAGGCCAGGGTATATGTGTGGCTTGGCTCCAGGTAGTGAGCACTTGGAGTGAGCTGGGGCAGTGCTTCAGGAAACATGCTGCTTGCAGGAACAGGGCTCACTTTTCCATTGGCTGGAAAAGTAGGAACATCAGCTGGAGTCATTAACATCATTGTCTTTAGGGGTGCCTGTAGCTGATTTGCCTACTTTCCCAGAATGGGACACTGAAGCCAGTAAATAAGGCAATAAATATTTCACAGGTAATAAATCTCATACACCAAAAGAAAATAAGATCTAAGCAGCTCTAAGAAGAACATGGTTCTTTCAAATGTTAGGAGATGGAGGTCATATAGAAAGGGCACGGATAAAGAGAAACTTTGCTATTTTTATAGGAGGTGGTAAAGATTGTATAACAGGAAACTTCTGAAATGCTTTTAAACATTTAAATGATGAAAAAAACAGAAAAGGGAAGTAAGTCCTAAGCAACATCTGAAAGTGAAAACAGTTAAAGTACGTGAATGTAACTCAAGGAAATACCTGAGTGCAAGAACATATCCCAAGGAGATATTCAAAATAGGCAGAGTACACTATTACAGAGCTGAAAAATGAAAAAATCAAGTTCGGCATGCAGTTTTATGGGCATGTGGAACTGATTCAAGGCCTATTTCTTCATAACTGGGCTTTCAAGGATAAAGAAATGACCTAATCTATTATTAAAACCATTGTTCAAAACATGATTCGATTTTTTTTCAGAATGATTTGGTTATTAGTCTTTTGTCTAATGGGTTGAATCAGCAATGTTTCAATTTATAATCTTTTATAGGGATATGTATGCTTGTATGTAGTATACTCACATGTAGCATTAAAAAATAACTAAAGATAATTCCAAAGTATAAAACTGAGGTGGATGGAGAAGTGCTATACTAGTCGTCTAAGCAGTGATAGATGATTTCAGTGAATTGCAGTTAATTTAAAGTTGTGTGTATTCAGAACAAGAGCATAAATTATTTGATTCTCATTTCAGTTTATTTCCTGTTAGGCCTAAGCAGAGGAAGTATACTTGGGAATATGCGGAATTCAGGACTACAGAATCTAGCAAGAGTGGAAAAGACATGCTAGTTGGAGTCACTGAGAGATATGCAGTACCTGAATGTCTTTCATAAAATATTGAGGCATCTTAATTAAAGCTGTTTAAAAATATGGAAAGCTTTTTGTAACATTAACATAAACTACTAAAATATAAATCTTTCTGGAGCAACATCTGGAAGTGTTTTGAAAGTCAGAAGTTTGAGTCTTTGACTACCTCAAATAATGATGTTTTTCTAGGGTAACCTCAAAATAAGCAGGTTTTCCCCAGTTGTATGTTGTAACCATAAATAAAACTACAATTTTATGTGTCTGCCAACCAAGAAGAATTGTTTGCTAGTTACTTTTCAGTTGTTATGTAAGCTAAACAAGTATGCACAAAATTATAATATGTTCTGTTCATGATATTATACACTCCTTACCACTGTCATACCGAATGCCCTTAGAATTACTTTAAGATGTTTTGAGCATTTTTTTTGTATGTAGTTCTTCCTTTGTACAGGAGGAGACTGCAAGGAAGGTTTTGTGAGGTACATGTGTGAAGGTGTATGATATATTATAGTGTTTTGGGGCAGGGGGGCTTTAGGTATAACAAATTTGAGTGTGTCTCTATCTTGCATTTGTGGCATTGCGGTTGAGTTGGGTGTTTTGTGGGTTTTTTTTCCAGCCTAGTAACCTTTATGGCCCCATCAACCATTGAAGTTACTTCTACTTTTGTCAGTTGAGAATGATGACTTGGCTATGGTTGTCAGCATCTTGGAGGCGGTTCAGACTCATAAGGAAATGCCGTAAGGAAAACTCCTTCCAGATATTGTTCCTTGTGAACAAAGATGGCTTCAGCTGAGGGAGTGGATAACACTGAGCATTTTTGTGGTGCCTTTATACTCTGAAGGACTAAGAGGGTCCTTAGTCACTGCCGTTACAAATGCATCTGCCTTCCTTGTTTAGTATGTGAGATAAAGGCTTTTCTGCATCTCTTCAAGTGCAAGAGATTGCAGAGCTCTCCTTATGTGAAATGACCTGTCTTTTCTGTGCTGCCAAATAAAACCTATATCTCTATCCACTGCTGTGAGTCGAACCTTCTGTCTAGATTATTTGTTTCGAATAGGTATTTTAACATTCTGCATAGTTCACAAAACCCCCCTGATCTATTCTTTTGTCTTTTCCAAATGTAGCAGTTAAGCACCATATTGCTGAAAATAGAAGCTAGGTATGCTGATTGGTATCCATGGCAGGTGTTGCTGCCTATTCCTCAAATGCTTTTTCTGGCATGTCATTAAGTTTTGGCACCAATGCTGTTTAAGGGTGTGCACATGATTAGTACGCTGTGGTGGCATTGCTGGTACTTACTGTTTATAGGGAGTACCACCATTCTGAGTTTATTAAAGATGAGCTGCTCTTGTTTACATAGCTTGTTTGTATTTTGAACATGTCCTGTATAGTTGCCTCCAGATATTCACTGTCCCTCAATTACCTTCTCAACTTAGCAACTGATCAAAGGAGAATTACCACTTGCAAAATTAGATCTGTGATAAAATGTTCCAATGTAGCTGCAGTCAAGTTGCCACTTCATGAAACTCAAGCTGAGTCATTCCACGCTTATCATACAAACATGGCTAAGCTTTTACACAAGGACAAACACTAGATTATGCTGACTGCCATCATTAATTAGTTTCTAAATTCTGTCTCTCAGAGGTGGAGTTGCAAATTCACATGTCCTACATTTAGAATTCTGCACTTCAGCCTCTGAGATTTCTGAGAGGTTTGTAAAATTGTCTGTTGCCAAGCTGCTTTCTACTAAGCACACCTCTGGGAAGGTTTCTGTGGCTAACTTGTTTTATCCAGTAGGAGTCTTGAAACAATTTCCACTCCAGAAATGTGTTCCTGATTTCCTCGTTCAAGATGGTAGTATACAAAGAATTGAGTTGAAGAGCTTGAGACTTCTGCTTTTAGCCAGATTGGACTGTCTTCAAACACATGTGGAAAACATTAAGCTATCTTAGTATATGAATATTAAGTTGGCAGAAACCTGCATAATGCAAAATTATATATTATGGTTGAATTAGGTCCTGATTTTTGAGTCAATAGCTATATTCGTTTGTGATAGACTACAGTAACTACTAATATGATCATCTTATCAAATAAACATGATGCCACAGGGCATGTTGGCTTACAATCTGGGTTTAAAAGACCCCGTTTCTTGCGTAATAATACAAGTCTCTATTCGTCTGTTAATGTGCAATGCACTTATTTGGTTTTTTTCTAAAAACTGTACTCCAAGTTACTGTTGGGGTAAAAAAAGTATTCACTGAAAACCTTTTGAAGATTCATATCGGCAATACAGATACTACAATTAGCAAGGCCAGGAAAACTCAAGGTAAACTTGTGTGATAGTTATCCTACACATAACAGCTTAATGGTTAAACAAAGCAGCATACATTTAAGTTTCAGCAAGGACTTAATCTGATAAGGTGTTGAGTTTGCAATCCAACAGAGTACTTGAGAGCTTAATTTTAAGTTTTTAAGTAACGTCTTGAAGAGTTGTGATTAAACATGGGTTTCTTCTCAGTGACTTGAAGGCAGTAAAAAACAGTGCAATGTCTTGTACTCTGGAGCTTCACCACTGGTACCGAGTACCACTGGGGTTGTACATCAGAGCAAGGTCAAACACTGAAGCAAGTTCTGTGAGAAAAGTACGGTAGTCCAGCTTTTATTGGCAAATCCTCAGTAAGATGTGGAAAACTTGGTGTGTTCCATGTGTTATGCTTGGAGACCGCTTGGAGTTGGTGTAACTTTGTTCAGATTCTAGCACCCGCATCAGTCAGCTGATTGTCTCGATTTGTGAGCGTCTTTGTGTTTGTTGATTTGATAGACTACTTATGTGTTTTTAAGTAAGGCTCTGACATGCAATTTTGTTGAAGTGTGCTGCCATCAATAACTATATGAAGAGGTTATATGATTGATGTGATATGAAGAACTATATGATTAAGCTATACACAGTTGATTGAGAATGACTTACTTTTAATGTGTTTCTAGATTCTGTCTATTTTCATTTACCGAAGTTGCTTAAATAAATAAATGCTAAAGTGGTACTTAATTGGTTTATAAACCTAAAGGTTTATTTATCCTAGCTGTATCCAATCTTATTGCATTGAATAATTGCAACAGAAAGAATGGAACTTCAGTGCTGAAGTTTGCGTTATACGTTGAAATACCAAGTGTTATGTCTGCTCTGAATTGATGTGAATGAAGTATGTAGCATTGCTGCACGCTTCTTTTCTCATTATGCAAAGGTACACCAAAATCTACATACCGTGTGAGATATTGTATTTGCACACTTTCTAGAATATCTCCTAATCCTGTTTTCTTGATAAATAGCATTTACATTTATTAAAAGTATACTGCTTAGAGTAACAGCTTTTTTTCCCCCCTTCCTTTTTTGAACCCAGAGCGTTTGTAAGGCTTTGAATCCTTACAATACTAGGTGCACATCCTTTTGGGGGAATTTCATTTAGTTGATGAACGTTTGCAGGCTTTATGATTATGGTACTGAAATCTAGCTCATTACTTCCATAAGATTTATGTAGTCAGTTAATATGTGGCTGATTAGAATTACATAGCGTTTAGAAACTCTTTGCTCTTACTCCTAAAAAAAATGTACAACACATTAATCCAGATTAACCAAAGGGGAGTAAAAGGTTCTGTACAGTACTAATCTACACTAATTATCATCTGTGTTTGAGGTACAAATATTAATAGGATATTTCCATTCCTTTACCACATTTATAACTCTTAAGACTCTGAGAGTTTCAGAAGTCATAGGTTTGTCATTTTTCCCAGCCAGCATGTGTAATACATACCCGTCTCTCTGAATCAGAACAAATAGCTGAATTAATTCCATATTTATTTAAGAAATAAATTTTGAAAACATAATCTTTTTGTACTATTTCAGTGGTGCCCAAAATGGTTTTAGGGAATTGTTCCCCTTGCAGTTGTTGCTGTTGAAAATCAGTTTCTTCCTGGATAAACCACGAATGTTACTTTTATCACATTATATGCATTCCTATAAAATGTGAATTTATTTATATGCATTATGCCATGATTTCATTTGAATTTCCAAAGATTATTAGTGTACTTCGTGTAGCGCATTTTCTGAATTCTTTTACAAGCACTTAAGTAAATGAGGTTAAATTAAGCAGGCACTGCATTATTACAAGTTATGTGCTATTGAAAGGGTGTGAGGAATCCTCAAAACAAAGAAAACAACTTTGAGTTAAATAATGCAAAGTTTGTACATCTGACTATATCTGTTAAATTTTCCTCATTTTTCCCCCAGATTCTTACTTTTGGTATCTTATGTTCATGGCAGTAACTTCCGTATCCTGGTAAAAATGTTTTGTGTCCTTTTTCCATTTGGGCAGTCAGGGTTGTGTTGTGGTAGGCTCCCCTGTGGTAGAGGGCATAAGACAGTACTGATTTCCCGATTTACAGGGTGCTTTAAAATCAGGATCAGGAAGTGTGGGAACACAAATAGAGGGAAGGAACATGGTTATAGGCGAAAATAAAGAAGATTATGTAGAAGATACCTGATGTTTATATAGCCCAGATATGTAGCACTATTGCTTTTTCACAAACGATATAGTATAAATAGGTTAAATATTAATCCCCTCACAAACCATCTACCTAACTACTAGGAGGTGACAATTTCTTTAAAATAATCCATTAAAAGGTTTATGATGGCAAACAGGGTGACCATTAGACAGAAATTTCAGTGTCAGGGGTGGCACAAGGAGCGAGCGATCTGCTTGTGAGAAACAAATTAATTGATGCTCATATTATTGATGGAAGGATTGGCGAGGGAGGTAGAGAAACTTCTTTGCAAAGGGCCTTAAAATTTACTGTTCAACATCTAAACACAAGCTATGCTAGTGCTCGTCATCACCTGATGAGAGCTGTCCCACTGCTAGCTCATGCACGCAACTTTTGATGGCGTCTGGAGTTTGGCCCGTCCTTCAGGCCGTGCAGGAAGTTTGTTCGGGAGGGGTCATTGTCGGCTGCATTTCGAGAGTCCCATTTCTGCATTTGTGTTTAATGAAGTAACGTCAAGCCTAATGTAGACTTCCATTCTGGCTTATAATGGTGGTCATAACTGTAATATCCAGATGATGTCTTCCATTATTTGAGCATTATTTTCCCATTCACTTCAGCGAGCCGTGCAATACCCAGGCTTGACTGGGGGGATGTGTGTACTGAGTAAGGCCTTAACAGCAGTGCAGTCACATCAGATGCAAGAAACGGTGCTATAGTCCAAACCAGAACACTGACACCTTACAAAGCAAACCATGTTAAATTGCAACCAGAGTAAATATTTGAATAAAAATGAACCAGTGTGGAGAAGAATGTGCTGTAGAGACTTATTGGCCATACCTGAAAAGAGCCCAGAAGGACAATCCTATTGATTTTATTCTTATCTTGATGACCTTCTAGTTTGAGTTAATGGTTTCTAAACTCGGCTGAAGAGTTTGCAGGACAGTCCTGTTCGTCTCCAGTCAAGGAGAAAGGAAAGTAATGTAAAGCTGAAAAACAGACTCCTAAGATTTTGTTCATTCTCTAAATCTTTAATATGTATTTTAATTTACATGGGTGTAGAATCAATGAAAAAATTGTATTCATATAATCTAGACAAGACTGAAATGTAGTTTGTGTTAAATGATATATTTCTTTTAATGATCTGAAAGTCATCTGGAGCTATGATAGGCATACTTACTCTTAGCTAATAGAAATTTTTTATGAAGCTGCATTTTGAAGGGGGGGGGGGAAAGGAGTGGGGTCTTACTGATGTAAAAGCCAGGCTTTTTCTCACTGTAGCATTCATGATGTGGCTTCTAAGGCAGAATATGTTTATGCATATCTGTGGATACATTTATCTAGCAAGGAAGCTGTGCTACTTTTGGGAAAGTAGGGTTGCAGAATCATCTGAGGGAATGATCTTATGTGACAGATTATTAATTGATTTTAAAATTGTCACAGCTTCTGTAAATCCAGACATAAAAGCAAGTATGCAGCATTTCATGTAGCTAATGTTAAGATACATCCCATTTTTTGGTTCCCACATAGCATAGTGAATTTCACCTTCATACATAATGTTGTTGTTAAAACTTGGATGCTGGGCGTTTTATAGATGTAGAGGTTGTTGTGCTCTTGTAAATGTTAACTGTAAGAGCAGTCTGCATAAGATCCAAGAGGCACCAAGGGATAACGTAATTGCAATTTTCCAAGCAACTGTATCTGTTTCAGAATGAAGATTCACAATAAGAAAAAATAAGACAAAATAGATCCCATGGTTTCAGCATAATTCAACAAGACCCAGCAACATGCACTCGCAGCCTGGAAAGCCAACCATATCCTGGGCTGCATCAAAAGAAGAGTGACCAGCAGGTCAAGGGAGTTGATTCTCCCCCTCTACTCCGCTCTCATGAGACCCCCCCTGGAGTGCTGTGTTCACCTCTGGGGCCCCCAACACAAGGAGGGCAGGGACCAGCTGGAGTGAGTCCAGAGGAGGGCCACGACGATGGTCAGGGGGCAGGAGCACCTCTCCTATGAAGACAGGCTGAGAGAGTTGGGGTTGTTCAGCCTGGAGAAGAGAAGGCTCCGGGGAGACCTTATAGCAGCTTTCCGGTACCTAAAGGGGGCCTACAGGAAAGCTGGGGAGGGACTTTTTCCAAGGGCTTGTAGTGATAGGACAAAGGGTAATGGCTTTAGACTGAAATGGGGTAGATTTAGATCAGATGTAAGGGAGCAGTTCTTTACTGTGAGGGTGGTGAGGCACTGGAACAGGTTGCCCAGAGAGGCTGTGGATGCCCCATCCCTGGAAGTGTTCAAGGCCAGGTTGGATGGGGCTTTGAGCAACCTGGTCTAGTGGAAGGTGTCCCTGCCCATGGCAGGGGGGTTGGAACTTGATGATCTTTAAGGTCCCTTCCAACCCAAACCATTCTATGATTCTATGATAATTATGATTTTTGCCAGTGGCTATCATGGGAAAACTTTCTTAAATATTTTACCCTTGCTCCTTTGAAGATTTCATGTCAGATGAGCAGGTTTTTAATTCAGCAGCTACTTTATTAAGCAAAAGCAGCTCTGATTCCCAAACTTGTAGCTGACAAAAAGGACCAGAGCTGTAATTACCATATTTAATTACTCCCCCCTTTTTTTTGGCTTTCCTGATGGAAAGCTTCTCAAGTCAGTTGAGGTGAGGGGAGATTATATTAGAGCACAAAGTGTTTTGTTCTGACTAGAAAGTTGAGAAGAAAACAGAAACTATGTAATAATATATGATTATATAAAATAAAAAATTAAGTTTGTTTTGAGCATTGTGCTTTTTTTCTTATGGATTTAAATTATGTAAATATGTCTGCTCTTGGGAACTTAACACATTAGTATCCTCTTTAGCAAGGTGGTTAAGCATGCTTAAGCATGTCATTTGTGTTGAATGGGCAAGGAACAAAAATTAAAAAAACAACTAACAACAAAGTTATAGAAGGTATAAAGGGAAAAAAGCTTGTATTTTTAAAGTTATTTTTGTTTTAATTCAAGTGAGCTTAATAACAATATGGAGAGGCTTCTACATAAAAATTCCATCTATTATGAGCAGTATTAAAGCTCAATTTTAACAATATTGACAAGTAAACACTTTATTGTAGTAGAGATGTTTGAAAGACAGTCTTATCAAGCTCCACTTGGTTCACTTCTTGAAGATGTCTGAGCAGCAGGGTATGTCCAGATTTTAAGGTAGATTCTTGTATTAATGGGTTAGTCTCTCATTTCCTGAACTAGTATCATTTAGCACAACTTATTTTTATGCTTTTTTGCATTTATGTGTTAGTGCTAGCTCTCATCTGCATAGAAAAGAGTTAAAACCAGTTGTAGAGCTCTTGGTGAATCAGCTGCCATTTCATTAGGGTCTGTCTTGTTATGATGTTGCTTTATCTTAACATGTAAACAGTAACTAATATTGCAATAATAAAGTTCACATGAGTAAGGTAGGGAGGAGGAAAGAACTTGTGTTGGAGTAATGCATTATACTGAAAACTGAAAATGGCTTTATTCTGGTGAATTAAATTTTTTATGGATAGACAACACAAAAATGGGAGATACAAAATGAGTAAAGGATTTGGGATTTGACCTTTCTGTTTGTAAAACTAATGAATATCTTTTATAATAAGACACTAGTCTTATGTGAAATGGTAGTGAGTCCATTTCCAGGTCAGTATTGACTGGCTATTCCTATCTGCTACAAAAAATGCCTTCTCTGAGGAAGAGCAGCACAGAGCATGCAATGTTAAGTGCTGTTGCAGCTAGTTGTAATCCAGAAGCACTTTCTTGTCAATAGTAAAATAATAAGAGAGGAAATAAACCCTGACAAACTGTAGTGTGGGGGTTTTTTTGTGTTTCCCCTCATGTTTCAGCAACTGAAGCCGAAGACGTGAAATTACCTTTTCATATTCACCTTTCCAAACCCTGACAGTATGTGTAATATTTTTTTATTTGAATATAAAAGTGGATTTCCTATGTCACTTTCACACTGGATCTTCAGAGAATACATGGAGCAATAGAGGTCTTTATAAAGCCTCTTAACTGGATCATTCTTGGAATTTTTCTATCTTAAAAATTTTGAGTTGTGATCATTTAGTCATAGGAGCAATAGTTTTTCCATCTCTCTGGGTTCTGTACAAAGAATGGACTCTTAATCATTTCACATAGTCTGTAGGGATTTTGGCAGGTCGCTGTCAGCAATATAGATGGCCACTTTCCCTTGTAGGTTGATTTCATGACTATAGATTTAATGAGATTTCGTGATGTTATTTCTATGCTCTAGAATTATATGTTTAGATCTTCTATCTATTACTAGATAAAACTGTTCATCTTTGGTGGACTGTGCTATATGTAGTAGCTGTGACTTGGAACTTGCTTAAGCGAGAAACACTGTACAAGGAGAATCATGGAAATCATCACAGTTTCAATGGCTGTTTTGAAAAAGGGTGAACAAGAGATAAGCTCTTTGATCATATTGTGTTAATTTAACATTCTTGTGACATTTTTTCTCTACGTTGATTTTTTTTATAAGTCTTTTGGCATCATCAGCATATATATTTATACTTATAACCTTTATCATGTCATGTTCTTGCAAAACTGGTTAATCATAGTATCAGAGAACAGCCCAGGTTAGAAGGGACCTCAAAAGACCATCTGGTCTAACCTTCTCTGGCAAGGGGAGCCTAGATGAGTTTATGTAGGACTCTGTCCAATCACCTCTTGAAAACCTCCAGCGATATGGACTCCACCATGTCCCTGAGAAGGTTGTTCCAGTGAATGATTGATCTCACTGTAAAAAATTTTTTTTCTCATATCAAGATGAATCCTCTCCCAGTGTAACTTGTACTCACTGCCCCTTCTCTTCTCCATGTGGTTCCTTGTGAAGAGAGAGCCTCCATCCTCCTTGTAGCTGCCCTTTAAGTACTGAAATACTGTGATGAGGTCTCCCCTAAGCCTTCTCTTTTCCAGGGAGAAAAGACCCAAATCCTTCAGCCGTTCCTCATACGGCAGGTTCTCCAGCCCTTTGATCATCTTCAAGGCCCTTCTTTGGCCCTCTCCAGTCTGTCCACCTCTTTCTTGATTTGTGGGGACCAGAACTGTATACAGTACTCCAGGTGCAGCCTGACAAGCACTGAGTGGGATGATCACATCTCTATCTCTGTTTATAAAGCCCCTGTGGGTCCAGGATTAAAGATTAATCTTAACTAAGATTAAACATATTTTTCTTTCATACTGAGATTTCAAAAGTGGTTAAAATGACCAGCACTTGTTATGCTGTTCTGCAATCTCTCTGTGTTTGGATTCACAGCCAGTAATGTCAGATATGGTTTCTATTTTATTCTGTTCTTTATATGTGAGTTCTTATTGATAGAAGATGTCCAGTTCTCTGTAAGGAAAAAACTAGGATATTGGTCTTCCTCAAAAAGTAGATGTGAGGTTGCAAGATGTATTTTGGTGCTAGTCTTTATATAACTGTGTTCCTGGTGAGCCTTCCTGTATGAAAATAAAAGGTTATATGAAGGATTGAGACAAAGCTACTCTGGCTCTTACTTGCATCTCATGTTTCAGTGTAGATCCGAATCTGGCTCTGGTACAGGAGGAACACTTGCCTCATTAGTCAGTTTTTCTCTTGTCAGGGGCCAGCAATGCTTACTGATACAAATGAACTGTTTGGGAGGAGTAGACAGAAGACCACTTGTGTGACTCTGTTCAGAGATGTCCAAGAATAAACTACTGAATTATTGATTTGCTGATTTCTTAATGTGGAAATATTCATATTTCACAGTTCTGTTGCTGCTATTCTTTCATGTTTATTTATACTGAAGGGAGACAATTGCTTGGCTGCAGGTCCAATTTATTTCTAAAGAGGGCAAAAAATTTCTGTAAGGGTCCTTTTCTAGGTTCAGGATGTACCCACCTCTTTCTCGTGATGTATTTGAGAATGGCTGCCCTGTGCAGGTTAACCGACTGAAGAGAGAATATGCTCTGGGAAAAGACTGATACTGGTCTGTGTTCTTCCCACTGGTTTTGAAGGATGTAAAGTTCTTGGCTTGTAGGATTTGAGGACATTGAGTTAATTACACAGGCTTTTCCTTTCTGTTTATATGTTTCTTTTTGCTTTGTATATAAACATCTGGAAACCTACACTTCTTTCTAAAGCAGTTATTTTCTCATATACGAAATATTCTTAATGATTTAAATGTCACATTAAATGTGTGGTGTTCTTTGTTTTCTGTAGAAGTCCAGTTTTTAAAATAAGAAACTAAAGCCGGTTTTACTTTTTCAAGATTCTCTTGAAGGAGTGAATTTTTTAAAGAAAATTCTTAAGAAAGAGGTTATTTTTATCTAAAGAATGTGAAATTGAGAAGAGGAAATCTAAGGCTAAGTTATCCTAAGATCAACCGTTTCTACTCATCTTCTACTAAGTCTGCTTAACTACTGTGCCATTAAATTTTCCTTTGAAATCAGTGAAACGAAAAGATACCTGACATGCTCTGTAGAGCAATGGGCATGGAGACGTAGAAATACGTGCAAAATACAGAAATAGTAAAATAATACCCTGCCTCTTAAATAATTGCAGATAGGTTGGGAGCGGGCAAGCTTCTTTCTCACACTATACCTTCACTAAGTGAAGGCACTTGTTAAGGTATTTTTTTTAACTGACAGTAATATAATGCAGACAGCAAGCCCAAACTACTCAGTTAATCCATTCCCAGACAATACAGATATTTCTGTGTATTGCAGGAGGAAGTGAAAATGAGACTAAAAATACAGTCCACGATTATTCATCTGCCTTTAAAATGAGATAGGGTGACCTAGCCTTGCAGGCTGCTCTGTGCAGCTGTATTTCTAGATGCTCATCATGTCTGCCTAGCATCTGAGGGGAACATCCCAGGTAAGTAGAAACCCACTAAAGTAGTGACCTGGACTTGTCATAAAGTAGTGCGGATCACAGAACAGCAGGGCTGAGATACAGGTAGTCGCTACACCAGTCAGAAGGTTTGGGGAAACAAGAAGCAGGTGACTTTTCTATCCCAAATTCATACACTAAAGCATGTTTAATTTCTTCACTAGCCTGACATAGGAGACAAATGTAAAGACAAGCAAACAAAGGGCTTTATTATCACTCTGTTAGGTTTGTGGGTAGGTGTTGGCTCCATCTGCTGCCCGGTAGGGCTTTTAACAGGTCCTGTTGTCTCATTTTTGCTAGCATCTTGATGCAGTAATTGATTTGCATTTGGAGGACTGGGGGTGGGCGTAAAAGCATTTTTCTCCACTGTGATCCTATCAAATGCTTGATTCTGGCCCGAGGGTTTTTTGGAGCGGTTCATAAGAGTAATATGGGAACTTGTCCGTATTTAAAAAAAAAAAAAAAAAAGAGGGAAGGGAATTCTATCATTTACATAACATAATCAATTATATTTATATAATCAATTTATATAATTTGTTGCTAAAGGAGACATAGAAGTTAGCTTATTGTTATTTTAAATATATTGATAAATATTATGGTGTAACATCTTTTCTTGGTGTTTGGTATGGTTCTACAGCTGTCAAAATGAGCAGACTTCAAAAACTGACTCATTCACAGAAAGTGGTTCTGTGCTTAGGTCAATTAAAACTTGCCTCTCTGAACTTTAAGCTTTCTATTTAGGAACACAATTATTATGATTTTATTAAACTGGAAAATATTGAGTGATCTCCATCACTTGTTTCCTGAACCCAAGAGGCCAGATGTAACTGGGAAAAGCGAGGAACTTAGGAATAACGTCGTACATTGGAAAAGAGAGAGTGCTGATGACAAGATTTTCATCTGAAGTTTTGATTTATCCAGAGTAGTTTTTCAAATAAAGAGTTCAAAAAACCTTTATATGTTTGAAAGGCAATGTAAATTGTCTCTAATTTCCATTAAACTGTATTTAAGTGCTGCTAGGTGCCTAAATGCTCTGTGGCTAAATGAGGTACTGGCTATACTGAAGTCCATCTCATTCAGCTCTTTTTTTATTTCCTCTGTTCTTGAATGTTTATTATTTGTGTTTCATTGTGTGGCAAGACATAAAGCTTCCCTAGTGAACTGTCTTGCTCAACAAAATCTGTCTTGTACTATCATTTACAAGTAGGACAGATGTAAGCCTCATCCACGTTAGCAGGTCTGGCCCATATTTTTATTAGGAAACCCACCTATCATGGCAGCTTAAATTAGTACTGTATAAGCAGGTGTAACTGCAATTGTGGTTCAGTACCATTCATTTAAAGAGAGCTTGTGTTGTGATTTCTTTTAAGGGTACCTCAGACTTAAACCAAGGTGAAGCTGAAGGATTGCAAGTCCCAGAAAGACAGCTGGCCCAGTTTTCCAAGGACACAGTATCTGCAGTTTCTTTTGGCTTCTTTGTAGTTTCAGAGGCGCAGTGCTTTTGGAAACTGGGTTGAGTGGCAGATAATAGTGAAATAGCCCTCAGGAATGATGACCAGATTAGGAAAAGATTAGTCAAATGGCTTTACGCTTCTGGTATTTTTATTTAGATAATAAAGCTATTGAAATAACCTAATTTGAACGAGATTTTTATTGGAAAAAATGCATATGCTTATCTGTTGTATTAAAAAAAAAAATGTTGTGATACTTATCTGTTTTCCGTATGACAATTAAAAACTCGATTATGTTTTTATGGGCATAAATCTGCATCTTGTCATGCATTGCAGTGTGTTGGTACTTTGCCAAAAAGGTGGCAGACTGCAGTACTATGAATCTGTTGAAGAACATACAAATTTGTTTCAAGAAAATCAGTGAAAATACATGCCATTCTGACTTCAATCTATGATTAATTATATTAGGTTGCTTCAAAATTCGTAACAGGTGTCTGGAATGACCTTACTTAATGCTATCAGTGCTTTAAATGTCTCTGGAGAACTTGGATTAGGTGACTGTGTACCCTGTTAAGGAAAGGATGTCCTATGTGAGCAAGTTGTCCCAAAGGGATGAAACTGGTATGTCTCAGATGCCCTGGAGGAAATACATACCTAAATGCATGTGATAAAAGGCAGCTAAGGTATCAAATAAGAAGCTTAGAAGTTAAAATGGCAAGATGAGTATTTTAGCCAGATTGGGAAGAGAGGATGTCATGTATGCACAGCAAGTAACCTTCTATGAGGAAAGCTTATCGAATATAACGTGATTCAGAGATAATATTTCAAGATGAAGTAATCGGTCTGAGATGTCGCTGTGATTTTTGAGCTGTAGCAACATACCCTACACAATTCATGTGACGCTTTTAGAAGTGTTAGCTTTGGAAGCTGCAGAGCAAACTGATGGAATTTTCCATCAAAATGGTATAGGTGGAGGTCTGACAGTGAAGCCACTGCTGCAGCAACTGTTCCTGGAGTCAGGGTGGGGGGAGGATTGTTTTTCTTCTTCCATCCAAAGCCTGGAAATTTTCAGCCAACCTTCTGTATATCTTGCACTTTTTCATACACAGCTTTGGGAGCATATGCTTGTATTCATAGTAGATATAAATACTTCTGGAGTCTCAGAAACATTCAAACAACTGTGTGCATCTGTGAACCTGCAAACCTTTTGGATTATATTTTAACGGGTGTAAATCTAGCTCTAGTTCTGATGTGCCTGTGTGGATCCACCTCTGCAAAGCCCATACACACAATTCGATGACTTTGTCGAAAGAGAAGGCTGGCTGCCAAGAAAAATTAACTCCATCTCTTGTGTCAGTTAAGCAGTTTAAGTCAGTTAAAGCAGTTAAGGCTTTCACACCTTAAGGCTGAAATAAAAATGAGCTACTACTTGTCACCATGCTCTGAGAGACTGGTCTCTTTGTAGAGTAACACACATCCATCTGCTTCAGAGCGAATTTTTTACAACAGTCTGTGTCCTGCTACACTGGAATTCAGCTGCCTGACCCCAGAAATTATCTCCCCATGCAGTGCAGAGCCCCTGGTCATCTTCTCACACACATGTTCCATGTCCAAAATAAGCCTGACATGGATTCATGTGTGCTGGGTGGCTCCCTTCCTTACCGCTTTCTCCCTTCCCGTGATCTGCAACATAGCTATGCTGATGCAAGAGAGTGCGTGCTTTCCAGCTGGCTCTGAAGTGGGTGCCATTGATCTGATACATTGCAGAAATACAGAAATACTGGAACAGAGGCTCCAGAACGAGGTATAGGGCAAACCCAGGAAAAAAAAACTAGCTGTTAACTCAAGCAGCACCAAAGAGGAAAAGGGTTTGGTGTGCAAGAAGAAAAAACAAAGGAGGAGAGGCCAGTATCATATTTATGCACAGTGGAGTGTGAATTAAGTAGAGAAGGGATAGATGGAAAGACCAAGAAAAGGAAGACTGAGAGAAAGTGGCAAACAGCAGAGGAAGGATTGAAGGGAAGGGAGTCTGGGGAATGTGCAATTCCTCCCCAACTCAAAGAGGCTGTGTGGGAGAAGACTGGAGCGAATACACAGTCCACAGAAGAACAGACATCTCACTTCACATTTACAGAGTATGGGTAGAGATTGTGTTTCTCAGGTTGTGCTAGTTGACCAACTCAGCCCCTGAAGGCAGGAGGCTTTACTCGGCATCTGTTTTACAACTCTGGATTAACACAAATCCTAAGAGAGTTGGACTGTGTCGTACTTGAGTCCTGTTGAAACACCCAGGTTAGGACTAGACTGTACAGCCTTCCAGCCCTACATTTTATCAGAAGTATTTTCATATGTAGAAACTTCCTGTTGTGCCCTGCCATGAGAATGTCCATTTGGGGGGGGTGTGTGTGGATCTGAACAGAAAGAGATACTAATATCTCAGATAAGTCTGCCAATAAGATCCCTTAATGAGTGAGTCTGTGAGTCAGGGATGGTGTTTCTTGACATGGTTTCATTTCTTTTTCTGTTTCTTCTTGTATGAGGATGTTACTCTCTTCATAACCCAGCACTCAAACATCAGAAGGTAATTTGGGGCCATTACTAGCAAAAATTTGAACATGTCAGTGGCTCAATGCTGCCATCAACTCTGAGTATTATTTACAAAAAGGCCTGTCCTGCCAAAAATATGAACTTTAAATTGATCAATGTGTCATTATCCCCTTATTAATGTAAACTAAACAAATTAGTTCATCAAATGTTTTTCGGTTTTGCTATGCTGCTGCTTCTAATTTAAAATTTTGTTTTTAAACGCTCCAGGGAGAGGGAAAAGGACAAGTGAATAATTTTTATGAGATAGTGCTTAAAACAGGGGATTAATGCAGTTTGAGCTGTCACCCTGTACTATAATATACCTGGGTGTATCATTTGTTTCTTATGGCTTCATTCTCTCAGTAAAACTGTCTTGATACTTCCTGCCTATGTTCAGATTTTTTGGCGTATTAGTCCTTGTATGCATGTTCTTCTTTTTTGTTTTCTTTTTTTTTTTTTTAATAGTTCCTAAGGGTCTTAGAATCATTGGAAGGATTTGAATGTATTTTCAAACTAAATAATGGCTCAGAAGGCTGTCTTAAACTTACTTTTTCATGTCAGCGCAAATGTCTTTCTCATTTGTTATCATGAATCTAACATTTCTGTGACTGTGACCTACTCTGCTTCCATTTATATCATATGAATTGATGATTGGTTTGCTAACGTCTATTATCCCTTAACAACAGAGAAGCATGCTGATTTAAAAAAAAAAAAAAATATCTGCATGGAACTTTTTATTGCTCCTCTCCCACAGCCTTTACTGTATTTTCATATTTCTGGTGTCAAAGGGGTGACTTTCAAGATAGTTAGAGAGTTTCTTTCAAGGTATTCATGATAGTGAAGGCAAATCCTTTCCTTAGAATTACCGGTATCAATATATGCCACAATATGCTCCCCCTACCCAGGCTGTAGGAAGTTCTTTCAGCAACCTGAATCCCTGTCGCCTGCTCCCTTTTCCTCTTCCCCTTCTCCCTGAAAGTGCTTATGCTTTAGTTCAAGCACAAAGGCTTCTCTAGCCTGACCGTGCAATTCTTTGCACCATAATTTGGGAATCTCTGGAGCATGAGTGTTGCTTCTTCCTCAGTGACAAACTGCTTTGCTAATGGCATTGGACTGTTAAGCCTTTGTGGTTGTTTGTTTGTTTGGTTGTTTTTTTTAATGGTTTATCATCACTTTCTAAAAAAATTTGTTATATTTCAGGAGTAATGACACTGGGATTTATCTGTTGTGATGGGATAACTGTTTTCCAGCTCTAGTAGTCTGAATTAAAGAAAATGATCAGAATAGAACACGCTTGGTAGAGAAGATTTGTTATTATAAGCAGGGCATATCACATACTTTCTTTTTGACTTTGGGAAAGTCATAGATGCTTTAATTCATTATACATAAAACTTGATGTATTTGTCACATGTATCTTTTTTTGTATTGCTTACTTGAACTGTAACCTCTTAGGTCAGGAATTCTTTCTTAACTTGTGTATGTAGAGCTCTTAGTACTGTGGAGCTTGATGTCATTTGACATCTCTCAGCATTAACTCTAATGCGTATAATAAAACATCCCTTGATGATTTTTTAGTAGAATTTTTTAGACTAACTTGCAGCTGCTTAAGCTCTGTGATTCCCTGTTGTTCACATTATTTAGGAACTCTTTATCATTAATATTATGATGAATTTATATGTATTTGAATTTTGGAAGCAAAAGCTGGGGAAGAGGTATACAGACTGTTAAAGTTTTGCTTTTTCTAAATATACTATTTTTTCAATTCTAAATTTTTCTGAAGGATATACAGAAATGCAATGCAAACAGTTTGAGAACTGAAAGGTGATGAGCCATGATGAAAGGTTATGATAAAGAAGAAGGGTTAAGGGGGTCTGATACACTGCATAGGAAACTCCCTCTTTTCCAGTGCTTGGGAGCACAAGATCCAAAGCAGAAAATAAGTCTGTCGTTCTCTTTTTCCAACTGAGGTGAAGTAATTACTTACTGGGATGGCTCCTAAAACATTTGTTGTCATCTAGACCTTATAATGACAAATTCTTGGGTCAAAGTAGCAAGTAATTTGGGACAATGGGGATTAATGACTTGAACAAAAATAGGTTTTACTGTGCGTTTATACCTGGAGTGGCATGCTTGTGATATTCTCATCAGTACTTTTTAGGGCCTTGAGGGCTGCATACCTGTTGGACCCGTTGCAGTCCTTGAGGCTGGAGAAGGATTTAAGAATTTGTCTCTGAAGATCCCTGTTCAAGAGTGAGAATTAAATTGACACTAAGTTCTTTTGGCTGCCTCATCCCTTGCCGTGACAAAGGTGCATGTCTTCAACAGCATGACACTTGGTTGTTAAGTATGGAAAGACTTCTGTGCGCCATGAAAGGGTAACATATAGGGGAATATTTGTCATCTCACCTGTGTCCTAGGAGGAGTTGTTGAATGTAAAACATCATTTTTGAGGGTGCACTGAAGGTCACCTCTCATGATGGAGTGTCCAGAGGGCAAAATTAAGATCTAAGGAGCTGCAATGTAATGATATATTTTCTTTTTCTGAATACCATAAACTGGAACAGAAATACTGTTTTATTATTTCATTTAGCATGCAACAGAGTGCTAAGTTTAATGAGACAGACACATGTGAATATATGTGTGTAAGTTTGATGCATCTGTGTGAAGTAAAGATACAGACAAGTAACATTAAGCAAAACTTACTTCATGTAAGCACAAGTAACGATACACAGCATGAGCTGGTAGTTTTTAATAGTCCTTTCATATGCATTTCAAGTATGTGTTTACTATGAGAGATACGTTGCTTTTCTAAATCCTCCGAGAGCAAAACTTCTAGTGACGGCTGGATCTAGTGCTCTATATGAGAGGAAGAGCTGTAATTCATGTATGACTGAATGTGCATATGTCTTGGGTAGGGTTATGATTTGTGAGTTTGGGAGAATACAGTTGCTTGCTTCTGCTTTGAATCTGTGTCTGCATGTACCACAACTCACTGTAATTAACCTGATGTGGGAGAGAGACTCAGAGGAGAATAATTGAACTCCTTTGATTTGATACTTTTCTTTTCTGAGAAATTTCAGAGAAGCCCTGGGAGTTCGCCATGTCCTGTGAAATTTGTCTAGTGAAAAAGGGATTTAACTGTTACTCCCTGGACATGTGCTTGATGATGTCTTCTGCCTGTTCCTCTGTGTGTACAGTAGGGTCAGGTTAGTCTACCTTGCTTCTGACTTCTGTTTTCCTCCTTTAAACTGAGATGATTCTTACGGATTGTATTAAATGCATTGGATTAAAATATGATTCAAGTATAGCCAGCAGATTCCCCAGCATATTTGACAGAGCTTCAGTATTCTCCTGACAAAGTTACCTTGTCTTTGCTTTGATTCTTGCCTTGAATTTTAGAAGCAAAGTATGGGTGATCTGAAACTCCCTATGCTTAGCAAAATTTGGATTACTGGTGTGAATCCTTTATTATTATATTTTTTTTTATTGAACAAAGGTCCTTTCTTTCACATACTAGTCATTGTTTTGAGTCAATGTCTCTGAAGAATGCTTGCAGTTCATTAGTGTGATAGTCCACTTATCATTATAATTTAATTGAGATATTCATGATACTCACTTTAGATGAGATCTTAACAGTAGCATTCTTCTGCTCAAAATATGTATGTGAAAATACTTGGTGAACAAAATTGAGGATCAAGAATCATGATGGATAGTACAGTAACAAGAAGGTCAAACCTTAACTAAGATTTGTCTTTTTCTTAACTTTTATGTTTTTACTAGATGTAGTAGCTATAGCCCATTTTTCCTAAACTACCCTTTTGTGAAAAACTTCTACAACACTTCTGTATGTGACTAGCCTATGGTGCACTGAAGATATAGCCTTGACAACAGGTACAGCAAGCCTAAAACGTTGTTTGTGCATGAAAAGCAAAGGACCAAACCTAAAGGATCCAAGCATGGCCGTGCAGAGAAGCCTTTTATGAGTTTGATAGCAGGATGCTGTTATTGCTGTTTGACACTAATCTCTACAGAAGTCCAAAGTGCTAAATTTTGGACTTCTGGAGGGATGATTTGATCGGTGCTCAAGCTGAAAATATGACACATCTACATACAATGTCCATTTTTCTTCAGTCACATCCTGACAGTACAATTCTCTAAGTTTCTAAACGTGGGCCAAAATAGAAGCATGTTATATTGCAGTCTGCTAGGGAGACTTATCTGTATCAAAGCAATCTGGGGACCGAAAATGGACACAGAAAGACTGGAAGTCTAAACACCATGTTTTGTGTAGACATTGATGGATTCTAGGTGACTTTTGTTTGTTATTAAAACTCGTTAGCCAGAGATAGTAAGTAACCTATTAGAAATGCTCAAAATGCCACTTCTCCAGCCTCCACATATGAGAGAGAGATGCTAGGAAAATACAGGGGGAAAATTTTTAAAGCATGAACTTCAGTTTAAAAAAAAAAGACACCACCTGAGCATCTTGCCGGTTGAGCTGTATGTCAGCTTTTCATTCTTTGACTACAGGAGCTGCTCTTGAATGAGACCTGAGTGCATTTGTCCTCGGATCACCTCCTCAAGAGGCCTTTCCTTTCTTGTTGCTCAAAGGTCCTAGTGTGCATGCTCTCATGCTCTCTCTCTTCCCCTTTAGATTTGTGGTGGTAGGTACCACACTTACAGTGAATGTTGTACCAGCTTGTCTTCTGGAAGGTCAGCACCTGATAGCTAGCTGGAAAAAAATGCATTTGCTTTTGTCATATTTAATTTACCATTGTTCTTTGCCTGTTTTACTTTCATTTCCCCTTAATGTTTTTGCTTTCTTTTCATCTCTCCTTCTCTGCCTTCTTCTATCTTACAAAAACATTTTGCCCTTTCATTCCATTCTTCTCTCACATATTATACTGCGTTTAAGCCCCTTTTTTTCATCTTTCTCCACTGTATTCCACTGTTTCTCCTCTTTCTCTTCCAGCACCCATCCTTACCCTTGTTGCTTCTTTAGCTCCTTAGCACCATCTGTAATGCAATAGCTGCATGATCACCTCAGACTGGTGCTCTGAAAGAAACTGCTGTCCTGCTGCTTGCCCCCTCACCCACATCATCTCTGTTGTGCTTGTACCTGTTGTGCTCGCACAAGTGTCTCGCATACCCTCATAGCCAAAGACGCCGTTGTGCTGACAGTGTGGAGGGGCCATCCATGCTGTATCAGCACTGATTATGGCTCTCTGAAGAGGCCTTCCTGGACAAAAGAAAAATCAAGGGATCTCCAGA
This sequence comes from Buteo buteo, assembly GCF_964188355.1. Classification (NCBI taxonomy): domain Eukaryota; kingdom Metazoa; phylum Chordata; class Aves; order Accipitriformes; family Accipitridae; genus Buteo; species Buteo buteo. Next base: position 27,567,828 of record NC_134175.1, read on the forward strand.
TTCTTGGGACAGTGGGCATTAGTAGAGTAGATGAGAGTTAATAGTTTTTTTTTTTAAAGGGAGGGAAAGAGAGATATATAGTTAAAACTGGCTGTTTGTGTCCTGGAGGTCACATTTTAGATGTGAGCTAGAGGGCAGGCTAAAACATTAAAACTGTGATCAGTGAGTCCTAAGACCTTGCTCTGCAACCAAAGACTGGTATTCTGTGAGATGGGCTGTTATGTGCTGTTGAGGGGGAGACGGAAATAGAAGGGAGCTACAGTGCGTTGAACTAGCTACGCGGTTAAACCTGAGCATGCTAGTGCATTGTAATGGCTTTAGCAAGGAACTATCAAACATTGCCAAAAAAGAGACATTACAGTCATTGAACAAGTGGAGGGAGTGGGGGAAGCATGCCTTGCCAGTTCAGGGGGGGATGTAGTCCTTGCCATTTTGTCTTGCTGTAATGCATGAACATACGATGTGGTAAGGAACATGTGATACACTTCTGCAGTTAACAGTGAAATAAAAAAAAAATAAATAAATCCTTCAGACATCACAGAAAATACAAGTATTAGTATTATTGTCAGCATGAGAGAATGTAGTATTTACTTGGGAATACTGGTCATCTTGCTAAGTCATCTGAGTCTATATAAAACCCACATAAAGTTTCATAGAGGTTTGGTGTTGCCAATCCCAAGTGCGCAACGAGAATGAGTCACATCTTCCAAGATCACAAGATTTGCTTAAAAATCAGAGAGGTTTATTTTTAATTGGGTTTCATTTTTATTTGCCTTTTTATGTCAAAGCTGATTCACTTTTTCCACTGTTTTTCTGTGATCGTAACTGCTAGCAATGCCCACCCCCCTCTTTTTTTTTTTTTGTCTTAAAAAAAAAAAAGGAAGGGACTTTTAACAGGAATACCAAATATTTCAGGACATGTAACAAAATCATGTAATTGCTGCCAAGTCATGCTGGCAGGTAATTATCGAAGTAATCCCCCTTTTATTAGAAAAAATGAGAAGTAGGAGGTTGTAGAATAAAATAAGATTAAGCTAAAGTTTCATATGTGCTGTTTTGAGTAACCAGCAGTCACACCCTAGAGAGGAGTGTCGTCACTGGAACAATATGGTTTGTCAAGGATCGGGTACAAAATTAATCTGTTCACAAAAATTTAGTCTAGTATATCTAGGTATGTGGAATTTTGTTCCAAGTAGTTTGCTTTTCAAAGTCCTCTTCTACCGCTCCTCCCATCCTTTCATTTTTGTAAAAAACAAACGAGGAAATCAAGTAAATCTTAACTCTATACATTTAAGGCAAAGCAGTGGAGTGGAAGGGTTATATACAAGGTTTCTTCCATAATCTTCAGTTTCTCCATGAGGAATTAATCTGACATTACTGCAACTGCAAATTGCATCAGATAAAAATCTGCCCCTAATGCTTTTGGTTTTGTTTTTTCTTTTTTTTTTTTTAATAAAACTCTTTCTATCCTTACTGGGATGGTCTTGGAAAAATTCTCTTGAAGAGTCAGAAGTTCTGCGCAGACCCCAGTTGTAGTATACTGACACAGCACATCCCAAAGTGAGGGGATGCAGGGCATGGGAACCTCTTTCAGTTAGAAATGTATTATTTGAGTCCCAGCTTTCAGATGTTTGCTTTCATAATAGGAAGAGGGATTTTTTTCTCTTCATAACAGAAGTTAATTTTAATCATGCAAAAAGAGTCTGTGGTGGATTTTAGTGGACAGTAGGTACTTGCCATGGTAGCAGCGGTATTCTAAATGTTTTTATTCCGTGTCCATGTTAGTCTTGCAGGTGACTTTTGAGCTAAACAAAAAATCCCAAACCAGCTCCCTGCTGGTATTTCTTTAAAGGAAGTCTTTTGTATCTGAGATGACAAGTTCAGCTGTGATGTAATCAATCACTATGGAAAGATGGGGCATTTGCTTTTGCAAAACTTGAATTTAGCCTACCATTTACGTTTTCCTTGATACACTGTATTACTCTAATACAGTAGTTCTGTGGGGAGTTTTTCCCTTGGTCAAAGATAGGCAACTAGTTTAAAACCAACTGTAGAACAGACATATTAAAATACATAACTTTAAAACTTTAGTGAAGTGTTGACTTTCTGTTTTTTTTATGGTTTTGTTACCTCAAATTAAGGTGGCACCAGCTACTGCTTGTTTCTGCATCGCTTCTACATAGTCTGAAGAGGTATCATTCACCAATGAGAGTGAAGTAAAGTGTCCCAGAAGCTTTATGGGGCAAGGCATATTTCTCAGCAGCTTGAGTTCAAACTCGACTCAAGACTTGCACCAAGTCAAAAAGGAGCTTGTGAGAACATTCCCTTTGCTAGATCTATTGTGCAGAACTTTCTATTCTGCTGAACTAACTGTAGATGAGAAACATGCTTCTGGGTAAGTAATTCCATGTGGAGGTTGAAATCTGTCTTTCAACTAGCTGCATAATAGAACGCTGCATGCTTGTTCCAGCTGAATGGAAGGAGAAATACATGCACTGTTTTGCTGATTTATTTTTAATAGCAATCCATTAGTGAAAGCTGTGCTCATTTGCTGCAGTTTAGGAACTGAGTAGTTGCATTAGGAAATATTAGCACTGTGGGTGCTTGTGATCTATTTTTTCAGATACTTTTTATCTTTAGGTAAACTACGTCAGAGAAACACAAATGCCAAAATCAGCATTTGAACTTTATCTTTTTTTTTTTTTCCCCTGTTCAGATGGTAATCGTGACATTTTCTGAAGGAAGGCTATAAAAGAAAAATCTTGTTAGTATGCCCATTGGAAGAATATGTTTCTTAAATATTAAAATAATTTATTTCTTATTTGTGAGCATATTGATGGTTCGCCGTAAAAATTTAATGCTTGATTATTGTATGTCTTTAATTTCCTTTTAGCATTATGCCGCTAAATCCTGTTGACTGATATTATGTTATATAATAGTTTCAATAACCATAAATAGTAATAGCATTTGAAATAGGGAATGCTTTCATGTGTATTTTAAAGAACAACTTCAAATTATTGAGCTTATGAAATGTTAATATGTTGCAGATTACACTGTACTGCTTAGCTGCAATGTTAAAAAATATGCAGGGTGCATTCAGAAAGTTTCTCTTAGGATGCCTTGTTAGGTCGAAAACATAAATGCTCTCCTATCCTCAAAGTCCTGTTTATAGTTAGATGATTAGCTTGTAGAAAACATTTTAAATTTTTTTTTTTTTTGTACAAGGCAATCTTATCTGGAGGAATGTCATTGGTAGTTTTTTCAGATGTTGAAATAAATACTAAGAGAATGCTCATTTGCTGTGAATTGAATGTTATATCTCTATCAATGTTATATATGTATATAGACATATATATCTCTATATATCCTCTGCTCTGTGTAAGTTTGATCATCCTCAGGCTGTGGCAAATTCTGTTTCATAGGATTCCATTGCTTTTAAAACTAATTCTTTTATCTCTCTTTTTTCACTAAAAATGATATGTATCCATTGACCATAATTTTTGGTTACTTTCACCTCGTTTTAACTTTCTAAAGGCATGAAAATGGCCTGGGGAGATGTTTTTGTTAGGCAGAATTTAGGATTAGTGCAGTGTTTATCTTAGTCTAGTTAAATTGCTCAGATTTCAGCAAATTAGGCTGCATGTTTGTAGGTGCTTCAGGACTGCAAATACAGGTATTTCATAAGCATTTATTTCTTGTTCTCTTTCTCTCCATATATGTGTCTGTGACATTGTGCTTATGTTTTGATGATCATAGTTTTACAGCTTGGGTGCTGAATTCTTTGTGGTAGGAAAACGCTCTCTGATTTTTCTAGACCTTTGCTTCTCTGTGTCATTTTGTGTATTCAGACATAGTCATGATAATAATTTGCCGTGTTGCAAAGAAATAAATATTGTAGAAGGTTTTAACAGAGAAGTCTGAGAGAAATCTGGCGATTTGGTTGTTCCTGTTGCTCACTCGTGATTTCAGGATTCTGTATTTAGAAATGTTTTCATTCTCTCTGAACTTGGAACAGTCCACACCTTCCATGCCACCTTCAGGATGCATAGTTAAACATCACCAGTCATAATTCCCCTGGGATACCATTATCATGGTAATGTCTAGATTCACATTTATCTTTGGTTTTCCAGTGTGGCTCATCTGACAGCCCACAGAGTGGGCCAGGCTGCTGTGCATTGTCCACAGCAAACGGCTACTGGGCAATGCAGACAGCCCCAAAATCTCGGGCTCTTCCTGACTCCTGGGAGACAAGGCAGAGGCAACAAGCAGTCTGTGCTGGCCAGGCATCGTCTGTCTGCCGCTTTTGGCCAGTGGATGGCAAGCCCAAGCTGACACTGTCCTGGCAAAATGACTTGCAAGCTGAGGGAAAGAAGTGAGAGTCCCAAAATTGGTGTCAAGCCTTTGGGGACAGTTGCAATGTGATGAAAACAGTAGAGAAAATTCTGTCTATCCAGAAAGTGGGGACTCCCCCCCTCCCCCCAAACAAAAAACCACAAAGAAATCCCCAAAAGCAACACCCCTCACCCCTACCAAAAAAACCAAACCAACCAACCAACCAAAAAATCCGTTTTAACTCATCAAAAGTGTTTTATGCAGAACATGCAGCTCTGTTAAGCTGAAAGAGATACTCTGTTGAGAGGGGAAACCCAATAAAATTCGGAAGCTTGCGCACCAAAGGTGATACGAATTTTGGCAGGAGCTGAGCAACACAAATGCTGCCAGGTGAAGAAAAATGTCTAACCCTTGCCGGTGGCAGTGACTACGCCTGACGATGCTTTCGGGGCAGCAGGCACAGGGCTCTGAGTTATAAGGGCAAGAGGCAGCAATGGGGGTCAGAATGGGTCCTGGAAAGGGGGTGTTTGAACAGGACTCTCAACTTGTGGGAGGTGTCTAGATAAAGAGGGGTAATCCAGAAGCACAGAAGTACTCCACCATCACTTTTCTAATGATACTTCCTAGTAATAGTAATTTAAAAAGCTTTCTCTGTAGGAAGGATGAAACCAGCTTTACAGGTAAGCAAGAATTTCAGTGATGGGCACTGGTAAAGGGCAGTGCACAAATAAAATTTGGGTCATAGGTTTGTGTTTAGATAGGTGAATATCCCAGATGCATGTACAGATTTCTTGGTTTTGCAAACAGATATTTGGGTTTGTTCAGTACTTGAAAATTTGGCCTTTGGGGAAAAGCTGCTTTTATGCGCTGCAATACTAAAATGCTTTGAGCAAAGTTTAAAATCATTATATTCTATAGTTGTAGAGAACATTGAGATCTTTTGGAATGACTTATTCAAATATCCTTATAGTTGATGGTGTATTCGTATTTGAATAAATTCAGCAAAGATTCGTCCTAAGCTGTTCCTATCCAGTACTGCTTTAAAGAAACAGGAAAATATAATCATGTCATCACTTAAAGCTGCTTAAACCTTTGGCTGAAAAAGGGTTACTACTTAAATTTCAGATGAAAGGAGTGTTTTGTGAATTCATCTGTGTCATGTATTCATACCTGAATTAAAATGAGCCATGATGTACTGCACTTTCTTGGGAACATTACATAAACTTCCTTGTTCTAAACCACGCACAAGTTTGAAATGTGCAAACAGAACTGAAAGAAACTTTGCAGTAGTTTCCCCACAAGCAGGAAGCCTAATATTTACACAACAATCAATAGGGTAATGGACACAGAGACAAGCAGTACTCTCTCCTACAAAACTTGGTTTAACTGGTAAAAGAAGGTAGGATCTATCTGAACAACAACTTTCTTTTTAGTTAGACGTGTACTGTTGGGGATGGGTTTGGCTTGAATTCTGCGGAACCTTTTTGGCCAAGATTCAGAGTTGTGCAATTAAAACAAGGGATTGTTTAGAAGTATGTTATATTTGGAACAGTTTTCTCCTGCTTTAATTTCTGGGATTTTGATCAGGTCTTTCATTAGTGTTTTTGCGAGACTCTAAACAAGATTAGTCAAGGAAAAATCTGATCCTGATGCAGCTTGCTTTGGCATAGATAAGGAGTTTCTTTATGTATGATTTACTTATATCTTCCTGTAATTCTTTGCTGTGATGTCTGTTTCTGTTTGTCCTGTGTGCCTTGAGGGAGAAGCTCTGCCTTACTGCAAGCAGACAGGCAAAGGGAAGCAAGAACACAACTGACCTTGGTGCAACCAGAAAGGGACAGGAGACAGTATACTTATTATTTCTTATTTTCTGATCTACAGGGCTTATAATATTATCTGACAATAAAAGTTGGCAGTTTTCAATTCAAGCAAAAAGTTGCTGAATCCAAGAACATGTAAGAGGAAGCTAAACCTGTCTTGGTTCCTCTTGTTTCCAACATCATTCTTGCAAGGACTCTGAAAAATGTTGTTGTTCTCCAAGTTCTGTGAGTAGGAACAATGGCTAATGACACATGCTACCTTCAAAGAATGGTTGAGAGAAAGGCCTGCCTGTCCTCATACCCCTGGAGGAGACCTGTCCATTGGAAGGAGAGGAGGTAGCTGGGGTATTGAGACACTGTGCTAAATTTCAGTTTTGAGAGTGGACATTTTGATCTCTTACCCTGGTGGTCTTTTTCACTGTTCCAGTGGTTGTAGGGGACCAAGTGTGTGAAGGTCACGGGTATGGCATAAGCTTTATAAGTAGCACTGGCCTTTCTGAGATTGGTCAGTGGTTTTTGTAGGTTGTTGAAATCTCTCTGGGGCAAAGGTGAGGGTAGGAACAGATCATTTTTAACACTTCCGAAGGTACATCAATAAACCAAAGATTAGGCTTAGGAGATTCTTCCAAATATCAATGGTCAACAAAAACCTGAGAAGTTCCCCCAAAATTTTAAGAACACTTTGCAATGGACAGCATCAGGTAATCCTAACTGATTGATGTCTACCACTTTTTCTTTGTTCAAGCGTATATGTCCTCCAGTTATTTATAAGAGCTTTTCTCAGAAGTGACTTGAAATTTAAAACAATAATAAAAATTTAAAGTAGGCAAGGAAAACTTCAACTAACAGACTGACAAATTATAAGCTACTGAAAAATGTGTTCTTACAATAAAAAGTAGTGTGCAAACCTCCTACTTACTCTGTGTTGCCTATTGTAGTAATACAAGCCAGACAGTGAAGTTCAGCTTATGTTATGAAACCAAATTTTGTAGTCTTTGTGATTGAAATCTATTTTAGTAGGTAAGTTCATTAACAGTTATTACCAAAGAGATATGTGTCTGAGACTTGCATGTTTCAAAGGGCAGTGCTTCCCAAAGAACTTTTTGTATATACCCTTTAGGCATAGATCCAAACTAATGTCCAGCGTTCCCTGATAAAGCAGATTTGTTTATTTGAAGAGATTGATATAAAAGCAATAAGTGCAGCTATCCACAAGTGACGAGGCATCTCACCAGCATTTACATGGTACTTCTGGTATGTTATTTTCAAACCCCACCTGTTAGCAGACTTGGATCTTCATGTCTATGCAGAGCTCCATTTGGTATTGCTTTCTTATTTAGCATCCTGCTTGTATGGGTGTGCTTATGTGGAACTAGAATTAAAAAAGAGACTTTCATATGTAGGGAAATTATATTTTGAAGTAATTTTTCCTCCATTTTTAGCATATATTTAGACAGTAACTAAAATGTGTGTCCTTGGTGATGCTGTGCTTTGTACTAAACTGAAGTTGATGACTAAAGAATCAGATTGTTCTTTCTAGATTTTATGGGTAATCTGAAGAAAGAGATAGCTTTCGGAATGGAGGAAAGAAAATTTCTTTTTGAACTCTTCCTCTTTGTCATTCTACAACAATACATGGATTGTTAAATGTCAAGACATTTGCTTGATGCAAAAGAATGCTCAAGTTCATCTCACCGTATCTTGCTTCTTGTTACCTGTATTTCTTGTTCATGCTCAGGAAAGCATGCAGTCATACCTTTTACCATATTACACAAAAACACCGTATTGGTTAACAGCTTGGATGGTGTCTGTCTTAAGCCTATAGAATAGCCTGTTTTGATTGAGAAAAGGCTAAGAATAAAAGTAAAACCCCAAAACAAAACACCAACCCCCAAGACCCCTAAACTTGTCATATACTTCTATAGTTGTGTTCAGTTAGTGCACTTTGTTTTGTTCATTGTTGTAAATAAACAGAAATATAATACATCCTTATATATAATTGTTAAAATAGAATTATAACTATTGCAGACTCTGGAGACTTAAATTACTTTTATGTTACTTAAGATTACTTAGGGATACAGTCCTACAGTGTTCTTATGAAAGTAGTTCTTGCTGACATATATCAGGAGGCCTTCATCAAATTAGACTTAGAGGACAGAAGGAAATAATTATGGCAAGAGGCTAATGAGTTAGCCATAGGCCAGCTTTTCGTTTAGAAAGTGCGATATATTTAAAAAGCAACATCCAATGATTACTTCGAAATAAAGATGTGAAAAGATATAGTGTTCTACATTGCTTTTTTTTTTTTTTTTTTTTTTTGGAAGGTAGCCCATGTCTTAAGGGTAGATACCAAATTAGAAGAATTCTGAAAAAGCAGCTAATTCTTAATCCCAGAAAAGTAGCTAAAGCATTGTTTTTCCCAGAATTCCACCTTTAAAGAGTTTGAAAATATTTTGGAAGTTCCGTGCTACTATAAACAAGTTCTATTCTCTCTTTTTTAAGATTGAATTTAAGAGGATTATGTAGATTAGAGATTGTGTTTGGCAGTAGCTTCCAGGGCTATTCTTAGGTTGATACATGTGCTTTGTCTCCTGGGTAAAAATTAATCAGTTTCTAGATATTAACAACTGCTCTTTAGTGACTTGAGATACCATATATTAATGTCTGTCACTGTGTCATGGTGGCACAGCTGAAACTTTGGTAGAAATGTCAATAATAGGTCTAAAAATAGTTCTGAGAAGTTCTTGAAAAGCCTCTGCCAACTTCCTGAAATGACAGGTAGTAGCACAGCAGAAAAAGAAAGCAGCCCTGCCTTGTGGGTGGGCGAGGTTATCTCTGACAGAGAACCAAAGTAGTGCATGTATGAATAAATCATAGAAAAATCATGGCTGACTAGAAAGCATATTTTGTCCCTTTCGAGCGCTGAATATTAACCTAACTATCAGACATTCACTTATGAACTTTTTAGACTTACTCACTTAGAAAAAGAAGGCTGCAAGAAATAGCAATAGTTCAAAGACCTAAATTTGAACATCCCTATATGTATTGCGTAGCTATTCAGATTTTTGGTAAGCACAAAAAACCTCATAGGAATTCATTAATTTTGTCCTGAAAGGTAATGTCCATGGTGAAAGATCTTCCTAAATCCCTGCTCTCTCCCTTCCCATGTTTTTACAAAACCAAGAAGCTTCATTTAGTTTAATCCAAAAGCCTAGATTTCTCTTGGTTAGCCATATTTTCTCTCAGGTAGTCCCACATCTCCAGAACTACAGATAACTTGGTAAAGTGCTTCTCTGTAAATAGTAGATTTTTTAGTTAGGGTGCCTGGGAAGAGAGGCCATTTTGGAGATGTGCATTTTAAAACTTCAAGTTCTGGGTAAGTGTGAGTCTGTGGCTGAGGCTGAGAAGGAGTATTGTATGAGTGAAGTATTTGCAATTTTTTTATTTTTAATGTGCTGTCTGAAACTGAAGGGAGGAAGAGACGTCAGAACAGGTAGGGAGAGCATTGTGGTAGAGAATTACAGAAGCACTGGGGTTTCTGGAAGAAAAAAACCCCACAGAGGATACAGTCAAGATCAGAGTAGGGTTATCCCTAACAGTGGGAAGAGAGATTTACTCCATGCGTGCTTAAAACTATAGGAAACTAAGGGCACTATAGACACGAAAAGAGAGTAATTCAAAGTGTTTAAAACTTTTGAAAAGATTGAGGAATAAGGATAGATTCAATCCTACAGTTTAACTGAAAAAGTAATTTCTATGTTTATGTGAGTTTGATGGCACTAAAGGGTAGCTGTTCAGCCAGTAAAAGATACAGGGAATACTTGGAGGTAAAGGAGTAGGGTGTCCATCTCTCTTTCCCAGTGTTCTTACAGCTTACAGTATGTGCCAAGCTATAAAGCTGAGTGACCAGGTTTTACAAGATTCCCTGTGAATGCTGTTCTTTACCCTTAAATTGTTAGCTTGTAATTTTGGCTTTGTTGGAAGTTTTGCAGCTCACTGCAGTGGAATGAGGAGTTGGCCTCTGAAGTGGTATATTGTATTTCTGATATGCTTTAAAACAAAAGGCTGATCAGCATCTCCACTGCCTATCAGTTGCCTAATGTACTGCAGGTCAGTCTGTCATGGGGCGTAAGCTTCAGCTCAAAGTGTCTTGTGGCTGGCTTGCTCAGTCTTTATTTTTTACCCGCGTGAATCCTCTGAGGCTAGTGGAATTAATCTAATGGACAAGGGCATATGTGAGAATAGAAATAGGCTCAGCAAATTACAAAATCTGATCTTTGTGCAATTTAAATGAAAGAGAAGTAAAATCTTAGAAGGGAGGGCGTTTTCATTTTGATTCTGCATCTTGAGTGCAAAGGAGTCCATGGGGAGTTTCTGATTAAGTAGAAATCCAGCTATAGAACAAAATCAATCAGCTTTTCACTGAGCATACTCAATAGTAAAGGATATACTTTAAGATCAGCAGTGTTAGAGACTACATGATTACTCTGTGGCTCCGTGCTCTTTAAATTTTAAAATTATGGCAATTATCACATTTAAAATACATTTTAATAAGTTTTATTATTAAAAATACAATTGAAACACAAGTGAAATTGATATTGAAACACGTGAAAATAGGCTGCACTCACTAATTCCATTATTTTCTGATCTTTCTTTAGAAGTCCTAAGCTATTTGCCTTTCCTGCCTTTCCCATGGGACACTCTCCTTCTGCTTTATTGGATAGGTTGTTTTGGATAATGGTTTTCCCAATATTAAGCTTTAGGAATACGATTCATTTCTTCCATCCCATCATTCCTAATTATGCTCCAGTGTATCAAATTAAGGGACATTCTTTGCTTACAGTATTTATGCCTCAAACATTCGTGGTGCAGTGAGTGGTACAGATACTAATTTCCTTTTAAATTAGTCCTAGTAATAGCAGTAGGAGTGGTGTTCTATGGCTGCATTTAAAGGTCTTAATAACCTCATTAAAATATTTATTTCAAAATTGTCTGTATCTAGTCAACTCATAGATACCTTTTGAACAGTGCTTTCCCTGCAGTGGAGTTAGTCCGTGGTTCCTGTCCTGGTCAATGGGTTCATAAAGGTGACATTCAGTGTTCCGCCATTTGGTTATTCCTGTTCCTTTGTGCTCCTGTAACTCCTTGCTTGGAGTTACTTTTAGTGGCATACTCTGTGTGTATGTGGTGACTTGAAACATTTGTTAGATTACATGAAAGGTCTTTAAGCCAAATGCTTACTTCTAGCAGCTGTAAATGGTATCAGTTTACTGTTTTAGCTGTCTGCTCTTGGGACATTAAGAACAGTATCATTTTACTTTTTGATTCCCTGTTCAAGTTTGGCCATTGAGAAATAGTATCAGGTAATGAAAGGCGTGGGATCCTATTACAGCTTAATAATAGTAAAACAAACAAGCAAACAAAAACAACTAAATAACCCTTTTTCTTCCCCTTCAGGAATCCAATTAAAATAAAAGTACAGACTTACTAAACTGTAGTGATACTTAAGCTAGTAATAGTCTTAATGTTTCAAAGATACATTACTGGGATCTGAGTAGCTCTTTTGAGTTAAAAGAAATGAGCAGCCTTTGTGGACTGGGCGGGTGAGCTGATTGCAGAAAAACTAACCACAGAACAAATGATAAAACTTTCTAATAATTGGTCTAAATAGGAAAGGTTCATCCAGATACATTTAACATGCTGAGTCCATAAACCTAGGGATTTATTTTGCTCATAGTTGGAGGGCTAGTTGTAAGATTTGGGAAATCCTTCTGTTACAGCTGTTTGAGAAATACTTTGAGATGTAGTTATGCAAGTCTAACAAAAATGAGGATCTCGGCACCGTATTTGCTTTTTAAAATTAAACAAAGGAAAGACTTCTACTTGGAAGAGAGGAATTGCTTATTGTAAATCCAAACACCAGGGACTGAAATCCTAGACCCTTAGAGCAAGGACAGTGTAAGAAATATTAAGAAGCATAACAAAGTTTCTACAAAGTCAGTATTTTATATGCAGTTGTGAGTCATTCAGTACTTAAAAATTACATAACACTGTCAACTACAAATACAAATCCAGGGGGAATTTTAAGACCTTTCATCAGAATCTTAAACCCCTGATACCCTAAGGATTAATTCCCTAAGGAAACATGAACATAAATAATGCAGTACCTGATACTGACCTCTGAGAAAATACACAAACTCCTATTAAATTGCATCTGGAATGATTGTTCACACCACAAGAAACAAAAAGGTGAAAGATTGACTTACTGAAAGGGCAGCAAGGTTTCTTAATTTGAGCTGTTGCAAGGACATTGCATGGTGGCTGTAACAGCATTGCCGTGCTCCACCCAGAGCCCCTTGCTCTGAGAAGGAATGCAGCTTCTCTCTGCCAAACTTCTCGACGGAAAGGCTTCCTGCATCAGTGCCTTCACACCAAGGAATCCCTCCTCTCACTGACTAAGATGCAGCGAGGAAGTACTAAACTAATATAGCAAGATAACAGTCAAGTTTGTGCTTTTTCTTTATTGCTAGAAGTTGCTAGATGATTTATGGCTGTGTTTGCCAGTTTCTGCATCATTCTTCATTTTCATAATTTGATTGGATCCCTTCTACAACTTTATATGTTTGACCTCTATTTACCCTTCATCTTAAATGCATTTCTTCCTTTGTACTTGAGTAGTCTGAGTGCCCTACTCCTTCACCCCCCAGTTTATCCAGGTATTGTCCTTCTTCAAGATACTTAAAATGGAAATATAGGAGCTGAAATCCTAGGCAAACATCTATCACTGCAAATCAACTCTCTATAATTATGTGAGGGCATTAATTTTGGGTTTTTTTAAATCTAGTTGTATTGTGAAAGAAAGACTTACACTTTGTCTGAGGAAGTTATATGTCCGGGTTTTTCTCAGGTGTCCTTAAATGAGTTAGGCTAGACTCATAGATGCTAGTACAGTGTCTCTCTCAAGGAATTTGTGTGAATAGGTGCTAAGCTTGAAATGCACACCCTTTCATATTCCTCATAATTTGTGAATATATGTTAATCTTCAAATACAACTTGACCTTGAAGTTATCAGCTTCTTGCTTTATTTCTTTTTGAATTCCATGTGGATTTTTTTCATTGAACAATCTTTTCCGGAAGTCTTCCCCCTATAAAATGGTCTTTCCATATAACCTTGTAAATGGAAGCCTTTTATTTCCTGCCCCGTCACACATTTCTTTAAATTGTGTTTCAGAGAAGATTTTTCTCTCCCAGGGTGAGAGCAATTCCAAACATATTTGATAAAAATGCAGTGGGACTGAGCTGAGGCTGCCACTCAGCTGTTTTCCTTTTCCCTTTGAGTTTTATCTAGTTTCGTGGTGTGTGGACTTCTTTCCCTTCCATTCAGGCTTGACTGTGGGGGCACAAGGATCAGAAACTTGATCATTTTGTTAGCAGATTTATCTTCTCCCTTCATCCCTCACTTTTAGAGACAAGTGGAATTGGGCTTGGCAACCTGTCAGAAGTGATGTGCCTGACTGCGTTTTCTGTCTGTAGCCAGAGACCAGCGTGTTGGCTCAGACTTGTCAGAAACGCGCAGCCGCTGCGGTGTTGGTGGGGTGATGCCCAAGTCCCAGTTCTCCGCTGCCCCTGATGGATGCTCTTCCAAAGTGGGGGTTATGCACTGTTGTCAGGCATCCTTGCCACGGGCTGTTGATGCCTCTGAGTAAGATGCCATAAGAGGAGAGCACTCTCTCTTTTTGGAACGAGTTTCTGTCTTGCTGGGCATCTGCCCAGGTGACTTGCTTAAGCTGTGCAATCTCTCTGTGATTGGAAGGAGGGGACCTGCTGAGGCAAAACTGACGTTGGAATAATGAGACGCCCGAGAGTGGGCAAGGAGGTTATTTAAAATATGGTCTTGCTCTCTTTTTGATGAAGTTGCTTTTATGTTTTCACTCCTCTTTGTTGTTGTGATTGTTTGCATCATGTCCCTTAGACCTTAGGATTGCAGATGAGTGCTGAGATACTGAACTAAATAACTGTAATAAAAACTTCTTTCATCATTGTCTCTCCTCTTCTCCCTCAGGTAATAGAAAAGTATTTGCTCAAAAGAACGAAAAAGTAGTGTTCTTTTAGAATTTTATTTCCACTTTAAGCACCTTTGCTATAGATCAGAGAATTTGTAAAACTAGGATCAATCTGTGTGTTTAATTTCAGCTTATCAATAGAATGTTCTCACACCTCTGCTGTTACAGTCTGCCTGCTCTTTCATATATTAACATTTAATATTTTTGCCTCTGTGAGCTCCAAAGTCAATTCAAGGCTTCTTAGCAAAAGCAGATTTTGCCCAATGCGAGTAAAAGATCATAATCCTCAGTGTGAAGTGTTCTTTCTGAAGTGTCAACAAACTGTATTTTGGCACAGAGCCGGGTCATTCAAAGCTGTGGGTTTGCAAGAGACTTCTGTAGAGGTAAAAGGAGCCGCAAGTGGGATGTCAGGGCTGTGGGGAGCAAAGGCAGGGAGGGCAGAGACAATTCAGTGACTTGGAAAGGGCGTGCAAGAGTCTTTCAGCAGGGAGGGCTGATGAGGAGGAGGAAGAATCATTTATCTCAGTCTTCCTCCTCCTCTTGTGCATTACCCCCTACCACTTGCTGTCTTGCTAGAATATCTTCTCCTGACTGTGTTATCCTGCACTTCATGGGAAGAGGCGAGTCAGGTTCTGCTCATGGGGCAGGAAATGGAGGGGCTGAAGCTGCTCCTACTGCTGGGGAAGGATCAGGCAGCAACCCCTGGGAATAGGTTTTGTGTTCTTGCTGCCGTTGAGGTGTTGGGAGAAGGACAGCAGTGTCAAGTGGAGGGTGAGGGGAAGGCTCGTGTATGGGAAAATATTCCTTCAGCTGTCCCTGACAGCTGCTTGCTTTGGTTGGCTTTGCAGGACAAGACTCTGCTTTATTGCATTTTGTCTCTCATCCACTGTACCAAACCAGGGATAATCTGCTGTTTATAATGATCTTTAGAAATTCTCTGACTCACCAACAACAGGATTTAAGACAGACAAGTCTTTAGGTGATACTCATTTTGATCCCATGCATTCTGTCCACTCAGGAGCAAGAGCTGCCGGGTGATGGAAGGGATTAAACATCTAGCACTGGAATCTGAAAGGTGCCAAGTATCCCAGGACTGAGCACCCTCTATTCCCATCAGTTGCAAGTTATACTGTAATGTGAGTTAATGCATTATGAGCAGAGAGCAGTGGGATTCAGCTGTTAGTCTGAGCTTCTACACGTACTCTGTGTAGGAAGGGTTGTGCTACAGAAAAAGCAGATCTGTATGGCTAGAGGAAAAAATGCAAGGAGAGGATCCTTGATTTTGTTTCCTAGTTTGTGTTGGGTTTCTGTGGATGGAGCAGCGCTTTACCTGAGTTGGTGAGGAAGATGAAGTATGGAACTCCCTTATTCCTTCCCATTTTGAGGTTATTTGCAACCTAGAGGTGCATGGAGAGATAATAAGGTAAGCATCTTGGTGCAGCAACTGTTGTATCCTTCAGAATATGGGGCTGGAGGCAACTTCTGCTGTGCCGATGCCTTGTGCCACAGCAGGGAGACAGTCTCCTCCACGTCTGTTTGTTACCAGTAGAACTAGGGTGGGCAGGAGGAAGCACAAATATATTTTTTTGTCTTTTGCCCTTTTTTTGAGTGGGACTTTGATTCAAAAGTTACTATTTATAATAACTTCCATTAAACCCTGAGACTCCATACCGGCAAGCAGCATCCTATTACTAAAGAATAAGCATTTCTAAAGCATTAAGATTGCTATTCAGCTGTTCTTTTGTCTCCATGGCAACTTTAAGCATGACAACAAAGCAGTAGGTGATGTTGTCAGCCAAAGAATCTGTAATGCTTAAGTGATTGTTGATAGCAACAAAATGGATGCCAGTGCAGGGTCACTTACAGCCAGTAATAGATACTGCACCTATGGCTGAAGTATTGCATGTGACATTTTAGAGCAGATGACATAAGAGAAGAAGTAAGGTTGATGCAATTGGCAGTTTTTATAAATTATCATGAGGTACTGTTTTAAAATTCAACAGGAAACTGTGGTCTACCTTCTCTAATGGAATGAGTTGCATGAAAAGTGAAGAGGTCCTTATATATACGATACATGCCACCTGGAGAAGAGCTCAAGCTTTCTTCTCAGTTTGTTGATGGAACAGAGAACAAACACCACTTTAGAAAAGTGGGGCCAGTTTGTAAAGGGGATAAAAGT
The DNA here is from genome assembly GCF_964188355.1 of Buteo buteo. NCBI lineage: Eukaryota > Metazoa > Chordata > Aves > Accipitriformes > Accipitridae > Buteo > Buteo buteo. The sequence goes on from NC_134175.1 coordinate 27,584,222, forward strand.
TAAAGGTTAAAGTTCTCATCTAGCTTCAGTGTTGATCTGAAAAAGGAAGCATCTTAAAAAAGAAAAGACAGTGCTTTTCTTACAAATAATAAAAGGGGGTTGGGAGGAATTATCATCAGTTTTTGATCTTAACCCCACGGTGCCAGGAGCTTGGATGTTTTACTGACGTATAAAACTGAAAATCGTTCATGGGGAAAAAGCCTTGAGAAAATGAGACTGAACACTGCTGAGAATAATGCTGGAAACCAGCTATGAGAGGAGAACAATGTCAAAAAAGGATGCTTGATGTTAAAGCAGGGGAAATAGGAATTAAAGTAGTTTTTATGTAGTTGAGACATACTAAATGAGGAAATCATTCTTAAAGAAAAGTAGTGACAGATGAGTTAATGAAAATAAAACTATTATAAAACTGTATTTATTACAATAACTATATTAATTTATTGGAAGTATTTAAGGCCAGGTTGGCTGGGGCTTTGGGAAACCTGGTCTAGTGGAAGGTGTCCCTGCCCATGGCAGGCGGAGTGGAACTAGATGGTCTTTAAGGTCCCCTCCAACCCAAACCGTTCTGTGATTCGGTAAGTAATTTGTGTCCGATATTTGACAAACCTCTTTGAACTGTTGGCACTGTATGTACTCTGGGAATTCGTCCTCTTAATATGTATGTATGTATGCATGCTGTCAATGCAGCATGTACCAAGACACCTTTTGGAATCGTAAATTAGCTCAATTTGAGTGCTACTTTCTCCAGTTAACGTACCACGTTAGGGCTCCGTATCTTGTAAAGATGTCACCTCATTTCTTGAATCCAGGCTTCCTGATTATTTGAACTGTATGTTTTCAAAGAATGTTTTTCTCCTCCATGAGAAAGATGGAGGATGGAGATTTCAACCAGTTGTTCTTCAGAGTCTGACTTGACAGCATCACACAAACCCTCTTTTGATGCAGGCAAACAGAACAGCTTCATTCACTGACAACAGCATGAGATACCATCTGATGGCTGGTTTAGACTTCAGAGAACTGGACAGATACTCATGTGGTCCTTGGTTACTCATGAATCCAGTTACACCTGTTTGTGTCCCTCCTAAATGAAGACAACATCAGTGTATTCTCTTTAATTTGTTTTATTCGAATAATTTAGCCTGTTGGCACCATGAAACACATCCAACTCTCGCTGCAGGCTTGATTTCCATATTTGTTTTTATTTGTCTCAGATACAAAAGCTTTCTGAGCAGTCTTTTGGTTTCCAAAGTCCATAGGTAAACCCAAAGCATACATATAATTCAAATAAAATAACACATTTTTTGAAGCTCCCAGTTATATTAGACTTTCTTAAAACTCTTAATTAAACTGAAACTCTAAACTACATAGTCTTTGACTGTTCATAAGCTGACTTGTTGTGTGACAACTTAAAATTTAGACTGAGATCTTATAGCAGTTATTCATTTGTTTGCTTACAGCTTCTTCTGCTGTACAGTTTGAGACCATATCTGCTTAAGGGAGTGACTGATACAGCCACTGCTGTGGTTAACATAGGAACTGCAGGTTTCAAAGGAGAGCACTGTTACAAGCTATTTATTACTTGGTGTTAACAGCTCAGTAACGTTCTTGTGAAAAGTTCAGGATTAGTTTGAATGAACTAATGACATTTTTGTCTTGGATATTTTCTCCCATATATTTTTAAAGCTTATACAAACAGGTACCCTTCCAAATATGTGTCATGTCAGGAAGTTATCTTTGTATAGGCACTGATGCAGGCTCTCTTCAAGGATCTCTTCCAGATCAGCGTTCAAACTTATTTTGTGTTAAGCTGCAATGATGAAAAGTGGAATGGTCTACAGCAGCAGGCTCTTGGGGCAGCAAGCCACCCTGCGTGGGTGGGGATGGGAGCTTGAGGCAGGGGCTTCTGCTTTGCTGTGAGAGCTAGCAACAACAGCAGGCACATGGTGCTGAGGAGAGATACCAGTCAGATGGGGAAAAATAAGTCATCTTGCATATTCTTACCAATTCTGCTGTCAGCTCATCAGTGTGATGTCACAGCGAGCAACTAAGACGACTGTTTGGACATGTTTGACTGTCAGCTGAAAGGCATTGCAAGGAAATTCACAAATGTCAAGATTTCTGTCATTTTTACTTTTAACCTATGGAGGGTGGACATCAGGGTAAGAGCTGCCACCTAGTCATTCATTTGTCAGATACATTCAACTACCCATAAAGCAGTAAGAGAGAAGAGACAGAATGGTGGGAATCTAAATGAGAGTGAAATAAACTTGGGTAAACATGCTTGATGAGATTAATTGGTATGGGTCGATATCAAGTGTGGGACAGTAGTTGCCAGGTCGCTTAATAAAATGAATTTCATTCTCATGAGGAACAGGATAACAGCAGCACTTGAGACTGACAGGGTCCTTTTGCAGAGTGGTTATAATATAAGTAGTGGAGGCTTCTCTGTACCTGTTTGCTCTCCTGAGGACAGTTACATATATAATAGTGCCAAATGTGACTGTACGTCTCTCATACGAGGAACTGAAGACCACCAGGTCACTCCAGGCTGGCCTCAAGCTAAGCAGTGCCCGCTTAAGTCAGTATCCCTTCAGGCTCAATTCTCTACCTTGTCTTACAGTGAAATTTTATATCCCATTTCAGCCCTCTTGCCTTTGCTTGAATCTTTTGGGGAGCATTTCCCTTCTGATGTGTTGTGAGAGTTAAATCTCACTGATTCTCTAAGTTGCTCAACCTACAAGCAAAGCCATTATTGCCCCTAAGTCCAGCCCTATAAGCTCTTCTGAAAATTGAAAGTTGCATATGATTCTTTTTTGCTTTATTACCAATGACAATTTTTTTGCAAGCCAAATATGTATTTATACTTTGTAACTTTTCCAGTGCAAGCAAAACTTTGAGCAGGGGGATTCCAGACTTTCAGGGAAAGATGGACTGTATGTCTATGTTGTTCTCACTGGTATTAGAACAGATTTCTCAACATCTAGTTGCTCTTGAAGGATGAACTTTGAAATGGCTAAGTAGTTGCTGTAACTCATCAATTAGTCTGCATAATTAACAACTATAATCTGTCTTATTATTTTCTTCTATATTTTCTCTCAAGTAATTAAAGTTCCAGACTACGAGCAAGATCTTGATGCTTGTCAGTATTTGCTATTTACTCTGCAAATATCACATAATCTTGCTGAACCTTCTTTTAAATGTGAGACATATTAGGGATTTTTGTAGTTTCTAGTGAATACCTCTTTACAGTTCACTAAGATCTGTTTCAAAGATGTGAGTACTTGAGCTACACATGTGTACAGAAAATGCACCAAATTCCATGGAGCCAGTAGCAGTATTTTTTTTCCTTCTCCTGCCAGCCTTTCACTTACCTTTCCTTCTTTTCTCTCTGTTCTGAGTGCTATTTATAGTAAAGTGATTTTCAAATAATGTGGAGTTTGACTGACACTGTAGATTTAAGGTAGAATTCTTGTTTTATTTCATGTAGATGGATTGGATGACTTGAGATTATCTAGCCCTACTTTTTATGAGTCAGTGATCAGCTTTTAATCAAAGTGCTTTGATGTATCTAGTAATAATGGCTGAAATCTGCTGTCACTCTAGAAAAAGTAAGTATAAATTATTTGATAGATACCTTTGTTGCAACTTGTACAAATCCTAATGTCCCTAAATGAAAGCTGTTTCTGCTTTTTGCTGATTCAGCTCATGGTGCTTTGCATGTGAGCAAATTGTTATGGTAGGTGTAAGGGACATAGCAACTAGCAGCTGTGCTTGGGGTGTTATATCATGAACTTTGCTACAAATACATTATGTAAAATTAACATTTAAAATCAGATACAACTTACATTTAGGAATAAAGCTGTAAATTTTGTATTTACTGCAAAGATAAGCAACACTGCTTTTGACTATGACGCATGTTTGTCCTTAATATGAAAATAAGTGTTCCATGAACAAAAGTTCCCAGTTTCATTACAGCTGTGGAACTTTCCATTTCATGTGTGGTGGTAGCACGACTCTGTACAAGTTGCTTTGACAAAAGTAGTATTTATATAAAGTGGAAAATTCCACTTGGAGAGTGAGAGGGAATCTTAGCAACCTTCCTTTTCCCAGAATTTGCAACTGCCACTGTATTGAGAACTACTAAAATGTTCAGTTGTCAACAACCAGATTTGACAGAAGCATAAATGTGGAAAGTTTTTCTGCTTTACTTGTCTGCAGGAATAGGTACATAATTCCTCTCAGAGTGATTCTGCTATTGTTTATATTGTTCTCTGCATTTCAAATGCATAAAATTGCAAGTACCAAAGGAAAATAAAAATGCAAATTTCAAACAGAAATAAGTGCTCTTGTCTCTTATTAAGCTAAAGCTTTTTATTTCTCTATACAAAGAAATATGGAGATATTTCTATATATTTCCATGTTATGATATTAAGCTTTTGACAACCCTGGTTGTGGAGGAAGGACCCACTTTGTGCTGTAGAATGGACACAATAAAATACATTGCACTAGGGACATCATTGATGTTAGTTTATAGCATATGTTTGTGCTTTTGTTTGCTTCTGTTAAATTCCGTTTTATTGCTCTCTTGACCAAAACTTGTGATAAAACTATTTCTGAAAGACATAGCCTCCTTGAAATCAAGCAAGGCCATGTTTGTACTTCATAAAAGAAAAGTTTGACACTGACTATAAATACCTTATTGCAATTTGTCTTTAATGACTGCAATCATAGTACCTATTGCTTGTCATCTAATCTGCTCCTTGTCAATGTGGAATTGCTTCTCTTGTACATGTAACACCATTTCATTCAGTTTCGATACACATGCATGTGCGGTTAAGATTGCCAGATTCTCTTGGGAGATTATTTCCACAGTCTGGTTCAGCTCAAAAAGGCTGCCACCATGAACATTAAATATCACTCAGAATAATTTTGGTGTCAAGAAGCTTTCCCTGATAGTCAGACCTGTTTTTCTCAGTTATATCTTTTTATTTCAGTTCTCTCTATTTTCCAAACCTTTCAGAGTTCTTTACTTCAGAAGTCTTTCAAATATACTGTCCTCCCTCTTGCCTCTGTGTCTGTCATGCATTGTTCCTAGGGTGTCCATATTTAACTTTTTTTGTATTTTCTAGAATTCCCAGAGCTTGCTTTTTATATTGCTTTGCCTCAGTCTCTTTTCAATTTGTAAATCCTTTTCAAGTTAAGAGGTACCTGCTGCTCAACACAATAAGCTTTATCAGTCAGGGACTGACAAGTCCTTGCTTCATGTAAGAGATACATTGATACTTAGAGCTTTGTCCCTCATGCTGTGGCCAGGTTATTAGGCTTCATGCATGATGGTTTTATGCAGAAGAGAAAACTGGGCTTTTTCCTCCTTCACCATAATTGCTACTCTGGCAGGTCAATCCCTTGCTCTAGCAGCTCAAGTATTGCCTGGAAACACATCAAAAGTTTTTACTATTTATACCTTTTTTCATATTTCTCACTGCATGACCAAGGTCATCTTTAAAAAACTTTTCAGACAGAATGTCCAGATATTTTTATTTTCTGTAGTTTTTGTCCAAGTCTGATTTTAACTCTGCACCACTGCCTGATGGATTGATTTATCAATCTATTCTATACCTAGCCAAACATATGAAGACCAGGTGGTCTTTGATTTACAGATTTTTCTCCACTGTTTTGTTTGAATATGCACGTACGGAAATAGAAATACTGGGCAAGGCTCATCTTGTCCAAACCTCTGTTCTTGTAGGCACAGAGTTTTACAATCTCAAAACTAGGTGGAGTTTTCTAATTCTTACCACACTGGAATCCAGCTGCTCTTATGATTTCTTCTTATTCCCATCTTAAGTTCATTTTTCCTATCCTTCATCATGGATACCAAGAATTAAATACTGTGCTGCAGGTGAGACCTCATGCCATAGGATGACTACTTCTCAGTTTGTGTTGGAGACATATTTCCTCTATTTTTTTCATGTAGAATGATGGCTCTTCTGGAGATCATTGTTGCAAACAGTGCAGTTAAATCTGGGAAAAAGAAAATGTTTATGGCTATTTTCTATTCTAGCTCCAGTATTGTCTAAAGACATACCTATCTTTTTTTTTTTTTTTTTTTTTTTTTTTAAATTGAGGTATCAGTCATGGTACTCTATTCAAATGTGCATTCCATAAAGCATTTAAAATATATGACATACATTTCTGTTCTTCTAGAATAGAAGAGATATCTGAAGATTGAATTACAGTTTGCATGACGCATTTTTTTTGTGTAACTTTCAGAAGTGTTTAATAGAGGATGTTTGCAGTTCATGTCCTGCGACAAAGGTGTTGTAGAAGGCTGGATTTCTGTGTTGGCAGAAAGTTGTAAGATAAAAACTGTCTTTGCAAAACTTGTGGCAAAATGGACCTTAAATTAAAAAACCCCAAACTTAATACATGTCACATCTTTAAAGGGTGCACTTAGAATACTTCATATATATTTTTCTCTTTAATGTAAACATTCTGCTACTGTCAGATGGACTTACTCTTCTCTTTCCTGTTCTATTCTTCACTCTGACTACACTTTCTTTAAAAACCTAAGGAATTTTTTCCTTTGTAAGTAGCTAAGCTCATCATGCATCTTCCTGATCAAAGCACATAAAAGCAAGTTAATGGTAAGTTCAGTTGCCTGATCTTCTCCTGTGCTGGCAGTCATATACTATAATTATGGACAAGTATCACCCAGACTCTGCTATCAAATACTTCCAGAGAACAGGTTTGAAAATTCTGGAAAAATGATACAGAAATTCCAAGAGTGTAGGTACCGCCAGCAGACGTGGAGGGAGATGGCTTATGCTGTCTGTTGCAGGTGACCATGTTAAAAATGTGGACTCCTTCTGTAGGTGATTGAACTGCAACTGCAAAATGCAAGTTCAGAGCTGCCTACTTAATCACCTACTTGAGGAACTTTGGCTCCTGAATTAGGGACTTTGGCGAAAGTCCTTAGGTTATACAGCAGTGAGTATATTCTGGAGTATGGTTTCACTCTGAAAGGCTGTATCTATTGCAGAAATATATGGCATATTTTAAACTCATTCTGGAATGCATACTTAACTGTGAAACCATGACTGGTGTATCCACAGGAATGTATAAGCCTTGACCTTAACTAAGGAGCCAGTCTTTCATCCCTGTCTTTGCAAAAATCTCTTGCCAAATTTAGCATGCTACTGTAGCAACTATATATACAAGGAGATGTTATGATTCAGGACATTTGCCCAGAAATGGAGGGAGAGCTGCAATGCGTAGTCCAGAATATGTGATAATAGGTAGAGGAGCAGGTAAGCTGTGATCCTCTCCCTGGACTGTTGTTCCAAGTCGTTCTGCATGACTTGCTTGCTGTGGTCCTCCCGTTACAAATGCTCCTAGAAGTGTAATGTCATAATTGCTTACCTCTTTCCATTCAGTGTTCACACGCTTCCTGTCTTCATTGAGTTTCTCTGTGCAGCAATTTAAGAACTATTAGTCAACAAAGAGCATGTAGCAGTTTCTGTTCATGTAGTATCAAAGTGAAGACACGAAACCGTGTTAACGAATACCATGGTATCTCCTCTTCCTATTGCTTTGCATTGAGAAATGCTTGCTATAGTGTCTGACCCGGCAGCTGTTGTTTCTACACAGAGCTCCTCCTGCTAAAGTTAATCAGCCAAATTTCACACTTGTACTGCTGCTAATCCTAGTGAGTCTGCAGACTTAAAAGGAATGATGACAGATTTGCACCAGGGTGACAGATCCAAGTTTGGACCATTTGCTGGAGTTTTGTACATCACGCGTCGTACCTCCACATCTTAAGTTTATAAAAGCAGCCTTGCTTCCCTTGGTTTTGCAAATACATGCAATTCAAAGGGAAAAGCAGAGGTATATTACAGACACAGTAAGATTTCTTTGTGTCTAAAAGTATACTCTTATAAAATGCCTTCAACTGTGACTTCAAAGTCTTACACAAATAATTCTCTCTCCAGTAATCTGGGTTGCATTTCAGGGTTTTTACTTGGTAAAGTAAATGCCACCAGTGAGTGGCATTATAACTACTAGAAACATCATGAGGAGGAGGAAGCCATGGCTTTGTAATAGCAGTGTTTGCCCTCCTTGGTGTCTTTCGCCAGTTCTTCTCACCTCACAAAACCAAAACACTCTTTCTTTGAATTATGTAGTTTCAGCTCTCGTTAAGTTTTGAAAAGTTTAGAGATATAAAGCAACATTTCAAACCATATGTTTTCTGTAAAATACGTGCAGCCTTTCAGTCAGAAAAGCCTGCCTTTCGTCAGTCTTACCAATTGCTAAGTATGGAGTGAGGTTAAATGTGCATGGTACTCTTGAGAGAATTAAGAAGAATGTTTAAACATGAATTTAAAGCCCAGTGATTGGGAATTTAAGCTCATTCTTAAAACAGGAATCAGGACAGAGGAAGAAAAATGTGAAGTGTTCATTGCTTTGTTCTTACTGCTCAGAATGATAGGCTCAATTATTTACTGTAGAATAAACCCGGGGATTTAGAAAGTGAAAGGGTGAAGGAAATACATCTGCCTGTTCCAGCAGGCAAGCTGAAGACTGTATGCTACTTGGATCCATCTTTAAACTAGGATTTAGGATACTAAATATTAAGTTACTGATTGTTGCTTTTAAAATGGGAGTGAAATAATTGCACTTGTTTTTAAGATAGTGCAAAGGATATTTATCAGAAGTGAGAGGGAGTTGCTTCTTAATAGAAATAATAACAGAATAGCCATCTTGCCTAATTTTTAATTTATGCAGCAAAATGCTACTACATTGTAGTACCCCAAGCAACCAGTAGTGACAGTAATTTTGAAAAGAGGATTGAGTGGATTTTTTCCTTAAGATACCCTTATCAGGATATTTCTTTTATCAAGCGTACTCTAAGGGTTTGGAAGTTAATTTGAAGAGACACCAATAAGAACACAACTGCAAATTATCCCATGGCAGAGGAAAGATAGGAAGTGTGGCAAGGATAATTTGACTAAACTATGAACTCTTTATGGACTTGAGCACAAGGACTGTATGTATAGGTAGGAAATGGAAAGTAGTTTAAATTACTAAGGATGATGAGGAAAGAGTAACATGAATGTGTAGGACAAAATTAGAAAATAACATAAGACTGAAATAAGCATCAAACTTTAAGAAATCTTTCTGTAAGAGCACTTATAATACTTACAGAATACCAAAGAAAAAGGTGGATTGTTATTCTGTGAATATCAGAGGAAGCCAAAAATTTTGGGTTGCATGATGCTGGTTTTGCATTGTTGTTCGATAGAAGGATCAATTGTGTTAATGTGACAGTCATCAATATAAATAACAAAAACCTGTAAGAACAGGTCAGAGTGTCTCGATGAACCAGAATCTTCAAAACACTGGTTCTGACAAACGCGATGCAAGGATACTTGCACGGATGGAAATACCAGAGCTGTTATAACTTGTGAAGAGAAGACGAAGTCCCAGGGCACTACGAGAGCCAGTATCTTTAAAAGAGAAGAAGGAACAAACTGAGTTTAAGAACTAATAAATTATCTTCCTTTCGAAGACACGGACAAATGAATTAGGCCAAAATATACCAAGGACAAGAGGAGCTGAGTAATAACCAATGCAGCACATAAGCAGGGATCACTACTCTGTGAATGCAGGAAAGGATTGCTGTGTATCACAAGCTGAACACCGCCATGTTATCAACTAAGACAGATACCATCCTGAGAGATATAACGCAATGTGGCAGGCATGAAATTTGTCTGCTACACTGCAAGAAAAGATGAGGGCTAGTTTAGGTGAGTCTGGATGAGAATAAGAAGCATCAGCACTCACAAAATTTTTCCTTTCAGCCGCCCCCATCTCAGTACTCTCCATTTCACGATTGTGAGTTCAGCTCGACCAGCTCCCTGGTCTGGTTGAAAGCGAATTTCTCTTTTGTTCATTTGTTGCCAGTTTGTTTCCAACTGGTCTGACTCCCTGTGTGGGCTCAAGGGGAATGTCGGGAGCGGAGGGGCAGTGGGGCTGCCCAGCCTGCTCCCAGTGTGGTCATGGACAGTAGATACAGGCTGCATGGCATGTTTCATTAAAATGCTTTCACGCTTTTTTTACATTGACTCTCATCTGTTTATTTATCTTTATTTTCAGTATAGTGTTTGATTAATTACATTTAGTTTATGAAATAAATCATATTAAAGTGATATTAATTAGCCTCTGGAAAATTAGAGGTGACTTTTTTTTGAAAGGCTTGTACTAGCTGAAGTCCTGTTAAAAGTCAGTTTGGATGTTTTGTTAAAATTTCTTCTTTGGTCTGTTCTCAATTTGACAGAAATATTCTGCTATAAACTGCTTTTTTTTTTTTTTTTGTCTCTCTTTCTGAATGTAGCTGTGGGTAGGGTTGCCCAAGTTCATACCTTGCAGTCTTTGAAAATGTAACAGCATCAAAAGTCTTTATCATCCAGCCCTGGCAGGGCTGGTGCACTGCTGCACCAGCAGAATAAGGTTTCTAGTCAGATACCAGTGTTTAATTAATGTTCAGTAAGATCACGAGTGTGGTGATCTGTGCTAACAGATCTGTTAATTTGAAATCTATTGCCTTCATTCCTCCCTGTGTAATAGAGGGTAGATTGCATGTATTACAGTTTTATGAATTTTCAAGTTCTTACTCGTTCATCAATCCTGACTTTGAGAATAAGTAAAGCAGTGCACCTTGATTCAGGAGAGCCAGGATTTGTGGACTTTGATCTTCTGAATGTCATGACCCCACACTGTCTGTAACCCTGTGCTCTGTGGTCCCCTTTTATGAACTTTTTAAAAAATTCAAGCAGACATAATTTTTTTTCTTTCTTTTTTTCCCCAAAGTTACTTAAAATGCAGCTCTATAACAGCCAGCTAGGTAGTAACCCCTCTAAGTTTAATTCTAAGAGTAATAGCTGGTAAAATGCCACTGAAATACACTTTATCAGTCTTTTAGTTTATATATGATCTGGTGATGTCAATAGCAGGCTGCCTCCCCTCTGGAGTCAAGTTGCAAACACTCTCCTCAAGGGTAATTAAAGCTAAGCACACAATTGCAACAGCCCGGATTTGTTCAGGCTTGCTGGTTGCCCACTGTCTCATAGCACCCAACATCACAAAAGCACCATGTTTTAATGAAAGGATTATTTATCTCTGAGTTTTATGCTGTGTGCATGTTTAAATGCTGCAGAGGATGTGGATTGTAACCTTAGGGACTAAGGTAAGCAACATGGCACTGATTAACAGTGGGAAGCCTTTATGGAACTACATGGTCTGTGGTTTTTTATGCTTTTGCTTTGCTAAAATGATTCATGGTTGTCTGGTCGTAGCAAAAACCTCTGCAGCTTCCGAATATTGTAAGGCACTGCTGAACTTGTAGTATTTGTCTTCCATTTGTAAATGGCCTAAAGAACTTTGGTCAGAAATGCAGTTCGTGTGCTCTTTTCACAGCCAGGTTAAGGTACATTTATTTGTATTTTTAGGTGAGTGTCCTGGTTTCAGCTGGGATAGAATTAACTGTCTTCCCAGTAGCTGGTACAGTGCTATGTTTTGAGTTCAGTATGTGAAGAATGTTGATAACACTGATGTTTTCAGTTGTTGCTCAGTAGTGTTTAGACTATAGTGAAGGATTTTTCAGCTTCTCATGCCCAGCCAGGGCACCTGACCCAAACTGGCCAACAGTGTATTCCATACCATGGGACGTCCCATCTAGTTTAGGAATTGGAAAGGGGGGGGCAGGGATTCGCCGCTCGGGGACTGGCTGGGTGTCGGTCAGCGGGTGGTGAGCAATTGCCCTGCGCATCATTTGTACATTTCAATCCTTTTATTACTACTGCTGTCATTTTGTTAGTGTTATCATTATCATTATTAGTTTCTTCTTTTCTGTTCTATTAAACTGTTCTTATCTCAACCCAGGAGTTTTACTTCTTTTCCTGATTTTCTCCCCCATCCCACTGGGGGGGGGGGAGTGAGTGAGCGGCTGCGTGGTGCTTAGTTGCTGGCTGGGGTTAAACCACGACAGTGAGTGAAGTGCTGAGTCTGGCTCCTGCTTTCTTGAGTGGGGTGAGATCTCTATGCTTTTTGTGTTTCCAGTTATAGTACAACAGGGTGCACTGATAACTTGTAAAGCTCAAGAAACGGAGCTCTGACTTGTCCCTTGCTGTGACTTTTATGAGTGTGAGCTCTGAAAAGAAGGAGATGTAGTATGGCATCTGATTAGGAGAAAGTTGAAATCCTCCAGGAAATCCTATGAAGACATTCTTGTTGCTTTAGTTAGGGGCAGCAGATAGAGAACCAGGAAGAATCAGAGAAGTTTGGGAAGGAGAAGCTTTTTCCTTCTGTAGTATTAACTAGGAAATTATGAAATAGTTCTTTTTTTCTTTAAACTACTTGAAGCCATCTAGGAATTTCTTCAGTAAACCAGTCTTAGAAAAAGGATTATATCACTTGGACTTAACTTAAACTGCATGTGTGGTAAATCTGCCCGCTACCTTTACATGTTTGACCTCTCTTGGACCAGTGCTTGTATGCTGCGTGCTCTATGCTGTGGCAGAGCAGTTAATTCAGTGTGGAACATAGGCTACATGGACAGTATTATGAAGGTTTTTAAATCTGCCTTTAATCCCTGTCTAACTGTTTCTTATTTCTAAACAGAAGGATAGTGGTACTTCTAAAAGCATGTTCCAAGCTATGGAAATGATAGCAACTAAGGGGAAGATTGTGACTGAAAGTGTGACTTTTGGGATGGAAAGGGGGTAGGCTGGATGTTCAAACTTCTTTTGAAATTTCTGAAAAATTGAAAATTTTAATTGGAAAGAAAACTAGATTTCATTCAGTAGAGATCTTGGTTTCCATTGCAGATAGTTTGGATAGATCACTTTTCAACAACCTAAATTAGCTGCTGTTGCAATGTTTTATCTGAAGGATATTTAGGGAGCAATACCCATAGAATAACTTACGAAAAGAAACCAAGAAGCAACTTAGGTATTTTGTAGAGGTGATTGTGTAATATGTGAGAAAAGCAAATGAGGCATGAAATTCTCTGAGCTATGAGGACTTTTAAGAGAGTTGGAAATTGTCTGAAGTGGTTAAGTGATTAGACACATCTGTGAGGATTCATATGGGTCTAGACCCCTATTATCTTTGTGCACAGCATTGCTGAGCTGGTGGGTTAGAGTACTGAAGTGGGATAAGGAGCAAGAAGCCAACTGCAGACATAAATCCCCTAAATGTGAAAGCTAAGGCATAATGGTTTTGACCGACTAATAACAAAATTGTCACCCAGCAGCATTCCTGGTGATAGACGTGTTTGGTTTTAGTGGATAGCAACCCAGTCCCTCCTGAAAGAAAGTCTGTGTTAAGGCTCCCTGAGGGTTAGATGATGAGCTCAGTAGTGACAAAATTCAGGATAAGAGTTGGATTTTGAGAAACGTCAGGCTATATGGGAGGTGAAGTGATAACAGACTCTCTAAAAAGCTAACTGCAACCAAGTGCCATCCCCTAAATTATGAAACTTCTAAGGTAATGTAAATTGGGCTTTTTTTCTCTGGTTCCTTACCAGTTTGTAATGTAGCATCGTGTTAAATCAGAATCCTGAATCGAGAGGGAAGGGAGTGTGGTACTTCATCCTGGAACACTCTCAAGCTTGATGCCCAAAATCTAAGAATGTGCACTGAGGAAAAAAACAGGGACTGGCATGGAAGTTGCACCATGCTCTGGACAAGATTGTGACTTCAGTAGGCATGTGCTGATGTCGTGTTTTTAATTAAGGGTGACAGCAGAAAAGCAAATACCCTCTCTCACTGCGCCTTTGTGTTGGGAGAGTGGAAAGGGCAAGAGGGGGCCTGGTTTAAATAAATAAAGAAAAAGGATCCTAAGAATTTCAGAAAGATCTCCATTAGAGCAGATGGCAAGAGAATAGAGAACTGAAAAAGATGCAGCTGGTTTTTCTGTCATACTTGGAAAACTTCAAAGCGAAAACAACTCCAAAGCAGTGTTTCCTAGAAGCAGATAAGAACAGAGGAGGGGGCAGAGCTGCTCGCTCAGGCTGTGGATACCAGAGGGAGAGGCTTGAGCAAGCCAGGAGATTCTGAGAAAAAGAAACTGGGATAGACTGCAAAGCTCCAGCTGACTTTAATGCAGGCAGGAGCATTGCATTTATTAACAGTTGTCACTGATTAGAAAAAAATCCAACTTACTGAGCTTGATGGTGTTAAGCTGTAACGTGCCACTCTGCTTTCCAGTCATACAAATTGTCTTGGTTGCTTTAGAAATCTAGAGAATTAGCTCTTTCAAGAAATGAATGACAAATATTTCCATACTACCTATAGATAATAGCAAATTGCAATTGTACCGCAGCCAGCATGTTTCTTCTAAATATAATGAAGGATCTTCTGTAATTTATTTAATTGCTTAGACTTGACAAGAAGCCATTGCTAACAAACATGCTTTAATACTAGTATAGTACTTCTGGAGTTCTCTTGACTTGGGAATATAAATGCTGTAAAAAAATGTGTGGAACAGTGTAGCACAATTGCTCTAAAATTTACGCTGTAGGTTGTGCAGGTGTGCAAGTCTTTTCTCAGCCGCAAGAACACAAGAGTGGCGGCTAAAGGAGAAAGAGGACAGGAGTGCGAGTCACACATTCTGCAAATCCAGGGAGGAACAGGGCTCTTCTAAATGTTATGATCAGGCAATTGTAACACAGTTATTTAAGGAAAATGCAAGATAATCTGTTCCACATCTAATTATTGGACTTCTCTTCCCACTCCATCTGTTCTGGTATCTTCTATACAAAACCTATGGGGATTCCTGTTGTTACTGCAAACTATTAGAAATGCAGTCCAACTGCAAGGAGAATGAGATTTTTCTTGATTAATGTTTTGATGTATTTGTCTCTAAAATACTGAAATTACAGTTTCCTATTGTTATGCCTCTACCCCCCCCCCAGTAAACGTCATTATTTGTTCTCCATGATTTTGATGTACTAAATATAGAGATTAAGTAAATAAATATTGACACAGTTCTTTTGAATATTCATATTATTATAGTAGAGGATTTCAATATCAGCTTTTCCATGATTGTATTCATATCAAGTATATGCATGGTATTTATGATCCGTAGTCTACATTTTTATTTTTTGAAATTAACATCCTTCAATCACAAGACATTGGAGATGGAAAAGTTAGATAGGCAGAAGAATATTAATAATTCATGGAAGGTAAAGTAATTCCAACTCAGCCCCTAATATTTCAATGAGAAAGGGTCTGATCTAATGAAGATTTGCTTACCTGTAAGTACAGGTAGGTTTATGTTTTTATTTTTAGCATTCTTATGTGAAATACATGCAATATATAGCTATACGTCTGATTGTAAATGAGCTATTTATAATTATCAATATTAGGTAAGTAAATGATGGTTGACTTTTTGGATTGATTAAATGCCAGAGCTTCCATTCATTTCAGCAGCACCAGATTTCAATTTATTTTTGGTATTGACCTAGTTGGTGGAATCCTACATATATTTGAAATGTAGAAATACCTCATTTCACGGTATCTGATTTTATACAAAATGAGAATATGGAATTCTGTTAGCACGCCTTCATAGAACATTTATTTCTAGATGAATAATAATGGAAATACTAACTTCATGATCAAGCATACTGGAAATCATGGTTTAATTTGTAGGGAGAGAATTTATGACATGATTTTTAGATGTCATTCTTGAGCATGAAGAGCTTAAACTGTACAATATATAGATAATTTGTATGTTGCAGTGAAGTTGCATTAAATGCCTCTGGGTTTGCTGAAACATCTACTGAAAAAAATAAAATCAGAATGGAGTACAAAATATTTTGTATGTCATTTTCTATCCTTATGTTGCTATGGAAGGCTAGACCTGGACCAATGCTTTCTTACCACTTGTTTTACAACTGTTACACAGAGTAGTTCTTGCTTAGTGCTGTTGAGTAGCCATAAGCTCTACACCAGT
Source organism: Buteo buteo (assembly GCF_964188355.1). Classification (NCBI taxonomy): domain Eukaryota; kingdom Metazoa; phylum Chordata; class Aves; order Accipitriformes; family Accipitridae; genus Buteo; species Buteo buteo. Next base: position 27,600,236 of record NC_134175.1, read on the forward strand.
TCTTGCTACCTTTCCTTGTGGCTTCTGAAAAAACCCACATCTTTTGAGGATTTACCCATTTTTATTTGCCAAACATTCGTGGGCGTGTATGGTTTGTGCTTTTAAAATCGTTAATAAGTCAATGGAAGGTCTGACTGCTCCACTGATATCTTAGTAATGTTTAAGTGGTATGAATTCAGTGCACTCTCCAAGTTTTAAAAGATGTGTGTGTATCAGTAGCTCTGTTTGTGATTGTATCAACTCCCAAAGGAGCTGCATCCTCATACATTAGAGTTAGTTTGTATGGTGCCCTGGGGGCACAGAAGTCGTTCGTGTTTTTCCCGTTGTCAGCAACTGGAGGTTGTGCCATGTCATATATGTCGGGCTTCTGCTTCAAGTTATTTTTAAAAAATAAGTTGCCTGGATAGTAAGTTATCTCTTAGGATCGTGTTAATTTTCCGTTTGGGAAAATTTGTTGAAGTAATGATCTTATCTCTCCTTGACTATACTTCTGACAGGCTGGAATCCTGATGGGTATCGTAAGTCTCATGTATCATAATACCATATTATAAGGAAGCAATGTTTGTTCTGCAGAGTGAATCCTGGGGGGGAAAAAACACCAAACAACTACTAAAATGCTGTATTTATTCACATTGCTTTTTATTTAAGAGGGGAGAATGTTTTAAGGTTTGCCTCCATGAGTATTATTAATGGAATGCTTCTAGAATAGCTTTTTCCTTAAGCATTTTGATATCAACACCTGCTGTTCAGAAACTCAGAATTATTGTACTTGCACTTGTTTTTAGCAGTTTATCTTGGGCATAAACAGAAACACATGACATTCTCTGATACCCATTTATAGCTGTAACTAAACAAACAAAATGAGAAAAATTCTGAAACCTGTAAACTGATCATACTAAGAAGGAAAAAAGACTAATATTTATATTAAGTATTGGGAAAGATCTCAGGGGCTAATGTCATATAAATACCGAAACTACAAAATGTAGTGACTTGCAAGTGATTGATTTTTACCTGTCATTTATGGGGAAAAAAGTAATGAAAGCAGATCTGGGGCATGATGCAATGGCGGCATCAGATATAAGGGAAGAAAGCTATTAAATTTTTTATGGTGTGCATTTCTGTAGTTAGGTGGGTTGTTTGTTTTTTTTTTTTATAAACTTAATTTCATTGTGCCGATCTTCCCATAAAGCTGCATATAAGCAAGTGTAGGAAAGTCTTGTGCAAGTTGGGTTTTTTTGCTAGTGGTGTTTTTGGTTTTTTTTTTTAGTTTTTTGCAAGGCATAGGCAATAGAGCTGAAGAGATTTTTTTTATTCAATATGAAAGCCTAGGTACTACGTCTGGCTCTAACCTGATCATAAAACTGTTTTTTGAGCCACATGCTGAAGTAAATATTTCTGACAATGTTCAAAACTTCCACTGACAAATTAAGAAAATGTACTGACACAGTAGGGTCCCAGAAAAAGCTCACAGATGAACTCATGCAGAATTATCTCAGAATCCTTCCAGAGAGCCATTTCAAATGTGTCCTGCCTGGGCTTCCATCTTCTAGAGCTCTGAAGGAAAATGCTGTAAATGGAGATGACAGTGTTGCCAAAATCCGGAATAAAACTCCTTAACAGCAATGAGAAGTTAAGAAGCAGGCACTCCTTTATTGCAGCGCTGGGCACACAGGGGATCGCTCCACCTAGTGTGTGCACCTGTCTGGTTTAATCATGCAGGTTAAATACACACCTGTTATACATATTCACTAGATTTCTGGGAAATGTCATACATAATCATCAACTGTCCGATAAATCATTAGCATATGTGAATGTCCTTCTACACAGGCATGGTGAAGTCTCTGGTGGTCTTCAGAAGCCCTCTGGTGGTCTTCCATAGTCTTCCTCACTTTGTCTGGTAGTTGACCTCTCTTATGTGATTCTGCGCAGTACGATTTTGCCATCATGTATTAGATTTACATAAAAGTACATTCAATGTTAATTCTTAAATTTAACGTTTCTAGTGATTGGCCCTCAGTCACATCACCTTATCAATATTCTTATACTATAACATTCATTGGTTAATCTTACCTAATTCCACTAACTAGTCTCTTGATCAAAGTGGGGTTTCTAAACCACAGAACTAAGGTCCATAACAATCTCTCTCTTAGTTCATTAAGACAAAACACTACAATCTAACAAATCTGTCAAAATTTCTATGGCTAACAGTATTAGACAATACTTATTCTTTTTATGATTGCATACCGCACATTTTGTATGTTCCTAAGTTTCTATAGCTATTGTGAGCTTCAAACCCCTATTTTCTACAATCTTTACCCTTTTAACAAAAACCTGACTTATGTGAAATTTCAACTTTTATCAAATATTGGTAACAACAGTGTGAGGTCTAAAGGCAGGGCGGCTGTGTGTAGTGTGGTTGCAGTCCATAATGAATTCAGCCAACGTGGGCAAAATGAAAGGGACAAAATGAAAGGATGTCATCCATCCTTGAAGGGATACTGTTGGCTCAAGCAGTGTCTGAAAAAAGCCGCGCTAAAAAGGTCAAGGCAGGAGGAAGCCCAGAACTGACCCGTCCCATCAGTTATATCATTACTGTTCCCTGGCCAGATGAGACTACTCAACATTGGTATAGAAAGTAAAGGTTCCTCATAGCTGAAAATGGTCAGACAGTTCAGGGATGAAAAAGCCCGCACAGCCTGTCCATAAACTGAAAACTCTCAGTGTAATGGGTGTAAGTAGTGGTGGGTGTCAATAACTCAAACAATGTCCCTTTGAAGTTTTCCCAAATACTGTCCACAGCACAAGTTAAAACAAAGGCAACCATGTGCAATCTGAGGTGGATGTGGGTTGTGCGGTTCACAGTAATTTGTCAGTCGGATACTTTTATTCAGTCCTGATAGCCCTTCAGTTACTCTTTCACTGCTCCTGTTCTGACTGTGGACTGCTTCCTTGGATTGGAGAATTAAAACATTGTAGTAACATCTTTAGATAATAGAAAAAGGGGAGAGACTTGAATATGGCTTTAGATTTCTCTATATTTGCCTTTAATGAAGATTTTGGAAGAGCATGCTTTCAAGTCTGGAAAGTAATTAATTGCTTTAAGTATGCTAAATTTATTCACAAAACATGTTTTAGGTGAGTAAGTTTTGTGACAGAATTGGGTTTTTCGTGTAACGGTTCATGTATTGACCCAAATCAGAGGAATTAATGTGCAGATGTTACACCTTTTTTTGTGTTTGTCAGTGATAAAGATAAGCACTTAGGGAGAAAATCATAGAAGTAATGCTTCCACAGATAGTTTTCAGGAGGCACAAAGGGAGAAATTGTGTGCTTAGATTTGACTGAATTTGTCGGTGCTCTTATTTGAAAAAGATGAGCAGTGGCTGTTAACCGTGGCCAAAGTTAACTGTGATTGCCAGAACTGTGATCCTGCCAGTCTTGGCTTCTGCAGTTTTTCTGTGAAGCTGCAAAAGAGCTTGGCGGTGGGGTTCAGGGGCAGTTGTTGGTAGAGGCTCCTCGAGTCCCCGTGTCATCTGCCCCCCTTCTGGCTCCCGGGTAAAGCATGTCTCACTGGCCCCTGGGAGTGACCGTAGGAGACTTTCTAATTACTTCCCCAAAATATCACTTTCACTGCTTAATCTATTAATTACGTGCCTTTTTTGTTAGAGACAGATCAGAGTTGGGTAAAGATGACAACCTTTCATAACTTTTGCAAAAACATCAGTGTCCCAGTGCATTGCAGTGGGCATGAAGCTACATGTATCCAGCTGAAGACGAGCAGTGTCTGTTACATAGGGCCTTGGTTTTTAGATAAATAAGTGTAGGAGGAAGAAAAACTTTTAGTAAAATGAGACATTTTGGATCATCCGCTCAGATGAAAACCTGTTTTCCTCCTCTTAGACAAGGGTAAAAGGGGCCAGTGAGGATCAGTGCCTTTTGGCAAAGTCTGTCTGCTGCTTGCACCTCCAGTACATAGGTAACTCCTGCTGGGGGAGCCAAAATTGAAGTTACAAAGGTAAAATACTGTTTAAAAATTATGAAGCTGGAATGAGCAAATGAATTTACAAGAAAGATCAGTTATCTTTATGCCAAAGATTTACAAGTAGGTTAAAACAATCCGTGTTTGACATGTTAAGTTGTCTTTATCATTAAAATGCTAATGAAATGGTAAACATCTGTTAAATTTATGAAGATAATGAAGCTTGTCAGCTACATCTTTCTTGTACCAGTATTCCTGCTTAGCTCAGGTTTGCATACAGATTTGGTGGAGTGGTGGTGAGAATCTGTTTGACCTTTGGGAGCAATGGCAGTGTAAAACTGTGCCCTGTTCTGTTTGATTTGATGATTTTTGTCCTGAAGTGCTTCTACCTGTAGTTTAGGTCATCTTACCTGATCATTCTTCCAGAGGCTTTCACAGGTGGTTCTGAAAATCAAACTTCAGTCAAACGGGGTCACTGCTATTTGATTGGCAATAGTTGAAGTAGTAAACTGGCAAACAGAAGTGAACAAATTTCTTATTATTAATGCCTCCACTAACCAGTCTGGTAGGTGTGTATGTTTTCTATTCTGTACAGACTCCAAATGTATCCTAGTCTACTGGTTATATATTATTCTGGTGGCAGAAACACCATGGACTGCAAAACTGCAGGCAGATTTTAAATGTCTTTGTCGCGTGAAATGATCTGTACTCAGCCAAGGTGTATAAAGAAGATTGCATTGTTTGCAGTACGATGCTAATTGTTTTTTAATTTTTAAAACTTTTATGCCAAATGCTTTCTATACCTTGATTAAAGACAGCATCAGAAACCTAGCTTAACTCTGATTTTAAATGTCGGTCACAATTTAACTCTATTCTGTTATATTTTTTTCTGTAAAATTTAGTTAAAATATGTAACCATGGCTTCATTGAAGTATGTGTATGTAAAGAGAGAATAGGTCTTTTTTAACTTCATGGATCTTTAATTGCTTATGAACTTCAAAGAGAAACTTGTAGCAGTTAGATTGATGATGGCACTTTATGGACTTTAGATAATTGAATACAACATAGCTGCTGTTTGAATACAACTCTGAAATCCAAATTATGGAAATCTACTGTTTCAGAACCAGCTAGTAGAAATAATCATCGTTTTTGCAGTTGAAGATATTTTCTTTGGATAAATCCTCTGACACGCTGCTTTCCTCTTGATGCATTTTTTTCATTATGGATATGAAGAAGAAACTATAGGCATGTTAGCCTTTAGCTTTTTGACGTTTTTGACTCCACTTGAATAAGCTTTGACTTACAGTTAATTAAGCACAACTGTCAAAGAGTTTCATGGGCTTACGCAGAAACAAACCTTACATTTATGAAAGTATTGGGGTAGGAGAGAAGAGAGAATATTCTGGGAAAGTGTCTCAAGCATATTTTTCCTTTCAAGTTGTGCAGCTCAGCTGGGGTGGTGTTCGACAGTTCTCTCTTCAGTTCTTTCTCTGTCAATGACCCATCTTTGTGCAATCATCACACTTTTCCTATAGAAGAAACAGAGAATAGATTATAGCCTGCTATTCATCTGCTAGACCATAATATAATGTTTACTGTGCTGCAGCTGTGATCAAAATGACTGTCTCTCCATCATCTACAAAATTTGAGCTCAGGGCTAGTTATAAGTGTTTGGTCGTTCAAAAAAATCCATGCAGCCCCATCTGGCTTCTGAACTCAGCTTTCCTCTTGGATACCGTAAGATGGGTTTGAAATTGTGTCTGTGGAGGCAGAATGATGAGATGAAAAGGAAGGAAATTTCTACTCTGCCTTCAGTTTTGCATGTCCTTAACAGGGAGAAAAGGAGATTCCTTAATGGAAGACTGGTACTCAGGCAGCCCATATGGATTGCCTGGCATCTTGCAAGTAGATGTAAATGATTTGATTTTATGGGAGAAGAGAGGGAAAATTGCTTGTTTACTTTTCACCTTCCCCCCACCTACCCCGACTGGGTTTAAAAAGCTCGGATGACTTCTGTGAGAAAAAGCCTAGATATTGTGTCAGCTCTGCTCGAGACCAGAGAAACTCCTAAGAGGACTGTTATGCTCCTGGCTGATGTGCTGGCCACTGGTGAGTGGGAGAAGGAGGTAATTATGGAGAAATTCTGGCAGAGGTAGGAGAGGCAGACAGTGACTCACCTTCCTTTAGAGGCGTGGGACACCTGTGTTCCAGTGCCTGCTCCAGTTGGTGTTGAATTATTTATTCAACCCAGGAAGGAGAAACTGAGATTTTTTTTTTCTTTTTTTTCTTTTTTTTTTGCATTTTTTTATTTCAGTGAGGGAAATTTTATTTGAAATCTATTTTGTATGATTTCAGGAAAATAAAAATACTCTCGCAGGCATAGCTGGAAGCAGTGTACTAGGCACACTATTGTGTGAATAGGGCAGATAGCTAGTTAAATATGAGCATTTGGACATCTGTGCCTTCCCATTCCTTCGGGGTCTTGCTGAGGATTGATTCTCAAGTATATACATAAAGAATTTCAGCATGTAGATTACTGGAAAGCTCTTGTTTGGAGAGAAAGATCTGGGCTCCAATTAAGAAAATGCTAGTTTGCATTGCATGTAAACAGTTGTGTTCGTTTATGTGCTGCTGATTATTTAATTGTTGGCTGTTTTCTAGTATTTGCCTTGCACTGTAAAAAAAGGCATTTTTTTAAATCTTAGGTGAAATGGTGTTTATGCAGTGCCTGGCAGCTACTGTCAGAAGAGGAAAAAAATAAACACACAGGTCACCATTTAGAAACAAACCTCTGGATTTCAGCTTGCATGTATTGTCTGTGCTAGCGGATCTAATAGGCAACCATGAACTGCAAAAGCATCTGACTTTCATGGGCACCCATCCTGGCCTTTTTGGCACAGAAGAATTTTTCAGCTTTAGAAAGGATTTATTTGACCTGCCAGTGTGATTTATATACCATATGTCTCCTCTTCACTGTCTGAGTATCCATGGCCATAGGGAAGCGCTCTGCCTCATCTGTAGTGTGCGGAAATAGGTTTCTTTTAATGATATTAACTCCTACGGAGCCACTTTATTACCCCCCTGTATTATTTTTTCTTGGCGGTTGTGTCAGCTGTGCTGTGTGTGATGTGGAAAGGAGAATACTATGAATTCCTGGTTTTGTTTGCTCTTGGCAGGCACTACTACACTTCCCACCCTTGTGCGCACACCTACCTTGATGATGCAGCCTTCCCTGGATATCAAACCCTTTATGTCCTTCCCTGTGGACAGCAGCTCTGCTGTTGGATTCTTCCCAAATTTTAACACAGTAAGTAAAGGTGTTTCCACATCTAGTTTCAGTGTATGCTTTCCAAGCTGGTTGTAATATCCAGTATTGAAGCTGCCTTAAAACAGCGCATCGCTTACACAATTCTAGAGGAGTCTTTTTGTCTGTGCTGTGATGGTTGCTGTTCCCTGTGTGAAAGGCTTGGAGTGGTACCCAGCTTTCTCACTGTGAACGGGCTGATCCTTTTTTAACTTGCTCTGTTGGGGTGGTGTTTGCACACCGAACCCCCCTCCCCCCCGATCGAGATTTGATGAGTGATAGAATCATTTTGAGCATTTGCCTGGGCATGTGCATTTCCATGTGCTGTAAAAAAGAAGAAAGCAAAAGCTAATGGAAGAACAGGTATGACAGGTAAGGCCTAGATCCTCCAGAGATGTGAATCAAGTCTATTACAGCCAGTGAAGCAACTGGAGGATCTTGTTAATTCTGTATAATAACAATAAAGTCTAAAATGGCTTATCTAGCCAATGTGAAAAATGTGAACCTGCTACTTTTAGTTTATGGTAAAGCATCTTGGTTTTTTGCAAAAAAAAAAAAAAAAAAAAAAATTGCCAAAATGATGCTTAATGCTTCTGTAGTTCTCCATGTTTATCAGAGCAGCAATAACAAAAATACTCTCTTCTGTAGTTCTCATTTCTTTAACAGCTCATGAAATGGTTCTGAATGTTATCAAAATGCTTTTTTTTGCTATCACACTTTATCATTTGTTTAATTAATTATTATCTTAAATGCATTAGTACACCAAAGCCAATGTTTTGCATGTTGCCTGTCAGGTTTCCATGTGTGGAGGTAATTCAGCATGGAACGAGTCGACAGATAGTAAGCTAATAGCATCAGGAAGGAAACTGCTCTAGGTCATTTCTGCCAAGTCAGCGAGTATGATCTGTTCGTACGTGACCGTTGCCTGACCTGTACAGCATCACACTTGTCACTGTAATCGAGGGGGGGTGGAAAGGGAAGCAGTGTCACCACCGCCAGACAGTGATCGGCTGAACCACTGCCAAGTGTCTCCTTTCACAAACTCACCTTCTGTCTGAAGTTAAAACATCAAGAGGATTTTTTTTCTTCATGACTTGCAAATACATCTTGCTGACAAGCCTTGTGCTACAGCACACGGTGCTGTGGGATGGTTATGAGGTAATGTATCAGCCAGCTTCTTTCAAATGTCAGCAGCCCAATGCATATTATAAACAGTAGCAAATGTTACTAATTCAATGCAAAACGTATATGTGAAAATTGTGCATTTATGAGGGAGATGTGGGGATGTGCAAGTGTATAGATTGGGGGGTATGTGCATGTGCATATGTACAAAGAGTTAAAGATTAAAAAAACATCCAGGCATGTTTAAAGTGCAGGACCAAAACTTGATACAATTTTAAGAAAGCAGTGTGTCATTCTCATCTAGGCATGATGCAGTTCATATTAATTTTCCATCCTCTTTCCAATACATTCAAGAATTTTATGTTATTGATTTGTCTGCTTTCCAGTTGCCCTGTTTTTATAGGTGAGCTTTTTCACAGAACTGTGCATAAAGACTTGGAGAACTTTTTCTTTAGGGATGCTGTAGTTGTGGAGTCAACCAACATTATTTGCTTACTGGTGGTATTATTGAGTGTCTGAGTTGCAGTAGCCTCTAGAGACAGATTAATTTGGGCATTTAGACTGGTTTTGCCTATGTACACTAGCTTTCATTTATCTGGGTTACATTCAGTTTGCCTAATTCCCGGAGTGTTTATCCTTCACACCTGTCATTCCTCTCCAAACTTCCGTGGGTTTTATTAAAAAATAGAGGCCTGGGGTAATCAGCATATATTGTTGACTCAGTGTCTACTTCCTCCCTTGGAATTCTTGATAATTATATACAATCATGCTGCTGTGCACCACACGCACCGCATGTTTAAACTCTTTTCTTTGGGGAACAGTGGTTTAGTACTACTCTATTTCTAATTCACAGACTTTGCCATTTATCTTACAGGTATTGATTTTCCCTAACAGTCTTTTACAATGGACTTTGAAGCTCATTGGAAAACTAAATCACTCATGGTTACCTACTGACAGGCACAGTGAATGCCAGCTGTCAGGCACTTTCTTTCTAACTTAGCACCACCTTTGCAAATGTAGATTTCTGTGTTTGTGTATATATAATCTTTTTTTCTTTTTCACTGTAAAGTGGGGGGGGGAGTATGTAAAAGTTTGTAAAAAGCCTTTTTCCAGAAGATAATTTTGAGTAAGTAGAAGTTAAATCCAGTTGACCCACAATGTATGCGTTATCCAAAGTGCCATAATTTTTCATCTTGTGCAGGAACAGAATATTAGAAGAGCTTTTGGTCCCTTCCCCCCACAAAGCCATCATTTGCCTTATGGATCAGTCAGGAAGTCTATGCACTTCACTCACAGGAGGACTTGTCAAGGACCGTAGACAGTTGAAACCTCTAGTGTGCAGCACTCGATCTGTTTGCCTTCAGTAGGACTGAGGGGACCCTGCAGCACGTGCCAGGGCTGCTGTTCACGCTTGCATGTGTTCACTGAAGGTGGCAAAAAGAAATGTGGTCTCAAGAGAAAACTTCTTTGGATCCACCTGTTCATTTTCAATGGCAGTCAGATATAGCAACATTTTTCTAAACCTTGCCAGGAGGTGGTGGTTGCTAACTTGATTTCAGTGGCCTGAAAAAAGAAAAGTTTCTGCTTGGGAGCTTGATACAGTAACTACCAGGGCAGGAAAAACAAGGTAAAATGTATTAACTACAAACACCTTTAAAGGAACACCCCCTACAGTGTTTCCAAAAGAACTTCTGTTATTTATGGAAATATGTTTAGAATCTGGGGTAAACCCTTTCTTACATAGTTAACTATGACAGTTTTCAGTTCTGAAAACGTCTGTGATGCTCCAGATGAAACAGTGTTCCCATTTCGTTTGTGAAAGTGTTCTGATCACTTCCTCTCTCCACATGGCGTACTTTCAAATGAAGAACTGAGCAGACCTTGATTTTTTTAAAAGAAATGCCTACCCCAAATATATCTTGTTTTCTTGATGGAATTGTGTGATTTAGTTTATAATGCCTCCCTTCTGTTTCTCCTAAAAACATTAATAGTTCTAAAGATGCTGTGGATGTATGTATAGTACTTACCAATTCATGCCCCAGTTAAATTTGTCTTTATTCCTTAGGACTTGCTTATTATATAGGAAAAATTAACTGGGGAATGATTGCACTACCTCCTTGGATACATGCCATTATGCCTTAATTCAGTTTTTGTTTCAACACATCAGCCAGAAAGGGATCTTCTAAGGGCAGAATGAAGGATTCCAAGCAGAGAGGATTTGCAGAATAGGTGCTCTCTTCTTTCCTGGTCTTTTCACAGCACCTGCAAATAGTTTTGTCAGAACAGGACAGGCATGATTAGACTGTCACAGCCTGAACCTGAGTTGCTGCACAGAAGGACAAACCCTCCCTCAGAAGTGCTGCAGCAGCAGATCCAAAGGTGACATCATGTTTGTCCTGGCGTCAAGTTCTAAAAGCTCTTGCTCAGTTACTCATACCCCTCTGTCTGAAACGCATAGCTTGAATCAAATTCTTGGCTGGTATTACTTAAAATGTTCTTGTTTATAGCAGAATGGGAGACAGCATTACAGGAACTTCCCAAATTGGTACCTCCAATTTGGAACGGATGCTGTACAAAAAGGTATTGTTTAAGCAGAGCTCTTTTTTAGCACACTAAAATGACTCTAATGATTCCTTAACGTGTAACATCTTGCATATCGGTTGTGTTTAAAGATCTGTAAGACTTCAAAGTCAAGTGCATAAAGTCAGTGGAAATCAAAGTTAAGATTACTGTGGTCCCCATTGTATGTTTATTACAATGTAATCTTGAATTTTACACGTGCTGGTTTCCACCATACAGCTTCACCTTCTGTACTATTCTTTCTCTACACCCCCCTGATGCTTTGTCTCATTGTCATCCATCTTTTGTACTGAATAAGGAAAGGATGCTTTGTGATCACATCATGGTAGGTTATAACGATGCATGCACTAAAGTGACTGAAAGCCAGGATTTATCTTGCAAGGCAAACTTAATGATCACTGTCTGCATCTCCCTATAAAGGATTTATACTCCTCAGAAAAAAAAAAAAAATCTCAAAGCTCCAACGTGTTCTACCTCATCCTGAAGTGAGAGCAGCACTACATGATTCAAATTTAGTCAAAGTGGTACAGCCAGGGACCCGTCAGTCTGCACAAAAGCAGTATCAGCAACTTCGCAGATTCTATCATCATAGAAAATAATCAGCAATTCATATGCTTCCTTCTGAGTTTGTTATGGCCTCAGGGGTAATCAAAGATTATAGCATCTCTTGTAGCTTTCACATTAGTGAAATATTTTCCATCTAACTAGCCCATGATTGGTTTCTAAATGCTGGTTCATACCTCCATATTTTAGAGGACACACGGGTTAATGTGGCCTAGTTACTGCTTCAGTGTCTATTTCTCTTCAAGTAGGTTTATGCTGATTCTTTATATTAAAGTTCCCTCAGTCCCCTCGTGAAGTGGACCAGAAGTATTTTACATCTGCCAGGGAAGGTGAGCCAGCTGGAATGGGCTACAGGAAGGGAAAGAGGAGCTGACTAGTAACTTAGTCAGAAATCTCTGTCTCTTCTCCAGCATTAGCCCTGCCTGGACTAAGTATCCCTGGCTTACCCCCAAGACAACTACTGGGAGGGACTAATTTGCTCTTTCCTCTTCTGCGTTTTCAATTATGTCCCTCATTTTTATCTGCTACCTATCTAGTTCTCATTTGAAGGGCCCGGTAATCAGCCAAGGCAGGAGCGGAGGTCTGCACCCCCGGAGTGCAGTGCAGGATAAGAGCGCAGGGCGCTCGCACCGCCGCCTTCACTCGCCCCTCTGCGCCAAGGGCCTCTTCTGCGTTTGGCACGGCACTGCGGCTCGGGAGCTTTCTCTGTCCTTAGCAGCCTCTGAATTCAGCCACTTACCGCCCTGCTCTAGTGCCAGAGTACGCTCTGGAGCTCAGGATTGTATGCAGGAGGAGCGTATTACAGATGCAGCCAAGTGGATGTTGCCAACCCATTATCTATGGTCCTCTTTTATCTAAGCAGCCTGTCCGTGTGCTCTGATTTCCCCTTTTCCCTTTCGTAAAGTGCTGGAGGGAAGTGACCTGTTCTGCTCCTCTCCCTCTGAAACACTCTGCTCCAGACAGCAGGTGGTTTTGTAAGAGCTATACTTCACACTCATTAACGGCACAGAAAGGAAATTTAAGCAATTAACTTAGAAGGAGAGGTGTTTTGTGGGGTAGCTGGGTATTTTGTTTGGGTTTTTTGGTTGGTTGTTTTTTAAATCAAGAAACAGCAAGATTTTTAAATCAAGAAACAGCAAGATTTTTTTCTTACAGACTTTTTATACCCTTTTTTTATAGTTGTGCAGGCACAAAAAGCACTTCGGGTTTGCCTTCTATTCCTCTGTCAAGCACGTAAAAACATTCCTATTTCACTTTTAGTTATTATGGATATAATAGTTCATGTTTTCTAAGTCATAGCCAGAATCATCCAAACTACAACATGAGGCATCAGCCTGCTACCTTTTATAAAGGGAATAAAAGAGAATAATAGGTGGTTTCCCAGATTCTTGCAGGTGAGGAAAGCAGAGGTTCAGGACCCACGTAATAAAGCCCAAATCCTGGCAGCACAGACCTCCGCTCTGTGGCTTTCTCCTCTGACTCTCTCCTCTCACAGTACCTGGCTGAAGAGCCCCTTTACCCTCCATGTCTTCCTATTTTCAGTTTCCTGTAGTCCCTTTTCTTTGTGTCCTTAGGCTTTTTGTACCAAGCCAGGAATTCCTCCTTGTCTTTCTATGGCTTTGGTGCAAATCAGCAGAGACCTCTTTCAGCTGCAGTAGCAGGTTTTGGAAGAATTCTTCTCAGCCTTTGGAGGCCCTGAAAAATGCTTGTTTAAGGTGGTATATTTTTCCCACAAAATACTTGAGCCATTTCAGCTTAAGCTTTCAAAAAAGATTGAGCTTGAAGCAAACACCTGGTAAGATACATGGTGTTAGATATGGGGGGAAAAAAATGCTGCAAAAAGCAGGGAGTTTTCAATCAATTTCTGAGAGCTTTTACAGTTTGTGGTATTTTAACATAAAGATGCAGGTTCCCTAATTCCTGTCAGGAATCTCTTGAAAGAGCAACTCTGTTAAATTGATGAGCCTAAATAAGTAATGTTCTGCCTTGTTTCTAGCCTTTAATAGATGTTATTCTCAGAAAAAAAAAAATCTTAATTAAAATAATGCAGACTGGCTTTAAGGGAGAATCTCTTGAAATATTGTTTAAAGTTTCCTGTTGCTTTGTATTTCCTCTAACAAGAATTGGATGGATAAGCTTCCTCCTCTCAGTTTCCAGATCAGCAGCCAGATAGGAGGAAGTGCACTGGTGAGAAACAGAAGTCACCAGATGCAGTAGCCTGTCCCTGCCACTTTACAGGAGCTCAGCATCCACAGTATGGTTTTTGAAAAATGATTCCTAAATTGCTGCAATACATCCGTTACTGTGCATACAAGTAATTAGGTCATCAGCCTAATTCTTTAAAGAAATAGTTTCTGCATATAAATCCTACTGTTTGCTGAGTCCTCCAGAAAATCTATTCCTTGGCTATGTGTTTCATCTCTGTCTTTACCGAAAGCTTGGAGTTAGTCTCTCCAACACTTCAGTGGTATTTATTTCTTTTACTGGTTAGCATAAGGAGAAGCTAAGAAGCCTTTTATCTTCATTGAATTGCTTTCTTCTTGATTTAGTAGTATGTTCATGACACAAGGAAGCCGGTTAAAGGGAGGGGGTTGTTAGCCATAAATATTTTAGGCATTAGACCACTGAAGGATTTTTTGCAAATAGACTGTAAGGAAAACGTCTTCTCTCAAAGCAAGCATACAAAAGTGTAGTTTAAGACAAATAAGGTACATGTGTTGCACCACTGTGCTTATAAAGGATTTGCTACTTTCTAATGATGTCTTGTCCTAAGCAAAATTCTAGAGCGGCTTTAGAGAAATCTAATTCTCCATGTATCTGATGCATACGGAATCGGCTGCTTTTGCAGCATCCTGGCTGTATGTGGCTGGCTTTCTTGCCCTCCCTTAGACCTTTGTCACATTGTTCCACAAGAAACGAAGAATTACTGCAAAAATTATTAATTAATAAATTATAAGAATGCAGCTAAGAATTAATTCTTGTTGTACTCTTTCTTTATGAATGTGGATATAGCTAGTGGTCCTTTAATCTAGATACAGTCAATTTTATGACAACTTAAAAGTTCTGTATAGCAATTTAAAGTCATAGTGTGAAACCTGTCTTTCTTTAGCATATCTGAAAACCAATGTTACATAGGTTTGAAGCACTGACCAGCTCATTTCAACTGCCAGAGCAAGGTTGATTTGAAGATCTGTGCCTTCCAAATCAGTCTCCGCTGTATTCAATCTGTCTGGTCTCACAGTAGAGACACCACGAACTGCAGCTCCTTCCCCAAGTTAACACTAGGGAAAAAGCATCATATTTCTTGCTCATGTATTTGTTAGAAGAGGCAGGTTTCTACCTGGCCTTGTGTCTCATTTACTTAGATTTAAAAAAAAAACAACAAACCACCGACAAAAAAAAACCACAACAGACTTTGATGCTACATCGTTTCAGGACTGGTTTAATTAGAAATGGAACATTCCTTTAAAGATTCGTATCTAAATACGGCGCTTTTTAATCAAAAGCATTTTAAAGGCTGTTTGTGTATTGTGTGGTACTTATAAAAAAAAAAAAAAAACAAACCCAAACCCAAACCAGAAACATCATTATTGATTTTTAAATGAAGAAAGCCTATTATTCCTTACTTACTATGAAGAGTAGATGACAGCTGTCAGCTAGCATACTTATGCAACTCTTGGTTCTGATTTGCTTCTCATTTATATTCAGCCATTTTATACATTTATATTCAAATGTATATATACACATCTAATTTATCCTCTTTTTAGATTTTTTTTTTCAGCATTTGAAAGGTAATGATATTAATTAATTTCAGAAGACTAGGCTGCTTATGTCTTTCTTCTCTTCTGCTCACATAATTAATCAAGGCCATGAATTTGTCCCTAACCTGTCTTTGCACGGTTCAGAACTGTAGAGGAAATTCAAATCTACCTAATGGCATACCATTTGTCTTTGTGGTGTTGGTGTTCTGGAGCAGGCTGGGAGCAAGAAGACTGTCAGCAAAACTTAGAGCAGACCCTTAAAAAGAAAAGGGTCATATCTAAGGACCATCTCAGAGATGAAAGCAAAAATCAGGAATCTTGTTTACCCCACATGTTATCTAAGCTGCTTTTCTGACTACAAACTCCTGGGCTTGAGTCTTTTTGCAGGATTCCACTGAAAGGTAATTTTTCATATTATTTTACCTAGTCATATTATTTTACTGTCAGGTGGTAATAGGTAGTATAACAAGAATAGCTTTGCTCTCAAAGTATGTTGTTGGTTTGATTTTCAGCAAGTCTCATACTGTAGTCTGTTTTTATTTTTTGCTGGATCTGGAGGCAAGATGGTTTTGGTAGTGGTTTTTTGTTGAGCTGAACACAGCTGAGTGTTCTGAATAGCAGCAGCCTAAATAATGAATAGCAGGTATATAGCATCTTCCATCAGATTATTTTGAAGGGTTATAAATGTGTTATTTAGACCTTTCAGCCTTTTTGTGAGGTTGCATATATTTTTATCCCCATTTTACAAATGAATAATATAAGGCTCAGGTGAAGAGACTCAAGAACAGTTAAACGTGTGAGCCAGCAAAGCCACAAAGGGAAGGGAAATTGTCATATTTCTTGAGTATTAGTTTAATCATTGAGTTTGTACTTTGTTCTTTTTCTAAAGTTTGATCTGTAAAAGTTCATCTTACAAAGTCTTGTACTATAGTAGGGAAGTAATCTGGATGGATTAAAAAAAAAGCTGCTGATCACTTAAAGCTGGTTCAGTTTAGTATAAAAAAAAAAGCATTAAACGTCAGATACTTCCTTTTTTCCTCATTCTCCATTTGCTTGGGGGGGGGAGGAGGGTATTCTCTTTCAACCCAAAACATTTTCAGCAGCTTTCTGTTTCTTTATTTTGCCTATGAAAATCTCCAATCTTGCCTGGAGCAGAAAATTTGACATTTTTCTACCATAAGGGTTAAATCTATTGTTGTTGTTCACATTACAAACACAATCATTTTATGTATTTCTATCCTCACTTCAGAATAAGTCTTTTGAGAAACTGAGACCAGATTCAGAATTTTTTTTTGCTGTGGTGCCTCACCAATTTCTTTCTTTCTTGGGTTAGGTCTTTTTACAGCAATGAAATATTAAATTTTAATAATCTTTTACATGACAATTTCTAAAGTTGCAATGGTATTTAATTTTCAGAACACTCTTTCTAAGGCTCACCTAAATATGATTTTCTAAACCAGAAATTATTTTTAACATACAACAAATATATCCATGGATGAAGGGAAGGAAAGGCAGAGGAAATATTCCCAGCACGGAAAAATAATAGTAAAAAGAATAAAAAGGTGTTTTCTCAATTATCTTTTGATCTTTGTGCTTAATCATATCACATTATATGAGGAGAAGAGAGGGATAGAGAGAGATCAGAGTTATTTACCTGATTATTATTATTTTTTTAAATATCAGAGTTTCTTGATTTAAGCCAGAGAAGTGCAAAGACCGAGGACGACAGAAGAGCAAAAGATTAGAAAATCCCTGATTTTGTTTCAGTTGGACAGTGTAGAATGTTTTTCCTTTTGCTTATATTGGTCCTAACCATGATTTTGGATGCCAGGTGCCCACCAAAGCCGCTCTATCACTCCTCCTCCTCAGGTAGACAGGGGAGAGAAAATATAATGAAAGGCTCATGGGTCGAGATAAGGACAGGGAGAGATCACTCACCAATTACTGTCAGGGGCAAAACAGACTCAACTTGGGGAAATTAGCTTAATTTATTACCAATCAAATCAGAGTAGAGGAATGAGAAATAAAAACTAAATCTTAAAAACACCTTCCCCCTGCCCCTGCCTTCTTCCTGGGCTTAACTCCACTCCCGATTTTCTCTACCTCCTCCCCCTCCGAGCGGCGCAGGGGGACGGGGAATGGGGTTTGGGGTCAGTTCATCACACGCTGTCTCTGCCGTTCCTTCCTCCTCACGGGAGGACTCCTCACTCTTCCCCTGCTCCAGCGTGGGGTCCCTCCCACAGGAGACAGTCCTCCATGAACTTCTCCAATGTGAGTCCTTCCCACGGGCTGCAGTTCTTCATGAGCTGCTCCACCATGGGTCCCTTCCATGGGCTGCAGTCCTTCAGACACAGACTGCTCCAGCGTGGGTCACCCGTGGGGTCACAAGTCCTGCCAGAAAACCTGCTCCAGCGTGGGCTCCTCTCTCCACGGGGCCACAGGTCCTGCCAGGAGCCTGCTCCAGCGCGGGCTGCCCATGGGGTCACAGCCTCCTTTGGGCATCCGCCTGCTCTGGCATGGGGTCCTCCCCGGGCTGCAGGTGGAGATCTGCTCCACCGTGGACCTCCTTGGACTGCAGGGGGACAGCCTGCCTCACCATGGTCTTCACCAGGGGCTGCAGGGGAATCTCTGCTCTGGCACCTGGAGCATCTCCTCCCCCTCCTTCTTCACTGACCTTGGGGTCTGCAGGGCTGTTTCTCTCACACATTCTCACTCCTCTCTCTGGCTGCAGTTTCTATTGTGCAGGGTTTTTTCCACCCTTCTTAAATCTGTTCTCCCAGTGGTGCTACCACTATCACTGATGGGCTCGGCCTTGGCCAGCAGCGGGTCCGTCTTGGAGCCGGCTGGCATTGGCTCTGTCGGACATAGGGGAAACTTCTAGCAACTTCTCACAGAAGCCACCCCTGTAGCCCCCCTGCTACCAAAACCTTGCTATGCAAACCCAATACATTAATTCTGCTGAGAAGGCTGGGATTCATCATTGGCCTCCTGAGCTTGGTCCAATAAAGTCTTGCAAATTAGACTTTCTAAGTGAAAACCCTACTGAAAGCAGTCTCTGCTTCTAACATAAGATTCCCAGGTTGGTGCTACTTCAGCCAGCTCCCTCTCCCAGACTGGGTCAGGACACAGCCTGTTGGAGAGACATGTGATAGTGAAATTATTTGTGCTGGCACACGAGTTGGATAAATGGGCATGTCAGTAAAGATTTAGGGCTGTGTTTCCCACGTCAATGCTGAGGCAAGAAGATTAATGCATTTCTTGGTAAACCAAAAAAGATCTAATGAAGTAGGTAAAGAGAAAGTATATTTGAGCATATTGTTCTAACTTTTCGTACCTATGTTTCAATGGGATATTGAAAATCTGAAAAGGAGTCAGAGAAAACCTACCAAATGAATCAAAGCTTTTATATTGAGAGGCTTAAGGAACGTATTTTGTTTATCAAAGAGAAGGTTAAGAGCTGATCTGATTGCAGTGCCTACACATTCAGAAGGTATCTGAGATTAGGGTGACCTTTAATAGAGAAACATAACTAGATTGAGTGGTTTATAACAGACATGGTAAGCATTGCTTCCCCAGTGATGTAAATTAACTTAGTTGGAAACTTTTAAATCAAGCTGTTGAGGTTTCTTCCTGAAATTTAGGCTCCAGTTGACCAGAAATTATTGGACTTTCATAATAGGAAGGGCCAAAACTCTCCAGTGAATGAAATCGTGTCATGAATTTTTCAGGAAATCAGATGTAATGGTTCCTTCTGGCCTAAAACAAATCTGTAAATTGCTGCAGACATCGCTTTCCGTATTCTGTGTGATTATGAATGCAGGCATGCAGAGAGAATCATCCCCTTTTTCATTTTTCCATGCAAGCTGTACTTTAAAAGGGGAACATGCAAGAGGGTAGCACACCAAGTGTCTCTGCATTATGCCATAGGACTGGAGATAAAAAAGTAGGGAGGGAAGCCTAACTGCTAGTGGCCAGAGACAAAAATTTGGTCTCCCAAGTCCAGGACTCCAGCCCTGCAACTCTGTTAACAGAAATAATGTGGAATTTACAAAAATAAAATTAACTGATTCTTGTTCTCTAAAAGAAAAATGGGGTAGCTGAACTTATTAATATTTCACCTCTTTTAAGACATAAAAGGCTGTTCCCAGCTCTGGGTGCCCCTTTAGTTGTACTAAAAATGAAGTAGAAGTGTAAACTCCAAAGGTGTGTCTTTTCCTTTTTTATTTTTCAAGTACTCACTGTTATTTCAACAACTCTTCATGGATAGCTGTAGTATCTGACATGTTAGCAAGTGAATTACAGCAAGATTTTTGTTTTGTTTTAAAATGCCTCCAGGCTGATTTCTCTGACTAGTAGTAGTGTGTGGAGGTCACAGCTATCACAGCCACTGTTTTCCTTGGGGAAGCTGGAGCTTTCTGCCAAATTGATCAAGAGGGGCAGGGACAAACACAGTGAGAAGTTGCATTCAGAGAGACTTGCCTTCAGCGTACAATGTTGTTGTTGTATTTTAGGAACCATGTGGAAGGGAAGGGAGGTATTAGTCCCTGTAATCTGTATTCTTTCTTAGTGGATGCTTATGTCTTTCTGCACTTGGAGAAAGACATCTACTCAGAATTTAAAAAAAATTAAGAAAAAAAAGTAAAATGTTGTAACCTGAGTGTGGTTGGGTTTGATTTCAGTGAGAGCCAGATTTCATGCCCTGTGCAAATGTGCTATATGTAAGTACATTAAGAGAGCCTGTTAAACAACAAAATATGATTAAAGCAACCCTTAGTTAGACCACAGGATTATGGTAAAAACCCCTATAATGTTATAAATTAATTATTCTTTCTGTTCTAATTAAACATTCGCACAAGCCTCTGGATCAGCTGCTGGGAATCTGACAGAAGCCCTCCCCTGGCTTGGTTATTGGCCCTTTACATCTGCCTGGTTTTTTTTCAACCCCCAAAGTGTTGTGAAGAGCATAGAGATAGAGGTGTGGGGAGGTGGTGTTGGGAACTGCAGGCTCACTGTACAGAAATACATCTCAGTGGCAACACGCTCTGCGCTAGTTAAGGAGGGCCAATACGCGGGGAGCATTGATGGCATTCCCACAAGAAAAGGAAGTTGTGCACATCATAGAATCATTTAGGTTGGAAAAGACCCCTAAGATCATCAAATCCAACTGTTAACCTAACACTGCCAAGTCTACCACTAAACCATGTCCCTAAGTGCCACATCGAACGTCTTTTAAATACCTCCAGAGATGGTGACTCCACCACTTCCCTCCGCAGCCTGTTCCAGTACTTGACAATCCTTTTGGTGAAGAAATTTTTCCTAATATCTGATCTAAACCTCCCCCGGCACAACTTCAGGCCACGTCCTCTCTTCCTATCACTTGTTACTTGGGAAAAGAGACTGACACCCACCTTGCTACAACCTCCTATAAGGTAGAGCTGACTCAAGTGTTCCTGGTGATGCAAAATAAGCAAGGAAATGTATAACAGTATAGCATTGATTTGAACGGTAAATTACAATGAGCATTAGCCAAATGAGAAGTATGTTCCCTGTTGGGACAAAAGCAGCACGAACATGGAGAGAACAGATTCTTGCTAGTTTGCGTTGGCCGAGTGTGCCAAGTATTGCATCACAATGTTAATGTTCTGATTTTACGCTGGGCATTTTAAGTATGTGCTCTGTTGAGTATGTGTATTTGCTTGTGTCACTCTTTCAGTCATCCTAATATGTACTGTTATGGTAGGAGGCTGTGTATTCATGGCAGAGTTCACAATAAGATTCAGCGTATGGTCACTGTCCATAGTGGCGGTGTGCGCAGCTTTCCTGACAACTGGAGCTCAAACACAGGAGTAGTTCAGATAGGCCTTGTGATCTAGAAGGATGTTGAAAAGATCTGATCTACAGGATATTTGTTGCTGTTTGCCTACTTATAATTAATAATAATAATAATAATGGCACACAAATAAGAAGTGTTGTCCAACGGTTTAAAAAAAATCCCAGAATTTAATTTAGATGCTGCTCCTGCATTTTTAATTTACATATGCCACTGTTTCCTCCCTTTGCCGGGGGAGACATTGGATTATATTATCAGTTTGTTCCACATACGTTTTAAAATTTTGCTTTATCAGAGTAGAACAACACAGTATGCCGTAGGGCCACTCTCAGTGTTTTTTAAGAAGCTTTTTAATGCCCAGTGGTTAAGTGATACTCAGTTAAATCTCTTATACCCACTTACCAATATTCTGTTTACAAATGCTTGTCTAACAGAAAACTCTAGATTTGACCCAAGAGTTACATCATGATGAGAGGTAACTGCATCGAGGGCATAAATTCCCAGTCAGAATTTTAAACCTTACTCATATTTAAGGTTATGCTGTTGTTATGAGAAGACAGAGGTTTTGGGTGTAGATTTTTGTTGGAGTGGTAGAAATAGCATGTTATGACACTTGCTTAGCATGCTTCAGTAGCTAAGCAGATCAGGAAGAGAAGGGAAGCTTAGAAATTAGGTTATTAGGTAGAAATGGCAAATGTGAATCAGCACACTATCACTAGCTCAGATGTGTAACCAGAAATTTACCCCTGGATACTAGGCAAGCACCAAAAGCTTCAACACAGATAAGCATCTGGGCTTATCCAAACTTTTAAACTGGAGATTGCACCTAGGCAAAAACTAATACAAATATTCTGGATTTCCAACATCATAAAAAGCAGCTTTTCTTGCAATGTAGTGTTACCTCATTTAAACAAAAGGCTTACAAATTACACCTAACCTTTCGGTTTGTAGCAACTTAGCTCTTGACAGGATTAGTGCAATTTATTTCTGAGACTCACAAATTGGTGTTTGTACTGTCTGCTATGTGTAAAGAGATCTTTTAATATAACGAGAAGTTCAGTTTTACTGAAGGAGTTCTCCTGATGCACTTGCTCAATTTTTTTTCTCCTTCCTATGCCTACTTTGATGTCTCTTAGTAGTCTTGTTCAGTTCCCAGAAGGCACCAGAAGAATCTGTGGTACCATGACATATAGCAGGCCAGGGAGAGTTTCTGGTAGCAAGCATTATAAGGCAATTCAAGGATGAAATTGTTGAATTACTGATGATAATGTGTAACAGCTCATATAAAATTGCTTTTGTACCTGAGGACTGAAGGGTGGCAAATACGATGCAAGTTTTTAAAACCCATTCCATGGAGAATGTAAGCTTTTGGGTGGCATATTTTTGCCAGGCAAATTAATAGAAACCTTAATAAGAATAGTATAAGAGGACACCTCATACTGTAGACTGTCTGTAAAGTGTCAACATAATTCCTTTTAAAAGATAAATCCTTCTTTACAAACCTGTTTGTAGGTGTCAACAAACATGTGAATAAGGATGTTTTATGTGACATATTTTGAATTGCCAAAAGAGTTTTCAGAACACCAGTTGGCAAATGTTTTTAAGAAAACTAAATTGGCAGAAGAGGATCCTGACATGCCAAAAAGATGCTTGTGAAGTGAGCTGAGGAAGTTTGCTAATGGTGAAGTTCTTCAAGGTAGTGAGGACAAAGAAAGACCAAATCATTGTGAAAGACCTTAATGAGACTGAGAAGCCAGACAATAAATGGTTGGTGAAGTTCCATCTAGATAAATGTAAAGTGATGCACGTGCCAGAAAACTTCACAAAACTTCATGTAGAAAGTAATGTGCCATGAATTGGCCATTAGCACTTGGGAGTGAGATCACAGGTTTATAATAGTGTTTCCATGAAAACATCAGCTCAGGGTTCAGTATTGACCCACCCTGAGTATTGTATATGGTTCCTGTCCATGTCTTCAAAATACTTGATTGTATTTGTTAAATTGTGGTAGAATTGAGAAAGGCAAAAAGGATGCTCAAAGGAATGGAACGGTTTCCATGCACAGAATGACTGAGCAACACAGAGATAACTTGGGATGTGGTACAGGTCTTACAAAATTGAGTTGGATGGAGCTACGTTTAACCAAAAAGAATTGTTTCTTGACACAGCAGATTTTAGGCATTGGAACTCAATGCAGAGTGCAAACTGTTTTACATCAGTTCAGGGAGTGACTATGCAAGAAAAGGTCACTGGTATTTACCAAATACACAGAATGTCAACCTGGTGAAAATAGGGGAAATATGACGTATGTTTGTGCTGCTCCTGTTCTTCTCTTGGTAACTACATAGGATTGTTTGGGGGGATAAAATGATAGGCTAGATGGAGCTTCAACACAGTTTAACGGTTCTTCTATGCTTTTGGATTGTCTGTTGCTGCATTTGCATTTTTTAAGTGCTTTGAAAGTCATTGTTGTCAGTCTCAGTAGTTGTAGAGTATTCCTCATGTCTGCATGTTCTGAAATCGGGAAATGGAAGAAGTAGTAGTAGATTACTGCTGAAACCTGTCAGGATTCTGTTAATCTTCACTCACTTTGATAGTTTGGGTGGTTTTAAGGAGACTTGCTGCAAAAAGATAGTACCTTCAACTTTATTGGAAAGACATTTTTAAATTAAATTTTTTATTAAACCAATTGAAATAGGAGAACAAGACTGAAAGGTTTTTAAACTTAGTTATGGCTACCAGAGTGTTGTGGTTTAACCCCAGCTGGCAACTAAGCACCACGCAGCTACTTGCTCACTCCCCCACCCCTACCCACTGTGGGATGGGGAAGAGAATTGAAAAAAAGTAAACCTCATGGGTTGAGATAAGAACAGTTTAATAACTGAGATAAAATATTATAATAATAATAATAATAATAATAATGGTTAAGCAAAAGAAGATAATGAAGAGAGAGAGAAATAAAACCCAAGAAAAACAAGTGATGCACAATGCAACTGCTCACCACCTGCTGACCGATGCCCAGCCAGTCCCCAAGCAGTGATCCCGGCCTCCTGGCCAACTCCCCCAGTTAATGTATTGAGTATGACGTTCTATGGTATGGAATATCTCTTTGGCTAGTTCAGGTCAGCTGTCCTGGCTATGCTCCCTCCCAACTTCTTGCACACCTCCTCGCTGGCAGAGCATGGGGAAGTGAAAAAACCCTTGACTTAGGATAAGCACTACTTAGCAACAACTAAAACGTCAGTGTGTTATCAACATTATTCTCATACTAAATCCAAACCACAGCACTGTACCAGCTACTAGGAAGAAAATTAACTCTGTCCCAGCCAAAACTGGGAAGCAGAGCACTGTGAATTGCTTTATTAATTCCTCCTGTAACATAAACAACGTAGTGCAGATTTATTTTTGCATTTGTGGTAGCTGTTAGCTTCTGTTATTATTTTGTTTTATAGAACTGTTTTTTAAATACTAGTGCTTCCCACTGGGCAAACTATGCTGCGTCATTTCCTAATATATACCTCAACAAATTACTCTCTCCCTCTTTCCTACTCCTTCCCTCCTTCCCTGCAATGAAAAAGATGATTTTGTGTAGTGATCTGAGATCAGTTTACCCTGCAGCATTAATCTTCTAACAGAGAGATACTATTTTATTTTTCCAGTATGCTGTAATCCACCCCAGTTTCTGATATATTTAAAACCTATTAATTGTTAATGTTGCACTTCTTGAATTCTAATCATGACCAGACTGCATGCAGGGCTCTGGTTTGGGAAGGATCATTAACCGATCCCCTGGGGATCCCGAGTGGTACTTTCTGGAAGCAGCGTGAGCTGTATTATTTGTGTAGGTTTCTGTCCTTGTGCTGCTACATCTGTTTGAAACTGGGACTTTGTGCATAGTCTGCATTGTATGGTTTTGAACGGCATTGCCTAACACTAGTGCTGTGGATTGTTATCTGGAATGCACAGAGGAATCATTGATCACTGCTTCTTTTTCCCTTTTTATTTTTTTTTAAACGGGACTGCAGACGCTAGTGGGTATTTTTGCTATTTCTTTTCACCGATCTCAGACACTTCAAATGGTTGAGGTACTTTTCAGCATTACTCTTTTGTTCTAGATTACCTGATCTAACAATTAATAGTTAAGTTGAAAAGCAAAACATATCTTCCATTTAAAACCAAACCCAAAACTATTCCCTTAATGATACAGCAATGTTTTAATATATATTATAAATGTAATAATATATACTGACTGGCATATCTACTATAAAATGGATGCTCAAAAAACTTTTAATATGGGTGTATAATTGTGATAGATTATGCAGGGTGATGCAATAAATGGTACAAGTCAGAAACAGTATTTTTTTTGGTTATATTTTAAGCTTTTAAACTTTGGACTGTCACTATATTCTAGAAACAGAGGAAACGGGAAATAAGGATATTTATCTTAGGGTTTTTTTAGACTTTATCACATTCATTGTAAAAACACTGTGTCATTTAATAATTCAGTAATTCATTCTCGATGAAGTATTTTTACTTTTGTAATTGTCTTAATATGGTACCTCTTTGGCTATGAAAATACTATTTAATGGCAAAAGCTGATAAAAATTCTATTATTACTCCAGAAAATTTGTTAGCAATGACATTTACAAAACCATGCATTTGGTTTAAAAGGAATGTAGCAAGAAACCTATGTATCTGTAGTCCAAAGAAATTGTTAAGTGTTTAATGTTAGCTAATACATTACTGGAGAATGTCTTCTTAGGCAGATACAATGCAATCTGTTTTTCTTGCATTTGTGTATTTGTGCATGTGCATATATGTGAAGAAAATGCTCATTAGTGCAGGCTCCTCTGGAAGCTTAAATGCATACTAAGGGAAAATTACAGTCTTTTATCCTCAGATTTAGAAAGTCTGGAAGCAGCTAATTTACTGTTACAATTCTTTAACTAATGAATCAGTAACTTTAACTTTTCTCTCTTCCTTTCTTAAGTTGGTTCAGTATCAAATATGTGATGTATACCACCCAAGATTTAACAGCCAGGTGTAGTTCCTTCAAATAGTACTGTAAAGGGAAAAACCCATCACTGTGACTGCAAAGCAAGCTTCAGAAAAATATAAGTTTATAAAAAATTGAACTATTTTCTCCTGAGCTATTTCAAAAACAAAGTTGGGAAATGAGCACTTATATTTTCTTGTAGACTGCCATTTTTTGTCCTCTCCTCTTCAGGATCCATTTCTCATCTTAAACAAGGATGGAGGACCACATGTGCACAGATGCTCATAGGACAATTTTGGTTGAAAGGGACCTCAGAGGTCATCTGGTCCAACCTCATGCTCATAGCAGGATCAGCTGGGAGATCAGACCAGACATTCTGTTTTATTTGAATTAGAAAAATAAGTTTGAATCTTTTTGAGTCAGGAAATTAATTTTAAGCTGTACCATGCCACATCAGAAAAAACGATATATTATGCTTAACCGAGGCCTCGACACAGTAGCAGTTATAAACTCTGTTTTCTTAACATCCAGTGCTATTCCCCAGCTCCAGCAGTGTTAACAACAGAGCTCTCTGCGATCTTGAGGATATTCTAAACTGGTGACCAACAGGAGTCCTGGTATTTAGCAGAGGTGTAATAAGTTCCCAGTTCCCAAAAATTTAAATCCCAAATTTAAAATTAATATATTCAGTGTATCACCTATCTCACATTTTTCACAGTGTTAAAATGTTTTCTGAAGCGTGGTAACTTCAGTACCCTTTCCCAGTGCAAACGCTCCCTGCGTGCTCCTCTGAACTTCAGCCTTCACATGGGCTCTGTCACTCATCAGTTCTGCATGGAAATGTTTGGGGATTGTGACCTTTTTTTTCCCAGCAAGTGGAGTTTCTAATGGAGCCTGCAAAGGACCTCGTCTCACAAAGAGGTCTCCAGGAGAGAATATTTTCCAAATAAGTGCTAGTATCTATCATGGAACAAAAAAAACAAGTAGAGATAAATGACAGTGATTTTTTAGGGGGCAGAATTTTTGAATGGTTTCTTATAATGTGTCTGTTGGATCAGCAGGTGATAGGGGAAGGCTTTCAGGGTACTCTTAGCAATTCAGCTGCGATAGCGGGGCCCTGAAGCACAGAGGATATGCAGGGTTGAGGGGGGAACTGTTCAGTAGCCTGGGGATGGCAGCAACAGTGGAGCTGCCTTTTCTTCATAAGTTCTGGCATGCTACCAATTCCCTAACCTGTGTTAAATCTAATTATGATGAGGGCTGAAATTTTGTTTCCTCCCGTTTATCTCAAAAAAGTAAAGAAAAGAAAAAGCTTCCAGCAGGAAGTGTTATTTTTTATTTTTCTTCTGTACTGTATATTGTCCTGAAAAGTTGTAAATTGATTATTGTTTGTTCTCCAGATGGATCCTGTGCAAAAAGCAGTAATAAACCATACATTTGGAGTGTCCATTCCCCCTAAGAAGAAACAAGTCATTTCCTGTAATGTCTGCCAGCTTCGCTTTAACTCTGATGTGAGTATTGGCTATTGTAATTCCTTTTTTTTTCTTTTTTTTTTTCCTGTACATTAGGTGTAATTAATATAAACCTTTTTTTAACAAACAAATCATTGCAGTTCTGCCTACATTCTTTTCGTCCTGCTGGGCTGGTATTTTGTCCACTCAGAGGTGGAAGTCCATAAAGGTACATGACTCTTTGATTTTCTTGAATGGGTCTGGCACAATATCTAATGCCGCATCCATTGACGATATCCCAGTTGACAGTCCAGTAACCTTCAAGAGGTACTGCAAAAAGAAATGTTTTGTTTTTTTTTTTAAAAAAAGGAGGGGGAGCAGACAGAAAAGCTTCCCTGTGAGTTCTCCATGTCATAACTGCTGTTCTTCCAATAGAAATATCTTTTTCCTGTTGTTCCTACATCCTTGCTGATAATATGTCTTCAGATTTCTTAATAAAGTCACTCTTCCAGTAGCTTTAATTTGTAATAAATATGAACTTTTACATCTAGCTGTCTTTTTGAGTATGATAACGTTCAAGGAAAGTGTTTTCTGAGGTATAATTAAAAAAATTGCATTACAAAAGAGTACATTGACTGCTATGTTTAAAATACATATATTTTTCCTGAGTAGCTTGAAAATTAAAGAAATTTAAGAAAATTATGTCTAAGAAAATTATGACCTTTGGCACTTTAAAAATATGTATTTATTCTTGGAGACTACTTACTAATGTCATTAAGCTAATGAAAAACCCCACCAATTTCTCAGGTTTTTTGTTGATCTCAAGTGCAAGAACAAATCCTTAAGTGATGTGTTAATATTATATATTTTGCTGTTAGAATTTCAGAAGTAGTTTGCAGATACCTCCTCAAAGCCTTTGAGTACTTGGTGCTCCTAGAGATTTGCAGTAAAGCACCCATACCTATTATTCTGAGTTTCTTTGCCTCTATCATTCCACTTTGAAAAGCGTTTTGTAAAGTGGTTTCCCCAGTTTCACTTTCTTGTCTAGGCTGGTAGGGATTTTGAAACAGTGCTCTTTTACCTTCAAATTAATTTCTAAATCTGTCATCTTCTGACAAGCTTATTAAACTTTCTTTGAAGTGGCAATATCTACTTAGTTAACTGATTTCAAAACTCATTATTTAAAATTTAGTTCACTTGTCTTTCCTCTTTAAGGTTAAGATTTAAAGTAAAAAAATCTTTCTGCTCTGATACTTGGTCCAGATACCTACTTTTACTGATTAAGCAAAGAACCAATAAAGTTTTAAAAAATTTCCATGGGCTCCATGGATCTGAATCTTGCTTCTGAGCTGCCCTTACTGTGTCACGAGGGAGGCAGCTCAGCCTGTTCCTGCTCTTCCCTCTCCTCCTGAGGTGAGTCCAGGGTCCCACTGATGATGAGTCCTGTCCCTCGAGGAGTCGCTCACTTTGTCTGCACCAACATTCAGGTGGACAAACAGCACTTCAGGCAGAGACGGATTGAATTACAACTTAGTGGCTCAAAACAAAAAAAGAGCAGAAATATTATATCATTTTGTACATCTGCCAACCAAGCAATTCTTCCTATCTAGACTTACAAACAAAGTAGAACAAAAAGTGCATATTGTATTCTGCTTTCAATAGTGGCATCACAAAAGCATGGCAGCGTATGCCCTTGTTTCTTCTTCTGGGGCGGGTATATTCATGCGATGTCATGCTCCTTTCTTTCTAAATGTGATCAATATGCTCAGTTCTGGTTACTAGAAAATATCGTCATCCTTCTGTAATGAATAGTTGTAAGAAAAGATGAAGCATCATGACTGTGCTGCTGTTAGTGATAAAATGCACTTCCTTACAGTTCTACAGCAGTTTGCTTTACCAGGACATTCACAAACAACCTGGAAATTTGATTTTAGAATGCGCTGAGGTTCTAGTAGTGTTACTAATACCAGAAAACACTTAAATATAAATTTAAGGTTTACAAATATTTCAAAACCACAACATACAGGAATATTTGGAGAATGAGTTTTCATAGTATAGCACTTCTATTTTAAAAGCTTTCTAGCCTTTCATTGGATTATTCAGCTTCTCCTGGGAAGCTTTTAAATCTTTCCTCCATGTTCAGTCTTTTGACCCTAAGAGTTATTTATCTCAGTGTGTGTTGCTTTTTTTTTTTTTCCAAGAGAGGGAGATCTTATTTTATTTTCATATTATTCTCACCACTCCCTCCCCGCCCATAATCTGTGTTGTTATAATTTCACTGAGGTAATGCTAATGGCCTTTCAGCTAAGTTCTGCAGACTCCTATAGTTCTTTCTTAGGTTGTTAAAAGCTCCTTCACAGAAATAAAAATCTGGAGTGTTTGCTTGTATTTTTCTTTTTTGTCCCTTTATAATGTGAAATTATGCTTAGGGGGTGGAATAGTCTTTATAATCCATCCTGTGTTTATGGGTTGGGAAAAGGGAGTTGGATATTTGTGAACCTTGTAACTCTTGAATCTCAGTGAATCAGTTCTACCATGTAACATCCTAAGAAGGTATTGAGAGCCTTTTGGTTGGCACCAAACTGTGATAACCTGCATTAAAACCTTGAGCATAGCACACTGAAGAATAAGATTTGTAGTACATCCATTTCACACTTGCAGTTTCTTCTAGCTCTACAAGGCTGATATGGTCCTTGTTGTTGATGGGCATTTTCTTCCTTTGAACTTCCTTTGACCTAAATTATGCAGGCAAATGAAATAAAAATGACAGAAGTAAGCTATTAAGTAGTTTTGTTACTTTTGTTTTCCTAAATGAATTTTAGTTGCATGGTGTTTGAAGATTCTGACCTGATTCTAGTAGTGCTTTATCTGTTGCATGAGTAACATATGGACCAGTAGATATTCATCTGTGAGAAGAAGAAAATTGGTTTCCTTGCCTGCAATCTTTTCCTCACACTGTGGACACCCACTGGTCTGGATCAATAGACCAAAAGATTCAGTCTACTCAATTTATAGTTGTCAAACCTTCCACTAAATTAATACAGTCAATTGCAAAGGTTTCAGTTTTCTTCTGCTAGTGTGTCTGCAGGTTTAGCTTTGGTGAGACTGTTCTGGCATAAGATTCAGAGGCAGGGATCTGTAGCTATCTGCAGGAAGAGAAGGTCTGTTATCAGGGATGGAAGGAAATTTTAAAATAGGTTGTCTTTAATGTGGGAGTAAACTTCTAATGTTGAAGTGATGCCTCCTGTATTTTAAAAAATAGAAATTGCTAGGATGATGCTATTTTTAATTCTACGATATTATAATTTGAACAGTGTTTCCTAGCTGAACTCTTCAGGATCTCCCAATCAATTTTTAAAAGTACAACATGAAGAAAACACCTGTATACAAACTCTAAATTCAGTCTAGTTCTAGCCTGATCTGTTTATCCTCTTCCAAAAAAGAAATGATGGGTTTTGACTCATAGACATTTTCATAGACATTTACCATCATACTCTATTTGTCCTTTTCTAGAATTCATTAGCTGCAGTTTGGTCAATTTGGAAGTTGTGTTTTTCTGCTAATGAATTCTGGCACGAACAGTTTGAGCACCCCTTCCAAGCTCTGTCAACTCCAGGAGAAACTGTAGCACAGAAGAGATGATCCAACATCTTAAGAAACAGAAAAATAAAATGCCATCTCCGTGAAGTAACACCAAACTAAAGTTGTTTTTACAGCCTGAACTTCGAGGTCCTTGAATGGGAATTTTATCTGTAATAGTAGTATTGACCTGACAACAGTGATAACTGAGGTTGCTTCAACAATATTTTTGGTGTGATCTAGTTAAGATTCTCTAGCTGGTACTTGGAGTGGGATTGGGTGCCTAAACCTAAGTGTCTTGTTGTTTGAGTATTTGAGGTATCTGGAACATCCACACCAGGCTGGTAGACCTGACCTCCTGACCTGCAGTTGGAGGTCAGGCAGGGCACCTGAGGACATACCAAATTATACTGGATGCCTGCTTCTAGAACTGAATCCCCAATCATTAGGTTTGCCTTCTATTTTCTTTTTCTTTTCCTCTATATTTTTCTTTTTTTTTGGAGCGGGGTGGTGGGGATGGCAGCGGGGGGAAGCAGGATTTAGTCAGGAGAAAAAGCATGAAAAGAATAGGAGAAAGTTAATTGATCGCATGATTATGATACCAGAAAACTGGGAAGTTAGTAGAGCTCTCATAAATTCAAAGGGAGTGAAATGGCAAAAAAGTGAGGAAGGAGTAGAGAAAAGGCTTTCTCCTAAACTGGTTTTTAATGATGATAGATACCAGGAGTCAACTGCTGTTGAATTAAGTTGGAAATCTCAGTTTAGGAAGGATAATGTTATGAGGATTGGTAGTTGATGAGATTGATTAGTCAGAATAGTCACTGAGATACTTATTCCAGCCTGCTTAAACTTTATTCTGTTATGCAGAGGAACATACTTTTTTTTGGAAAACTGTTTAAAAAAAAAAAAAAAGCAATGCCATCCATTAATAGTTACAGTTGGATTTGCTCCAGTATATTAGAATAAACACAGGTGTTTCCATCTTGGTGTCAAAATATCTGTTAACACCATTTTATCTTTTAATTTCTACATGATGATGAAACAGGATGTGTTCCAATGCGGCAATGACTAGTGTGTCAGTAAAGCTCAAGCTATGATCTTCTGTTATAATCCAGCTCAGAAAAAATAAGAAATATCTCGGTTATGTTTACTACCACCAGAGACCATGCAGCAGAAGAGGAAGAATCCTCTTCACGGAACAGATTGTGATAGCGAGTCAGATTTTACACTTGCTTAAAGGCCATCAGAGCAAGGGATGTAACTGTATTCCACCAAGAGGAAGCAAGACATGCTGAGAAAGATCTAGCTTAGCCTTTTAAAAAATATTTTTTTTTCCTTTTAAGAATTATGGGATTCCTTCCAAACCCATGGTATATCTATGTGTACTATAGATAAGCTTTGCTAAATAAGTTTTCATATTCATTACATAGGTCTGGCTTGCTGATATTAATTGTTTATATTACAGACATTGTAGCAGAAACAAAAAGCAGCTTGAGTGAGTTTGCTGAATCCTTATGATACCTGTAAGAGGGTCCAGTAGCAACAGGGCAAGGGGAAAAATGGCTGTTTGCTATCCCACATAGATTCCTTCTCTGCCTACTCTTGGCTCGTCCTGTCTCATTCCTCCTGGCCACCAGATGACTCTGCAGCATCTCCTGCAGCTGCTCTGTGGCAGTAAGTCTCTCCAGCAGCTGTGGAGCTTTGGCCAGACCGTCCCCAAGATGTGTATTATACATTCTGTTATGGCATCTGACACTGTAGCTTGCAGCCATAGGAGAAAAGTGAGTTGCAGTTGCAAGGATGCTTGTTTGGCTTCTGCAGAACTGCTTGTTTCTCCATATCTATGAATCATCACCTTATGTTCAAGTAACTTCTCTCTGCTTTTCTCCCTCCTTATTTGTATTGATAGTCCGCAGAGCTTTTGGAGCTTGGGCACTATAAATGATGTCAGTGTTAATCCAGCCCCTTTCCTCAGCAGCCAGACCTCTCTGTACTCCAAACTCACAAATATATTATGCCAGCAGTCCAGCCAGCAGTCCTCATGGGTTTTTGCTCAGTTTTTTTGTTTGGTGGTGGTTTTTTTGAAAGCAGAGTTTGTCATCTGTTGATCACGTCTAGGAGTATCTGCTTCCCTCTGTTCACTTTCTGTTTCAGGTAGAAAGGTCTTTGACTGTGATACATCCTGGTAGGTACCATCTTGTTAATAGGATATCATTTGATTGAAATAAACTTGTGTTTGCACAGTGTGTTGCTCTGTGAGTAATGACTGTGAGTTGGTACTGCTTTTTGATGTCACCTGCAAAGACTCAGAAATGAAGAAAAAACACCTTGTAGACAGATCAGAAAAAGCAGATGTAACAGTTGGCCATTAAGAGATGCTGAAGGTCATCTTATTGTTGAATGCATTTATAGCTAATAAAAATGATGTGATGATAGTGATCATCTCTTTCAAAAGCCAGAAGGCAAATTTTTGAAGTTTAGGCAAGTATTACCAAATGTTAACTTTGCAAATTTGAGTGAATCACTCATGCTGTCAAAACGATAACATGCAAAATAATCAATAGCATCAAATAAAAATCTCCAGAACTGTCATTGTCTTTTGTCAAATGTTTTACATTTTCCCTATAAATAAGACTATTTATATTGA
The DNA here is from genome assembly GCF_964188355.1 of Buteo buteo. Taxonomy (NCBI): domain Eukaryota; kingdom Metazoa; phylum Chordata; class Aves; order Accipitriformes; family Accipitridae; genus Buteo; species Buteo buteo. Next base: position 27,634,049 of record NC_134175.1, read on the forward strand.
TTCTTTGGGTATGGAGGGTAGTGAAGCGGATAGGAGGTAATTAAAAGCATAAATCTCAGGAACTTGTGAAGGTAATTTTCTGTTTTGCAGACAGAACTGACAAAATGATGAAAGTTGTTAGCTCCAACGTGACAGAAATATTGCACGATTATAGGGTACAGGGTTATAACATGCTGAAAGTTCTGTTCAAATAACAGAACAGAACTATTTAACAGAACTATTTTAACTAAGTTTGGTTAGATATTTAAAATATGAGTTGACTTCTTATGACACGGCTGATCTTCACAGCTTTTTGATTTTTCTGTGTCCTTTTCAATAGTAATCTGTCTTAATGTTTGGAGCAATTAGGTTTTAGAAATCCACTGAGAACAGAATTGAAAAAATAATGTATAGCTTTGGTATAACAAATGTATGAAGACTTCTGTTTTGCAGATTTCTTCAATTACATCTATTATTAATATCAAATGAGTTAAAACTAAATTTTTCAACACAGCTTCCTAATTTATCACTTCATGTGATTTTTATTAGTCTAAATTCTTCTTAATTTATATATTTCTCACATAAATATGCATACTGTTGCAATGTGGTTCTAACAGGTAAACTATGTGAGAAAACATTTGGTAGACCTCTAACTATTTTCAGAAAGGGAGCTTTATAGTTTAGGACCTGCTGTGAATTAAAATGACAATATGTTATGGATATAAATACCTCTGTGCTTCTCCAGTCTTGCACAGTTAGATGCCTTCTCTAGGACCACTGCTATTGCAGCCATGTCAGGAGAGCTCTCAGGGATGCTGCACACACTTCTTCATTAAACCACTTCTCCTTATTCCCTAATGTAACACAATTATGGGTAACCTAGCTACTTCCACGCTAAGAACTTTACCTGCAAAAACAATGAATTTTTTTGTACTTGAGACTATGTAGTTATGGTGGAATGATGTACTTATCAGGAATTCTGGAAGTCACGGCCTTGCTTAGATCCATGCTTTTACAAGAATACTATTACTTCTCTTCCAACACTACGTAGGCCTTATTTGTGTCTTTCAGATGCAAATTCTATTGATTTCAAAATAAGCTTGGGTAATTCAAGCTGTTGATAATTTAGGATGAAGACTTGAATATTATGAGGATGTTGTAAATATTCTGGAATAATTATAAAATAAGGAAATTCTTTATTAATGATATGCTCCCTGGAATTGGAATCAGCTTGATGTATAAAAGTGGGCAGGTACACAGGTGTTGAGAGGTGGTCTTTCTACAATGTACGTTATATTTAGGACATGTTAGATTTTTTTTATTTAGCTTAGAATTATGTAAAACTTTTTATGGTATGCAGGAGGAATTTATCTTTGTAGATACTCCAGAGCAGAATAGAAGTTTTCAGGATTACTACATATCTGTTAAGTCTTCCAGTTGTAAATTGTCTGTGTGCTTGAAGTGGTATTGGCAGAAGCTTTTGTGGCATTTTCAACAAAATACTTTTCATTGGAGATTACCATTGTATTGACACCAAATGAATACAGCATTTGAGATAAAATTGCTGCTGAGAAGACTTCCCATCCAGGATGGAATTCCTGATTTAAAAAGATGTAGTAGCAAGGGAGAAGAAATAGGAGGCACGAGGCCCCATGTTCAGTTCCATTTAGTTATGGCACTCACCTGGTATTGCAGAGCTTAAGGCATGAACCCAGACTTCCCACGTGGATATGTCAGAGCCTCCTTTTATTTCTGTATTTCTCCTTCCTAATGTCATGCTGGTCTACATATTTTTAATTTTATATGTTAATTGTCAGACTGGATAATGTGGTAGCAGATTCAAGCATTCAGCTCAAGCGTTGGTGGTCCAATGGTCTTATTTCCATCAAGACCTGTTGAAGGGCTGCTTCAGCAGTTTCTGAAGAAACCTGAAAAAATCTTGATCTCACACACATACACACTGAACCATTAAACTTAGTCAAACCTTGCATCAGGTTGTCATTGAAGGGATCTAGTAGGTTAATATTTTGTCTCTTTATGTAGTAATAAATTCAGTTAATTAGTCATTCACACACCAAATAGATTCTAAAACTCAGTCATTTGTGAACTGTCAAAATGAATAGTGCTGATTTCAAATATACTGTCAGTCATTGCTCCTGACAGGGATAATTTTCTGTAATCTTTTGTACTGCAGTCTTACCTGAATTTCAAAGTTTTCTTAAAGGTAATACCACTATCAATGAATCTGTATGATCTGTATGTTTCCTGGTTATCTGTATCTTTCTATATACACATATCTATACATATACACATATTTAAGTTTATGCAAAGTAAAGCTACTGAGGTTATTTAAAGCACTATAATATGCTAATGATATTCACATTTATTTTAGAAAGGATGCTTACATGTAGAAGATAAAGATTTGCATTGTTGATGTTTTATTAGATGCAATCTGGTATATAAAGCTAATATAATGTATGTAGTCTCACAGTGTAACGTCCTGATGCTTAGATTTCAAACTTAATGATTTGAAGTTGAAAGTAATAATTACCTTTAGATTTTAAATAAAATGTAACATTTGGATCATTTGTGTGTCTCAATGAAATATATTTTTAAGGGAGGAAAAACTTGTCTTTTCTTACAACCAAGTCATTAATCCTTATAGTAAAAGTTATAAGGTTTAATTGGTAGGGGTTTTTTTTAGTTACTACTTAAAAAGACTGTGAATGGAACTAAAAATCTAGATTGCTTAAAGGGAGGATGGGCATCATCCCACCATTTAAGGTGTAGAAATGTGAAAAGCAATGGGAGAAAAGTGCGTATTTATTTGTCTGTCAATGATACTCTTAATTATTTGCAACTGAATTGAATACAGCTTCTCACTAAGCCATGATCTTCTAAAGATTTACACATATGTTTAGTTCTTAAAATATGCATCCTGTTGATCAAAAAATAATGCCAGGCAAACGCATAAACACTTTTGTAGAATTTGGCAGGTCAGTACAAAGATATTTTTTGCGTGCTGGTATGTAATGTCACATTTATTGCAGCTTAAAGCATTTCCTCTTCATTAAATCTTACTAAGCAGTCCTTGACAACTTTCTTTACTTTCTAGTAAGTAGGGGGATTCCATTTTAAAATGTCGCAATGCATATATATCAAGCTAATAGGCCATGGTCTGTTTTAGAACCAAGTGGAAATTAGATTTTCCTTTTAGGTAGAGAATTCTTTCATATGAATTATTTTCTTACTCCACTTTTTCAAAAAGTGTTCTCATTAACCTAGTAAACTTTTAATTTAAAAACTATAATAATAATAGAAGTTCAATGGTGACATTTAATTTTTATTATGTAAGCAATAAATTTAACTTAATCTGTTTATTTAAAAAATTAAATATTCCAATAATATTGAATTGTGGCACAGAAAAATTATTTTACTGTAGAATTGATTCAGCCCTACAGTAAATGCAGCCCTATACACTGGAATAAAGTATTATGCAATTAAAAACCATCACAGTACATGAGTACAGAGAGTTTCGTTAAGGTTACATATTTTTATTTTGGCTTTTCCTAACTTTTTTATGTTTTCTCAAATATTGTTTTGATGATATGGAATTTGCATAAATTAGTTGTACTTAGTTTAGTTAATGTTAATGATGATCAAAAAGTACAGTCAGTATCCATTTAAAATATTGCATCCCTAAAATAATTACTTTTAATTTCATTTCGTATTTTATTGGGGTTTTGTATTAAAACTAGTAAATTATGCTTCTTTTATACATGTGACTTTTAAACCTTGTGTTACAGAACTTTCTTTGGATTATCAGAGCAAATGAAAACAAATGTTCAGCTTCTTGTCTTAACGAAAAATTAAATTTTTTTTATGTCATGGTTTATTTCAAAGATATGTTTAGTATTTCAATTATGTGTGTTACAAAGCTCGTAACCTATACTGTATTGCTGTATTTGTGTCAGAAACGTTTTAAATGGGACTTGGAGCAAATACGTTTGCCTTTAATGTGGTACTTGTGCAAATATTTTATAAAACTGGGGTTAGTAATGATCAGGACATTAATAATCAGAATAATTGGTACCAGTAATAATCAGAACTTGCGTTCTAATTTGAGATTCCCACAGCATCCTTTTTTCTTTTGCTTACTAGAACTCCAGAAAACTCCAATGGTTTTTCTAACACAGTTACACAGAACACAGTTCCATGTTGATATTGCATTTCAGTTACCAAAAGGCAACTGAATCAAATGATTTATCCTACAGTGGACAATAAGCAAACTCTGAACTTCAGGTGTATCTTGAAAGGGTTAGAAAATAGTGCTTATGTGGCTAGGAAACATTGCTTCAGTATCTCAAGGAATGCTCCTCTAACTTCATATTTGAAAAGAACTATCTGTGTTTCTACTCACAGGACAGAGATGAGTTGAAAGAGCCTAAAAAATAAAGGTTTAACAAAATCCAGCCACTGGAAGTTGAAACTAGGCACATTTGGTTTAGAAGTAAATGGTATGTACTTAACTGACAAAGTGAAGCACTGAAACAATTTACCAAAGGTAGATTTTCCATCCCTAGCTACTTTAAAGCTGAAGCTAGACAATTTTTTTCCCCGAAGGAATATGGACTAGTTCAAACAGTTTTGGAAAAGGCTGGTGTTTTCAGAAGCCCTACTTAGATGGTCATAACAATGCCTTTTGGTCTTACAGTATACAACTATGAATTTGATAATAAAAAGATTATAATAATTACAAAACTTAAATCAAAAGTGAATCCCTTGACCACATTTCCATGAGGCTTTGCTTGTGTTTATGAAAATCTTAATTTTAATTCTGCCTGGGCTTGTTTGTTCTCAACAGGTCTCATGTACTCTATATGAGGATTGAATGAAGGGAATCAAAGACTGTAGTAGGTTATTACTGATATTGCAGGCATTGTTATTGCAAATATCAGCAGAAAGGCTTATTATCAAGGAATTGACTTACTAAGTCTTTCTCTTGAGTGCACTTATGTCTCTTATGTTATAGCTTTGGCCTCAGGCAGCATATGATCCTATCAACAGCACACATATGCGCAGAGCATAGAGTTCAAATATTTAAAGGGACATCATCAACTTGAGAATGCTTGAGTGGAAAATCTTGCACTTGCTATTATTTAAAGTTAGAACTATTGGAATGGAAATAAAGTTAGAACTATTGGAATGGAAAAAGGGTATATATATACACACCTCAATTTTTAGCTGCACTTTTTGTACACTGTAGCATGTGAACAGTCCATTTAATTTTGTTGATGGCAAACCCTCCTTCTAGTGCATCAGGCAGCAACAGCAAAGCTTAAGAGAAATGGACAAAATCCAGCAAGGGCGGAGAGAGACAGGGTGAGACTCCTGTGCCTGTGAAGGCCCATCGACGTAACAGGGTGCAAACAGATCTGTGCTCCTCTACCCACATTCAGAACTGAAGAAGTCCAACCCAGAAGTTGACAAGTGTCCCTTTAAGTAGTGCACATAGTAGTAGTGGTATAGCTGTTTAGTTGTTTCTTTATAATCCTTAAATTGTGTTTGTAGACGTGTTACTATTTCAGATGTTTTAAAATCAAGAAATAGTCTAATAGCAATTGATGAGGAAACTTTACTGGTTTTATAATAAAGTTTTTTAAAAAAAAAATCTCAATTTCAAAGGTATTCAAAGTAAAACTTATCTAGCAGCCTTTCTTACTGAATGTTTGCTTACTGAAATGTATAAAAGAAAAGATTCAGCCACAACACATCACATGCACTACCCTTTCAAGGTGGAAAGCACTGTGTTTCACAGGGTGTATAATCACTTAAGAAGCTTCAGTGTATACGAACTTCAGTCCTCTTTTTTAAAGGCAGTTCTCCCATCAGTTTTTACAGTGCATATAATTTTTTTTTTTACACTCTACCATATGATAAAAATGTTATTACATGCTGTCCCAAGGTGACTCTATTGTAGTGCCTATTTCTGCTGATCTTAAAACTATTTTCCTCATTATGGCAGTATTCTTTATGGAATTCAAACATCTTACATGTTATAGTTGCTTTTTATAAAAAGCATGTGTCTTGTTTCATGGCTTGCTTCATTTAACACAGTGAACTAAATAAAATAGTCCTAGTCAACTGAGGAGAGAAAATGTGTTTTTGCATGAACATAGTAAAAGTTTACTTGCACTGATGTTTTTATATGCCAGGTGCCAAGGTGTGGTCATGAAGCATGCTTTCTCTGAGTGTTTCACTTTGAAATAAACTACAATATTAACTTTTTCAGTTAATATGTAACCTTCAATAGAGGTGCCTAGTAGTATGTCTGAAATAATTTTTAAGAATGATGTTTGGAAATCCTAATAAAGCAAAGCTATTGCTGAATAGTATAATGTTATGAAAATAGACTGTGTTTTGTATAAAATTACATTTCTTACCCATTTTTGGTAAGTTAATTTCTTAAGAAGTCAAGAAAAACATTTAAATTCATAAGCTGAAATTTCCAAGCTTTGGAGTTTGTATTAAGCATGTAGTTCTTCAGTTTTGCACCTAACAAAGTGGCCTGATTTGTCAAGGCAGCTGGTTATGTAGAGTCAGGAACAATAATGGGGACTCAAAATCAGTGAAAAAACAGGCATTTATTTATGTGTCTAGCTTCAGCTGTGCAACATCAGAAACATTGACCTAATTTCTGAAGATAGTTTTAAGACAAAGGTGAAGTAAACATTACCTCCTAGTACATTTCTACTGTTCTGTTTGGGCAGACCAAGAAGAATACATTATATATAAAGCACTTTAGGAAAAAAAAAAAAAAGAGAGAAAAAAAAAGGTAATAAATATAAGTCCCTCTCCTTCCTGTTGTTCAGGTTCCAATTTTCTTAGTGTTTGGAAAAAAATATTCAAGGCAATTTATAAAACAGTCAAGACAGATAAGCATTTAGTTTTCTGTGTTTTACTTGGGTCTATTGAAGTTTATAGGTATGGTGTTTCTTCATTTTAACCCTTCCTGCTTGATCTGATAGTGAAGTCATAAAGTCACTAATGCCTGTTTCAATTGCTGTTAGTGTAATGATGAAAATACTTTATGACTTCTGTACTGGATCAAACAGAAGGAAAAAATGGATTATTTAATCATGTTACAGCATGGTACATCTTTCTAACTACAAGCAATAAAGACTAGGGAACAGTACATGAAAATTGAGTAGCATCTTTCTCAGTTGAATGTGTTTACATTTGTATAGAGCTTTAAATCTTTAAACACCATAGAAGCAAAGAATTACATTAGGAGTGAAAGAGCTTTATATAATCTCAAAGCCTCTTTTTCGAAGTTACTGAAAACATGTGCCATTCATTAAAATCCTGTCGTTTGAATATATAAGAATTTACATCTAGGAAAACTGTTAGCATAAAGCTACTAAAATTTTCTAGGTGGAATAATATGGTGCCTACTATTGAAAGTGTCACTTTTCTGCCTTGTCATCCATTGTGTTATATAGAAATACAGAAAAAAGTGAGCCTGATTTGTTCTCCTTTGTAGAGCCAGGCCGAGGCCCACTACAAAGGAAGTAAACATGCCAAGAAGGTCAAAGCACTAGAGGCAACGAAAAATAAACCCAAAGTTGGTTCTTCCAAGGACAGCGCAAAGGCTAACTCAAGCTGCTCCACCACGCCAGTCACAGCCAACATCTCTGACAAATCAGGTCAATGAAAACTTTTTGTTCTATACATTCTTTATTTTCTCCTTTTTTGGTGTTTGTATGAAATAATCTGGTTGCATGACAGTGATGTTTTCTAAACTATTTACTATACTTTCTTGTACAGAATTGATTGGTTTGATATTATCAAAGTGCTTTTTCACATCTGTGAAACACCTGGTGTCCCTAAAAATGCTTTTTTTTTTTTTTTTAAACCTGTGAAATTTACTCTTATAAAGTATGGATGTTGTTCCTACAACAATAATAATGGATGGATGTGGGTGGAGGGGCAAGTCTGAAGCCCAGGAAACCTTTGTAAGAAATTTTTCCTTTCTGAACAGGGTGAAATTACTCAAACAGGAAAACACACCTACAGAAATATAGTGAAGCCTTGTGTCATGGATATTTCTTGACTTCCACAGCTCATTAGTGCTTCAATATCACTTCTTCCCCCACCCTGCCCCATTAGTAATCGGAGGAAGATCAGTAACACTAATTGCAGTGGAGTTGCTTGAGTCTCTTTCTGCTCTGTCAGTGTTGTGTTACTGAATGAAACAGGAGAATTTCCTGAAATGACAGTCTGAAATACTGTACTTGTTATCCAGGAGAAAGCACCTACTGTGGGCTACCCAACTGTTGGTCTAACAGACTGCTTCTGATAAATTTGCTTCTGCCTTGGTAGCCATTTATTATCCTCTTCACTGGAGCTGAGCTTGACTCAGATGCCATAAGGTGAATGACACAGACAGTTTTCTGACACACGCACCAAAAAAAAAAGGAAAAAAATTCCATATCACTGGCTACTTGTCATTCTGCTCTCTTCACAGCAGTGCCAAAACTGCCTTTGTCTGGGTCCTTAGCAATGACAATGGGCCCCAAATTTTGTGTTGGTTCACCTAGCAAACCACATTTTAGGTTTGAGAGAGATAACATGAATCCAAGTAGCATCTTCAGGTAAACAAGCCATGTTACTATAAAACAGTAGCAAACTACTATTTATCTAAATAAAATGTGGACTACTGAATGGAAAGAGATTTAAAATACTTGATAAATATTTTACTCTCTGAAATATGAAAAATAGCTTTGGTTAAAGTAGCTTACTGCTCCAGGTGTAAACTGTAAGAACTCAGACAAATGCTTAAGTAAGATATCAGTTCAAACTTTAGAGGATTTAATATAAGAATGCATTCTGTGATAATGTGTTTGTATCATGCGCTCCCCTGCCTGTGCCAAAGGCTGAGGGCCAAATAACAAAAGTTTCAGCATCTTTACAAACTCTGTCATCTCTTCCATAAGTCTGGATCTGTCTCGTGTTTCCTTTGCCAGACCATGAGATCTGTCCGTGACTCAATTTTCTTCTCTGTGCAATTACCTAAAATAATTCACATGTCTACATTCAGTTTTTCATAAAAAAATCTAATCAATGGCAAGGGAAACCTGCTCTTGATATTTTTATATTGCCCTGTTTTGACAGTGTGTTGTGGTTATGCTATAAATTACTCTGCACAAATTAGACAGATTACCATCTGTGTCTGTTGGATTATACCACTGCAAGCGTTTCTACATTAAAAATAAATCACAGTGGCGACTTAGTTAAACCCTTTCTTCCCGTTAGGAGAACAGTGGGATTCTCTGTGGAGGGGAGGCTCCTCAGGGCCTGTTACTGCTTTACAGGAGATTGTGGATGGGATGTTTGGGAGGACAAAAACCTGAACCTGGAGTGGCAAATTCTCCATATACACAGGGAATGCTGGTCGCAGAGGTGGGGAATGGCTTGGAGACTGGGTTTTTTACCAGGCTATGGGCTTGAAACCAAACCATAATTTTGTTCAGCTACACTTTCCCTTACAGAGGCTATTGTTCATCTGTTCTTTAACATATGTTTAGTTCTTTAACATAATGCTTATTGCGGCTACAGCAATCACTATGTTGTTTCTGGGAATCAGTGGCGGGGGTTTTTTTGCCTTGGAGCAAATTAACTGATACCATTTTTTCTGAGTATTTTAACACAGGTTTTGTTCTCTGAGAAATGGATTATTACTATATATTAAATCTACAGGTATATTTTAGTTTTCCTTAAAAGATTTCTGATACTAAGAGTTTCAGTTCGTGTGTATATTTGTGGTCTTGGTTTTTTTATCCTGATTTCCAGAGGAAATGAGACTTACAGTCACATCACCTATCCTTATCTCTGTTATTCTCTGACCCCTTCAAAACTTTGACTGTATTGCCTAGTGTCAAAAAAATTCATGAGATGAAGGGGTTTTAATGAAACTCCTAAATTTTGATGAAAATTTGCACCTAGGTGGAAGAGAAGCCATGGTTCATGCTGAGAGATGCTGCTGTGTGAGCTCTGTTTTGCTTGTCCTCCTGACTGGCCAGGCACTATGTTTGCCTTCAGGACCGGGGATTTCAGAGTGTGTATGTGTGCTGTAGGCCTGAAAAACTTGCATTAGAAGGACATAATGTAGGGGCTAAATGGAATCAAGGAAGGGAATTAAATTCCACCACCTGTGGAGCTGTTGTTTAACCATTGTACTTTGGAGAATTTCTAAGTTCCTGAGAAATGTTTATCAAGAATTAAGTCATTCCTGGTGTCTTTTTCTTGAGTATGGAAGAGGAGAATGAGCAGCTGAACAGAGAAAGCGGTTTTAAGTTCTTGTGTTCCTTTGTTATCTGCTGTACTTCCACTGGTATTAGTGCAGAATGGGTAGGGAGTATTATAGTAAACTGATAAACTGAATTTACTGTTCTCTTATGTAGGTCTGCTAATAAAAGGACACAACCGGCACAACTAGCAGCCTTTTTGATGTGCTGTCATTTTGAGTGACATAATGATGAATGATCTGGAGCTCTCCAGACTGAACAGTTGCTATATATTGAACTAAAATGTCAAGTTAAGTTTGCTACAGAGCCGTGTCTTCTGTGGGTCAGACAAAGTGTGAGATCCAAAACACTTATTTGTCACAAGTCACTATTGTATTAGTAACAGGAAAAATAATTTCACTGTTAGCTCAGCTTGTGTGATGACTCGATCAAAGGCAAAACCCAAATTCATCCAGTCATTTTTCAAAACTTATGATGCAGTGGTCTCTCTACAGCTGTTCCTTTCAACTTGACAAGTATGGCTGCTGGTAGAGCTACAAAAGTTAAATTAATCTTTAAGGTCTTTGGGGAAGTTTCCAGAATAATGTGGTCTTCTGCAGACAACAAGAGTGGTTGCAGCCGAATGGAAAGGGGTGACTGGAACTCAGTCTGAGCATGATGATGCCCAAGTTGTGAGAAAGTGGTCTTCCCCGCTGATGTTAATAATACATCATGACTCAGAAATTATTTTTGTAAATTGATAATCAGCAAACATGTAACGATAAAGCCATAGTACCGTAATGCTGAATTGGCTGCAACCTCAGGTAAGTGGATATTGATGGGTTGGATTGCACAAGTTTTACATCCTAACATGATTAGACTACTATGTGATCTTATTTTCTAAGTGGACAACTCTTCACCATTTTGAAAATACTTGTTTATTGGTACTTGTAGGTACCACCATCCTATCCTGTTCCCTGTTTCTGCAGACAGGAAAGAAAATGCCACAGATGATGTGTGACAAGGTTGTTGTTCCCCTACCTCTTGTTGGGTCATGTCTGCTTGTCCTGGTGGGTATTTGCAGACTGGAGGTGTTCATAGGGAACCCTTTCATAACCTGTCTCCCACACAGTTTCTCTAACCACTCAGGAAAAGTCTAGTAATGGGTATAGAATAGCTTCATATGCTAGAAAATCACTACTGTGACACTGCAAGCTTTTTTGTAGCTACTTTGAGATGTGGTTACAGAACAGGAGCATTAACAGCACTGAGAGCTGCTCTTTCACGTGGGGAAAAGATTCCCTTCCATCCCTGTGGAAGCCCAATATTTTCAGGATGGCTTCACACAGAAGTATACATGTATGTATGGCATATATGTATGGCATTGCTTTAGAAAAGGGCAGGGGTAGCAACCAGTACATAACACAGCTTACAATATTTAGAGTGTGTTTTAAATATAGCTCTGAGAATGCAATAGAAGATGGTGTCTGTGATCCCAGGTCAGCATAGTCTAGATGCTTACAGTGATGAGTCTTTTAGGAATGCATATGATAATAACTGGATTGAAATGTCACTGTTTACTTATCAAGCAAAGAGGGATTCTTTGATCATACTTCCAAATCAAAATAAATAGTTCAGAATGAAGCAGACAGATGATGTGGTATCACCTTCTTTGCATTTTGCTTTGATATAAAAATCAGGAAGTAAATGCAACTGTTTTATTAAACTACACAAAAGAGTCAAAACCAGGTTTCAGATTATAAAAGTAAGGTCATTTTTTTTCCTGTCTTTGATCCATTCAGTATATTCTCTATTTCCTTTGTGCCAGTGAGAGCTGTTTGTGAAATGATAGGTATGGGCATTTTAAGTTCAGTCCTCGTTCAAATAAGAGCAAAAGGCTCTGCTACTTGGGACTTAGTAGGGACAGATAAACCCTTTGGATTCTCTGTGAAAACTCCTTTTTGTTAAGCTGGTACAGGAATAGGCAACATTACACACCTAACCAGGCCAAATAGTAGACCCTGTTTCAAATCCTGACCCCGCTTACTACTGCTTTGTTCTGTAGCCACATCTCAGGGCAGCTCAACAAGCAGTTCAAAGGGTCATGGTGATGATATTCCAGCATATGAGTAGTCCTTGCTGATCTGCTATGTATGGCAAGGACAGCAGGAAAGGAATGCGACTGGAAAGTTTTTTGCCAGCTTCTCGATCCTAAGTGGGCCCTGTAAGAGTTATTCCAGTCATTACAGCTGTATAACTAAAACCAGCTGGAGGTTGTTCTGGGGAACGTTGTCATGCTAGAGTGTGGTACAGTGTCTGACACCAAATGGGCTAGCTCACATTTTGAAAACAGCCTAGACATGTTGATGGACCTAATAGATGCCACTTGATGTCGTGTAGACATATGGCAATTAGTTGGCCCATTAGACAGCACTGGCAACTCCAAGCTTTATCAGACTTAGAAAGTTGACCTTGAGGTCTTGTCTGTGGGTTTTAGTTCTTTAAGGGCTTTCTGTAGGTGCTTTGACAACAAAACTGAGTGTTTTTTCTTTTTATTCGTAGAGTGCAACATGTTGAATCACATTTACTCAGAAAGATTACAATGGGTTGGATTTGTCCAGTGTCCCAATTATGAGTGCTGTTTATTCATCAACCACCAATGAGGTGTAAGGTCCCAAGGGAGGGCTCTGTTCGTATTTTGCAAGTCCACCATCAGAACACTCTCTTAGTCATGTTGCTTTCATTGCTTATTTTAAAAATCTTTCTGCCAATGCTTAAATTCTAAACTTTTCCATATGCATCTCCGTACTTAGAGTAATCCTAAAAATGATACCAGTTCTTTTAACAAAATCCCTTTTCACCTTAGCATTTATTTCCATTTATCACCTAGTTTTCCACTCATTTTAAAGGAATGACTTGTTTACATAGCTCCAGTGAACTTTCTTTTTTAGATAATCCTTCAGAAATAGCTAGGAGGTAGAGTCACAGAGCCTCCACAGCTGAACTGTGGTATATCTGTTCTGGGGATTTCTAGGTTATTTGTCATACAGATATCGTTATAAGAATCTCAAAGTTTAGGGTGTTTCTAGGGTATTTATTCCTCAATCTTGTGATTCTTTGTAATGTACCCAAGTCCTCTAGACCTCAAAACGTGTTGTGACAAAGTTGAATTTTGACGGTGGGGCAGGGAAAGAGAGAGGCTCTAGGAGAGGAACACAACAATGATGTGTTTGGCTTGCTGTCCCCCAGTGTCAATGAGCCATATTTAGAGGTTCTGTCTTGTGCCCCTCAAAGATGCTTGTCGTTATGTCTAGCCTCCATCAAAAGCTACTGTTGAGCCTCATAGTTCTTCACACTTATGCCTACATAAAGAATTCTGCTGAAGTTATACTCTTTAAAATAATCATGCATCTGTGTCTATGTGTATTCAGATAGTGCCTGCTAAGCACTGGCATATTTCTGTTAGATAAAGGCATTAGTTTATGGTCAACTAAGTAGTAAATTCAATCAAATTCAGCCACCAAGGAGAGTCATTTCAAGGGCTTTTTTTCATTAAACCCTCTGAAGATGGTAAGTTTTGTTCTCTTTTTATTCAGTGTTTCACAGCCGTCTGAAGATCAGCCTATATTGCCGCCCATTAAAACTGTCCCCAAAACAGAGGTGAAGGCACAGTATAGAATTTGCTGCTTGACCGCAGTGCACTTATAGTTGATAATATAAAGTAGAATTAATAAATGCTCGTAAATTCATTACAGATACACTGTTGCAAGTACCATGCATGTATTTACATGAACATTATATTATCAGTATTGATATGTAAAATATACTGTCAGCAGCACACATAATGCCTGTACTGGATTTAGTAATAAATAGCTTCTGGGCATTTTCTGGTGGGTTATTTCAGTAGCTGTTTCAGGAAGTTGCTGTTTGGTTTATGCTCTTAGGATGAAAGGTTAGCCAAAAGGATAATTAGCAGATCAAAGTCTATTAACAGGAAATCGTTATAATAGGTTGGATCTTTAAACACCTTCTTCCCTGTCACCCTTACTGTTCATGCTTTTCAAAAGTGGGTATTCAAGCCTCAGCTTTCCATGTGTGTCTTACAACCTGAATGGAAGAGCAGTCATCCTGCACATTTTGGTGTTGATAAACTCCTGGGAGGTGTTTCTTCAGTCTGTCTATAATAATGCTAACTAGCACATATCAAATTCTGCACCTCTACTGAAAACTGATCATAGGTGCCATTAACTGAAAAATAAGCCCTGCGGCTGACACAATTACATTGATGAGCTGTTGCAATTCCTCTTCAAATTGAAAAAGGTCAGTCTTTTCTTTCTCCAGTTATTATATCAATCAGAAATACATGCAAGCAGGATTTTGTTTTGAGGAGATGGTAAGCTTTTTCTCCTGCAGTAATTTTAAGCAAAAGCTCTGCATCAAAAGTTTATTGTGAGACGAAATAACTCTTTTTGGGTGCTGTGCTCTGTGCTTGAGCATTCTTGTGTCCTGTGTCATTAAAACCGTATACCACTATTACTTTTACTTATTCCAGTTCTAAAACCTGGAATTTCATTGCATATTTTTTCATTAGCATCCTTAAAATTGTGCAAAGTTTTTCTTACTTTGCGGAGAGGTAGAGATAGGCATTGGACCAAGCAAGATTGACTATACTAATGTTGCTGGACAGTGGGAGCAGAGCCAGGGATGCTCCCAGCTAGTGGTTTTTTTTGCTAGGTGTATGAGGTCATTTAATGAATCCATTTATACACATTGAATCTTTCAGCACCTTGTATATTATGAAATCAGGCATCTATTTTTCTTGTTTGTTCTGCTAATGATGTGCCTATTGAATATCCAAAGATTTTGGGGGGATAGAATGATAATGATAATGGAATGATAATAAGATGAATATGAAATAACAAAAATTACTAGCAAATGTATGTATGTGTATTTCCATAGAGGACATAATACCAGAGAGGTGGCACTACCAGAACTATGACATATCACATCATTCTTTACTCATGATTGTCTTTACAACATACTATTACAAGAGTTCTTGAGTCTTCAGGTAAGGAAATGGAGAAGAGGAGAAAGTGGGACAAAAAAAAGAAGCAGCTGGCAAAAAGAGAGTTGAGACTGAGATACCAATGTCACTCATCTGCTTTGCAGTTTTCTATTAGGAAGACAGGTGATCCAGAAGTACCCTAAAAAGTGAGGGTTATGTAATGAGATTTTGTAAAAATTGCAAATGAGAGAAATAAACTATCCCCCTCTATCACCTTAAGATGGTTATTATTTTGATGATGAATGGCAGTATTACTTGCCTAAAAAAAAATTAATTCGTGAACCAAGCCCTAGGTTTGTTTTTAGATGACTAAGAAATTCAAATCAGTGGAAGTTCTCTTTATTTACGTAGGACTGAAATTAGCCCTTTAAATCCATAAGAATGGAAAACTCCCCAAAAAGACAGCTGCTGGTTTTGTATTTTTTTTAACAAGCCTGGGAGGAATAGGTTTATCTGTACCTAGTACTTTCACAAAGCATATTAAGGAAATATATTGCTAAAGAAGTAAGGGCATTCTTTTGATGTCATACATCTAGTTTTATCACATAATCAGAGAATAAACAACAGAATGCTGGCAGTTACTCATACAATTGGTAATTGAATGGAGTTTTGTCTCTCTAGTTGTGCCGAAGTTAAAGGCTGTGTCAAATCTGTAAAATTTGAGTTAAATTTCCTCCTTTTCTCTCAGCTGGTGAGTGAATTTAGTCTCCAAATGTAAAAGAATGGGTCAGGCCCTATGCTGTTGGTCCAGGATGCTTTGGTTTTGCCCCTAAATGAGATAAATGTTCTATTTTTTAACCTTTTTTTCTGGAAAACATGTACTTATGGTTGGGAAAAACAGTCTTGCTGGTGGCTTTTTTCTGTATTTCTCAGCAACTATTTAAGTAAAGGAAAAGACCTCTGTGAGTACAAGCTGGTCTACCGGCAACTTCAGCATAATCAATAGCGTGGCTTGATTTGGGATTTTTTGGTAAATGTTATTTTTACTCATACTTATCTTCGGTTTTGTAACATAAATCCAAGCAGCGTTTAGAACACAAGGAAAAATGCATGTTGCTAGGGGATGGCAGGCAATTCTGAGACCAAGAAGTTGATGAGTTGGTTTGATACAGAATTGTTCAGAGATCCTGAATCAAAAACAAAAGCAAAAATATCCATGGCTGGCACATCAGACATTTAAATAGGTCTTTTGAAAAATCTTTCTTTATCATCCTTCCCACCTTAATTCTACAGCTGCTCTGTTATTGACTTGGTATGAGAAATATGCTACATTTCCTATAACATAAAATTTATATATACAAACAATAGGTTCCATATTATTTCCTTATTACTTGTTTTCAAGGAGAGTAAAAATATTTTGGTGTCTGTTAGACAAGTTATATTTGAAATGCAATTTATTTGTCAAATCTTGAGGGCATGACTAAATACTCACAGTCCTCAGGAAAACCTGCCACAGAAGTCAGGGAGAATGCACAATTATAGATGTAATTTAACTGAAATGAAGATGAGTGTTTCATAGTTGACTTCAATGGTAGTTCTGCCTGGGCAAGTACCGAGTAAGTAGTTCAGACACGGGCTCGCGAGAGTGTACTTCCATGCAGATTGTCAGTTCTTCTTGATTCATTTATTTAGACACCCATAAATTTCGTATTGAGTTCCAAAGCATTTTAGCAGCTGTGGGTAGAATTTTAAGATTTTTTTCACAAATGACAAGTGAAATGTGTTTCTAGTAATACATTTCAGATTCATAGATGGAGGAGGCAATGTTATTTTTATAGTTGAGAAGATGAACCAAGTCATTTTTAAGCAGAAGTGAAGGATGTCTGGGCAGAATACAGTATGTTTATTGTAATCTTTGAATGTTATTTTTCTAAGGATTCCTACATTATTAAATGTTAAAAAGGCAGTGCAGTACTACAGAAAGTTTGCATTCCAGGACCTCTAAAATAAATGTGGCAGAGTCTGTAATGGGAGTATAAAATTTTTAGAAAATAATAGATCTCTGGTGTCAGGAAAAAATAAATTTAATGAGCAAAAACATTTACTTTCACCCAGATGAGTCACATTTTGTAATAACAGAATTTATACTGTATTTCAAACTTTGCCCAAACTGTATGATAATTTTCCAACTCTTGCATTTTTCCATTCCAGCCAATACAGACTGGCATAGCTTAGAAAAGATGAAAGGTTAAGGTAGGTTTAAAGTAAATTTGCCTAGACATACAGCAACAGGACCCAGGAAGACTAAGCTGTTGGATGGTCTCACTTTATGAATACTTGTTAAATTAATGTTCACCCTTGCTAGCTGTGTGTTGTTATGTGTCCCTTGCTTAGAACCACCTTGTTTTCAACTTCTGGCAACATAGTGCTACTGATCTTGCTGAGTTTTATGAACAAACTTCCAGAGAAAGTTTTCCCAACCTACTATACCAGGGGTACGATGTGTTTGTTTGTAGACAAGCTGGTTTCTCCAGAACTAACACACTGCATTTACCATAGTTAGCTGTTCACCCTATTCAGTCTAAATATTGTAAAAGGGGGGAATTGTATTAGTCTCTTTTCAAATGAGGAAAAGAAAAGTCTGATATAACCTGCATTCTGTAAAAAAGCAGAATTGAAGATGAGCAGGTGAAGTGGTTGCACAGCGCAAGTTGCTTCAAGTAAGCGTTAGAAGTTAGTTTGTTTGCTCCAGACCTAGTATGTACACTTCTGCATTTTGGCTAACAGGGCAGAATCAACCCTTCTTGTTCCTCTTGCTGTTGCGCAGAGAAATTGCATTGTGTTGAAACATTAAGTAAGAGACTTTTGAAATCTGAGTGCCTTTTTTCTTTTATCTTTTCCGCTTGGTGAGTCCACCCAGATTTTTCTTGATCTTGGTCAGTAAAACAGATCTAAAACACCAGCCAACCAACCAAAAACAATTCCTCAAGAATCCCCAACTATGCAAGGGATTGACTAAAAATTGTTGGTGATACAGTGGGGTCATCTCAGACACCCCAGTAGTCAGAGCAGCAGGCGTGCTCTGGTCAGGAAGGTGTACAAATAGGTACAGAAATAGATTTTGCAGGGCAAGAATTTACCATTGCAGAACCATGTGTACTTCTGAATATTTTCTAATTCTCATCAGTCTGCTTTCATAAAAATTAAACCCATCCAAAATTTCAAAACCAAACCTTTGTAACATTACATCTTTAATCTGATCAGTTGCAAATAGTTTGTACTCTGAAAAAACAACAGGTTCCTTTGTAAGAAAATTCCCTGGAGTCTTTGGTATGCCAAATCAGAAATAAAATATCTAAGAAATTAAGTATCAACAACACTGTTGTACCATAACCAAACAAGCAATATTTCTGAAATGAAAAAGATACTTCGGCTCAGCCCGTTGGAGAGTAGTGATGCAGTTAATCAAATAATCAGTCTAGCTACAGAGTTCACTCAATATTGCAGAACCATCCAGACGTTTCCTAATGTAGCTTCAGTATCTTGAGAAAATATGTTGTAGCTTATTTCAGCGCACATTTGTGTTTGAGATGAAAAGCTTTATATTTATAGCTTCCATTTGTTTCTCATCTTTGTATGGAAGCAAAATTGGTTTTCTTTAGAATGTGTCAAACAGATTTATTTCATGTAACAACCTTTCATTATAATAAACATAGCCGTTTTTCAGACAGGCCTGAAGTACAAGAAAAAAAATATTTTACAAAAACTAAAGGTAACCAAAGGGTTAATAGATGCACTGTGCTGTCTGATTTGCATGTAGGTTTGCAGTGGAATTTTTCTAGAACAGAGCCCTACGGGTTTTTCAGCCTCATTTCTCAGTAGACTGCACAACTGGTGAGAAAGTAGGTATTTTGTCTGACAGCCATTAGAGTCTCATTATTCAGCAAATGTGGAGATAAAACAAAAAAGATTTTGAAATCCCTTATCAAAGTTAGCTAACTCTGTCTTAATGAGTGTCAAGAAATAATCTAAGGCTCTTTGTTGGTTTTTTTGAGTGATGCTGAGATGCAGAACAGAGTGCTTACAAATGCTGTAAAGGTTGTGACCACTAGTGACTTAATTGCTTTCCTGCTATTGCCTTTATGGCATATATTACTTATAGTGTTCATCTTTTTCTTCATAAAAAAAGATAATTAATTGTGTAAGTGCATGCTTTATTCCTTTATAGCAGTTTGGGCCAGCAGAAGATAAGACTTTCTGTGAAGAACAATGTTTTGAAACCTGCTTTTCTTACTGGAGCTATTTGTCTACCTTTCTATTTAGTAGCTTTTCTGCTAATATATTGAAGGAGGCCCTTCTTGTCCTTCTATTAACTCAGTCACTGATCATCTTCTCCCTCCATATCTTATTTCAGGGCAAAGAGATGTACAGCATCTATTTTTTCCAATATGATGACTTGTGGGTCCTCTCTCTCTGCCCCACACGTGTGTCCCAGGGTAGATCCTAAGGTTTGTTTAGGCAGTCCTTCAAATACAGTGTGGCTAAATAAGTTTTCCTCACCTTGATTTTATTTTGTCATGGTTTCTTAACATCTCCATTAATTACTTAGAGCCAGGCTTGTAACCTCTTTGACTGTGATCTCTCTACTTTCACATTTTTGTTTTAAATGCTGCAAATTTTGTTACAATATTTCTGTGGTACAGCTAAAGCTACTGATTTTTCTCTCTCCAGATTCTTCATGTCATTCACTTTCAAAGCTCTCCATACCTTTGTATGTCTTTTGTAATGTACTTTCAAGATGCTGACCTGCACCTACCATCCATCAGCTGTTGAAACCAGCTTGCCACTTTTCCTGGTCTGATTTGTAAAATGCTCCCTGCAAACAGCTGCCAAACTTAACTTCTGTTGCTCTCACCTCAGAAAATTTCTCTTTCTCTGTGATGGATTGAAAAACAGAAAAAAGCTCGTGAGAAGTTTGGCTGCCCCAGTGGTGCCTGTGCTGGTGACCGGTTGTTCTGTCTCTTTTGTGATTTCATACCTGTCTGTCTGCAGCTGTGATCTCTGCTCTTACACTGAAAATCGCTTCATCTGGGGACCACCTTATTGTTCTGTGTGCAGAAAGCTTAGAACAGCAAGGTCAAATGATAGATTTTAGTAATATCAAGTAACCTGCCTCTCTTCAGCATTGTCAATGGGTATATTTTATAAAGAAGTGTCAGAAGAAGAAATGTAGTGGGAAATAAGCGTCACTTTTTAGTTTTATGTCAGATGTGCCAAGCATCTAACATGTCAGATTTTAACTGAGAATTTTACTTTTCAATGAACACATTTTTACTTTGTGTTTATTGATGCCAATTTAGTTACAGTGATAAGCTTTTCAGTGAAACTTCTTGGATTGTATACAGCTGTAATTAATGCAACTGATTTTACCTTTGATGAGGGAAAGAGCATTTATACAATAGTCTGACAATCTGATTGATTTCCTCTTCTCATTCTGTAATTACTGTATGCCTCAAAGATTGGTTAATGCAGCCCAAT
This sequence comes from Buteo buteo, assembly GCF_964188355.1. Taxonomy (NCBI): domain Eukaryota; kingdom Metazoa; phylum Chordata; class Aves; order Accipitriformes; family Accipitridae; genus Buteo; species Buteo buteo. The sequence continues at coordinate 27,654,857 of NC_134175.1, forward strand.
ATTCATAGGCGTATTTGGAGCTGTTGAAATTATAGGGAGAACCTGAAAATCTGTTTCCCTCAGTAGAGCTCTGCTGGTTTGGGAGATATGCTCACTTTACCTCAAAGTCTCAATTACTCTCCAAAATCAGCAGTTAAAACTAATACCAGTTCCCTGTAACACAACTTATGTGAATTCAAGGCTATCATAAGACAATCCAGCACATTTCTAGTAACCCATAAAAAACCCATAAACCCTTCCTTTCAGAAATCACTTTTGGTTTTAGTTACCATAGGAAGTGGCATAGTCAGAAATTAATTGAAGGTGTTCAGGGTCATCAAGCTGTCCATGTTTTAAAAAGACATTCTTTCAGTAGTGATATGGTATTGTAACATACCACCACAAAGGATTTGCACCTAACCGTGCATCAATTCTGCTCGCCAGCTGCATAGCCTTGATAACCATGCAGTGATCGAGTTATACAGTAAATTATTTTGTTGCTGTGTTTCTCCTAATGTAGCTGCTTTAGGCTGGAAATGGCATTGGAAATGGCATGGCTCTTTCCTTCAGGTTTTTCAAGAGGAAAAGGAGCACAAGTATTTACAATTTTCTTACCTTTACGAAGGAGAATAATAAATAGCTAGACTGCTGAAAATAGTTTTTCCATTATGCTCTTTTCTGAGCTGGCAATATGTTCAGTTGTGCGGGCAGGTGGAAGAATTATAAAAACTAATCTCTATTTCTAGGACAGGAAATGAGCAAATCTCTCAAAAGAGCTTCGGTGTAGGGTTGTGTAGAGCAGCGGTGGCCACTTTGCAATGTCTGTGCTGCCCTTCTGTTGTGAGTACTTTGTGTATAGCTGCTGTTCAGTGCCTGCAGCTGGGGGATGCAGCGAAGGACCTGGCACAAGGAAAGGTGTGAAGCTGAAGCCTGGCGGTGGGTGGTTATAAACATGGCATGGTCTTTTCCCAGGGGGGAGCTGCCTCCATGGCAGCCAGCGCCGCTCTGGGAGGCTGTCCTCTGTCCCGGGGTCCTTGTCTGTCCGTCTGCTCAGCCTTCAGCACAAGTCGTGGGTAATGGTCCCAGCTTCTGGCCGAGAGGCAGGCAGGTGTAAAGCTATACTTTTTATCACACGCATACAGAGAGAAAATATATATTTGCAGTAATCGAAATATTATTTCTTCTGTTACTGTCTCAGTAAGAGCAGGTTTATTTATTTATTACAAACAGGCAGAAAAAGAATGTGACAGTTTTGCAAGGGTCATTAGGATCATAGCAGAACTCCGTATCTAAAAGCTTTTAGCATACGTGTTGGAAAGCGCTCCTGCAAGTGTATCACACGTATCATCTTTACCTTGGATAATCTTTCAATTTCATTTGCTATTTGAACGAGCTGTTGTGAAACAGAATTTTATTGCAAGGTTGTTTCGTGTGTCTTCAGTGATAAAAACTGGGCGGATAGGCATGTTGTGGGGTGTAAGTAGCAATGAGTATTATCAATATAGAAAACCTTTATTATTTGAATTTCTAGATTTATACATGAGTGTCCTGATTTTGGCTGGGATAGAGTTAATTTTCTTCCTAGTAGCTGGTATAGTGTTATGTCTTGGATTCAGCATGAGAAGAATGTCGATAACACACTGATGTTTTCAGTTGTTGCTAAGTAGTGTTTATGCTAAGTCAAGGATTTTTCAGCTTCTCATGCCCAGCCAGCAAGAAGGCTGGAGGGGCACAATAAGTTGGGAGGGGACACAGCCAGGGCAGCTGACCCAAATTGGCCAAAGGGGTATTCCATACCATGTGACGTCATGTCCAGTATATAAAATGGGTGGAGTTGGCTGGGGGAGGGTGGATCGCTGCTTGGGGACTGGCTGGGCATTGTTTGGCACGTGGTGAGCAATTGCATTGTGCCTTGCTTCTTTTGTATATTCTAATTCTATTTATTATTATTATTATTATTATTATTATTATTATTATTGTCATTTTAAAATTATTATTATTATTGTCATTGTTATTGTTTTCTTCTTCATTTTCCGTCCTATTAAGCTGTGTTTATCTCAACCCACGAGTTTTACTTTTTTTTTTTTTATTCTCTCCCCCATCCCACTGACTGGGGGGAGTGAGCAAGCAGCCCTGTGGTGCTTAGTTGCCGGCTGGGTTTAAACCACGACAATGAGTTTTAGAATTCTCCTTGGTTTTATTTTTATTAAGAATCTCAATTCTGAATTAAGGATCTGAATTTTAATTTACTTTTCTATTGAAAATAGCATGTCTATTTTCATCACGAAGTCCAAATTAGAACTTCGCCTAACATGCACCAAAATCATGACTCTCTCTCAGAAAGTAAAAAGTTATTTCTTAGCTGTAGAAAGCAATACCTATAGGCACATTTTAGTGTGGTAAGAGATCATTTTAAAATACAAATTTATAATGTGCAAATATATATATGTTATAAAATTGTAAACACCTTACACAAATCACAAAGTAAGCCAAGTGAAGTCTCCTAAAGGTGCCTTATAAACCAAACTGCGTAATGGCATGGTTAGGGGGATAAAAAAAATAATACTCTTTTTACTTTCTGCATGGACTGTATTATCACTGAAATATGAGCTGGGACAGAGTGTTCACATTCAGTTGTTTACCAGGAAAGAAAACGACTGAAGAGATGCAGGTTGATAGTCAGAGGGAAGAAGTTTTATGGTAACATTTTTTCCCCTTTTTGAGCTATGGCAAAACCCATTCGCTTAGCTGGACTAGGATTTCAGCATTAATGGGTAGGTCCTATAGATTATGCTGTTGCAGCTGTAGAGTCGCATGACCTGCAAAGGTCGGTAAATCACTTCAGCTGGTCTTGCACTGGAAGCTAGAACCTGTTAGATTTGAACCTGTCAGATGTTATCCTGCATTGTGTCCTGACTTTGGTACATACAGCTGAAATGAGGCAGTGCTAATTAGACAAATAAGTCTTGAATTTTAACATGGTGCTGACACAAACATAAGGCAAACAACCAGAAATATGTGAAAACAACTTCAAAGCAGAATTGAAACAATGTAAGTAGGCAACAAGAGCATTGATATTACTGAGCCCAAAGCAATACTTAATTAGCTGGCTTTATTTTTTCCTTGGGCTCTATTTCAAAATAAATTCAGGCTTCAGTAAGAACATGAAATCAACCATTGAATTACTTCTCTGGAGTCTTGAGGAAAAGGGGAGACTTAATTTAAAGACAGGAATTTAACACAGATGAAATATGGCCTTTCTATGTAGAAAAAGAACATAGATACAGTGCAACAGTACAGGTTAGATTTTAAATGAACCTCTTGCATGTGAGTTACGATGTGAGCATTTCAACCTTCTTACAGAAGCCACCCCTGTAACGCCCCCCCCCCCCAAAACCTTACCACAGAAAGCCAGTACACCCTGACTTAGCTTGAACCACAGCTACAGTTTTCTGGGAGGAGGTTGGTACCGCCATGGTCTCCTGCTTCCAGCCGTGCTCTGCTGAGCTGTGCGGCAGAAGCTGTCGCGTCCCTGGTCCTGGGCAGGATGGACTCACTCATGCACTTGTTCGGCCTCTGGCTGGCTCTGTTAGGCTCCACGGGCTTGGCCCAGGTGGAAATCAGAGCAAAATTGAGCCAATTCTCAATAATACTTCCTTCAGAAGTAGCGAGAAGACTATAATCCTACAGCTGCATCTAACGGTCCACATGTATTTTATACAGTGATTACAGTTTGGAAGCAAGTATATGCGTGCAGGCATTAACAGTTATATTTCTGATTTCTGCATGGAGATATTATTTGTTAGCTCTGTGCTATAAGTACAAATAAAAGAGTTGTCTTCTTCGTGCTTTGTATATACATGCGATTTGCATTTCCTGTGCTTTGCACAGTTGAATACTTGGCATTTCTGTCTCAAACATAAAACTGTATGTAATGGTGTTTTGAATTCTGTGGATTGAAAACAATAAGCTGTTATCAAAAGCCCATTTGGAGAAGTGCAATTTTCTGATTTTAGAAGCCAGGAAAACCCAATTCTGGCCCCTCTGCAGTGACAAATATGCACTTAGCTCCGTGTACTTTCTGTGGGAGTTAAACTGCATAATAGCCGTACAATTATGATCTTTGAAGATGTTCTGCATTAAGCATTTAGAATGGTGGAAGGAAACATTAATTCATAGAGGGGCGTATGTCTCTCCTTATACATCCCCATGGATGAAGAGCTTATTTGTGTCAGGAAGCTTTCCAAATGATGGAATTATTATGTGAACTGCAGTTCTTCCCAAAAGCTGCGATACTGGCAGAATTGAGCCCAGCTGGATGCTGGTAACTTCTCTCTAGTTTTCTAGAAGTTTTCTTGTTAGTTTGTTACGCATTATATACTCTAGAATTGCTTTGTAATATGAATAGTGAAAACACCGTAAATCTAGGGAATATTTTAAAAATTGACGTACTACATCAGCTGGTGGCCGGCTGAGTGAGAAGTGGGAAATGAAATCTGTCATTTTTCAATCAGCTGTTAAATTCGGCGATGGAAAACCATCACTCTGCGATGGTAATTGGTGGCCTGTGTAAAATGGATCTTACTCCGTTGCTCAGGATCTCACTCCACAGACGCTTGATGGCAAAGTGAAGAAGTAAAAACCTGCTCCCTCTTGTCGCAGGTGGTTTGAACAGGAAGGTCAGGGGCTGCGGGCCGGAGCACGAGCGGTGCAGGTGCCGCCCGAGGCAGCCTCTGGGGCCGGGGGTCCCCCCCAGCGCCCATCCGCCAGCCTTCCTGCTGGCCCCCTCCTCCTCTCTCACTCCACTCACAGGAGGAGGTGACTTCTGTCTCCACAGAGTGTTTCAAAAGCACCAAATCTTCATGCTTACATTACAAAAATACCTGGGAAACAACATTAAAAAAGCCAAGCCACAAGTGTAGTCTCTATATATTAACATAGAGCTTGCAGTTCTGCAGGTGTATTATTCTTCTAAGGCCTGAAATGCAAAATACTGAGGAACCTTCCCTTATTGTGCTCAGGTTCCCATATATCCTGATGTTATGCCTTTTGCAGTCTGGCAAAATATTGCCTAGAACAACAGCAACAACAAGTCTGTTTTCCTGTAGTTTGACTTCACAAATGGCAGCAGTTCAGCGTGTTTCCTTTGTAGATATTGGCACCTCTGAGTACTTTCCGTATTGAAAACTCCTTAATTTAGAATGTTAGCAAATGCTATTTATTAAAAACGTGTATTTTATGAAGACTTAAAAGTAATATAATGTGTTCTAGATTTTTGCAGATGTGACTTACTACTATAGAGACATTAAAATTGAATAGTCTATGATTTAACATCACTTTCTTTTGTCATACTTCGTCAATCAAGATACCTTCAGAATCTGGTTTTATCATTCATTTGGTCCGAATAGTCATCATTGTACTTGATGATTTCGAATGTTTAATACAGTTCATATAGCATAATTTCGAAGTATTTTTATGGCTATTTTAAAAAACAATAATTCTTTTATTAGAATTTTCTTTCTCCTGGTTTTTAACAATCTAAAATTGATGTACTGCAATGCACTTCTGGGAAATATGCCAAGGAGCTGTGGGTTTTAGTTTCAGGATGCCTGTTCATAGTTCATACGCACTCTGAAGTGATTGTTGTAGGGGGTACGATTCCATTTTCAGAATTCTTGGTAGCACAGCATTGACCTGATACACAGAGTGATGTTAAGACAGAGTCTGGTAGCTGTAAACATAAAGTGCAAGGGCCCGTATTTAAAAATAACCACGTGCTCAAAACAGAACCTAGTTTTTCAAATCAGTTCAACGCTATTTAAAACTGTGCCATAGGTTTCAAGTGGGTTATAAGTAGTTTTTGAGAGGTTGCTGTTATGTAGATGATGTACTTGCTTAGATGATAAAATTTGATTCCTGTTGTTCAGAGTGACAATAGGTCACTTACACAATCGTTTCTTACATCCATTTTGTCAGGGTTTCTCATACCAGCACCACTGTACTGTCCCCCTCCCATCCCATGTTCTTTATAGGTGAGTTTGTTTTACTGCTGGCAACTAGTATGGCTTGTGGTCACAAGGACTGTAGTTGAATAGCTTAAAATGCAATGAGCTCTTGTAGACAACATGCAGGCAAGGAACATTTGAGTACTGGCTCTGGCACAAAATTCCTCTTTAGGCGCAGTTGGGACATTTAATCTCTCGCCTTGTGATCGCCATCTGTAAAATGAAGTAATACCTGCCTACCTGTCTCATAGGAGCACAGATGATTGAGTCGTGCTTGTGAAGTGATACGGGAATGCACTGAATGCACATCGGAGCCATCTGATTTCCAGATACAGGGGGAATTATTCTTGGAAAAAACTAAAAATATTACCAGCTGTGTTCATGTGTGTAGTGTAGTACCATAATCAACTCCTGTAACTGAGATGAGGGATATCGTATGTCAAGATGGTGCTGGGGCCTTCAGTGTCCTCCCAGTGACTTTGAGAAACTTGAGCACTTCCAAAGGCAAACATACTGCTTTTCGGAAATATTTTTGTAATCCCCAGTGCAAAGGCTTGCATGTTTCTCAGTGCTCTCCAGTCCTTTACCCTGGGTGCCTTTGGGCTTTCTTGGGCTCCTTTCAACTGGCCAAACCTGCAGCATACAGCAACAACAGCTGGCATGAATTTGTTGAAGTCATTGGTATTCACTGGTAACCTAAAAACCAGGAAAATCACCCCTTTTGTCAAATTACACACATTTCATGGTAGGATTTTAACAAGATTTCAAGGATGCTGCTGTCCTGTATAAAATGGGATGAATTAGGCCCCTGTTGTGTTAGGTTCACTAAAACCACAGGACTATTACTGTATTTTTTTTTTTGTGCAGCAAATGACGACATATGTATTTTGCTTCTTTTAGAAGATAAAGGGAAAGCAAAGACCAATAGTGCAAGTCAGCAGCCCAGTACAGAAGTGGGTCCTTTTCTTCCCAAACCTGAAGTGGCAGCAGTGGCACCTGTAACACCTGCCTCGTCCTCCAAGAGCACAAATGGAGCTCCTAACACAGTTTCTGAGTCAGAAGAGGAAAAAGCCAAAAAACTACTTTATTGTTCATTATGCAAAGTGGCTGTGAATTCCCTGTCACAACTAGAAGCCCACAATACAGGTGAGTATGCATACAGTGCAAGTCAGTTGTGTGTTACTGTTTTTAAAATTCAGTGTAACAAGAGTCTTTTAGTTAAAACTTACAATGGCAAGTTACAAAAACATTTCTGTTAATGACAATTTCATGTGTGGTGTTTGATATTTTATTAAAGCTCTCTCTAAATTTTTTGGAACTGTCCTTCATGTGCTATATAAGCTTTTAGTTGATAAAATCCCTACAGTTCATGTTACCTAATCAGATTCCATCATACCTCCGTAGTGAGGATCATGGTATGATCATAATGGTTTCTGTAACACTTAAGGTTTCTAAAATGTCAGTTCTGTCTCTCTTTGATATTTCATCTCGCTATCTCTGGTGTCTGTTTTTTTGCTGGTACAACTTACAGTAATTTTTGTTATTTGATATTTTTTATAGTTTTAGGGTGGGTTCATTAGAATTCCTAGATGTCCTAGAATCTTTTGATTTTTGCAGATTAGATATGCTTCCTATAAAAGGCCACAAGCAGCAATCCCTAATGTGCTCTGGCTGCTCTGTGATGCGCTGGTGAGGTAAAGCTTGTTAACAAACCACTGAAGCTGGTTTTACAGCTGTAATCCATTCTTGAAATGGCCACAGCAGCCATTTCTTCCAAATCAGAGGATACTTATTGAAGTATTACTGTTCCTAGGCAGATTTTGAGTGATTGCTGTGGTTCCTCTCCCATTCCTGGCTAATGCCCTTTTTCGTCATTCACCAGCTATATGGGTTTTGGCAGAAGAATAAGCAACAAACACCTTGGCCAGACAGCCACACGCTGCCCCCAAACAGAGAGGCAGTGGTTCAGCGTGCCTGTTCCCTTTTTGTCCCAAACCCTTCTTCCATTGTCTGGCTTCCCTTTAGACCGAGGAAGTGGGAACTACACTGACCAAAGCCAGATTAATGAAATCCCGGTCTGTGGCGACTTCAACCATTCTGTCTTGAAGATAAAATTGTTACAAAAAGTCCCAAGGCTAGTGGACGTGGTTGTACGTTGCTGATCATTAACTCACCTCTGTCTCCTTGCCCATCAGGCTCCAAGCACAAGACCATGGTCGAGGCTCGGAACGGTGCTGGTCCCATCAAGTCTTACCCTAGACCTGGATCCCGGCTGAAGGTGCAGAACGCCAGTAAAGGCTCAGGACTGCAGAACAAGACGTTTCATTGTGAAATCTGTGATGTCCATGTTAATTCAGAAATTCAACTTAAACAGGTAGCTTGCATATATCTGGGGGTCCTTTGTTGTTTTCAGTTGCATTGCAGTATTGTAGGTGGGATGTAGGTCTGTGTGAATATGTTTTAGCAAAAAGCAAACTTAGTATTTCTCTTCTCTCCTCTCATCCCACAACTATTTCTAAATAGTTCACCATAGGTCAAGTTCACCTAATTGTTTCAGCTGGGAAAAAATGGGCTTGAGAGTCGTAAAGCAGAGGTGGACAAGCTGTCAGTATCAATGAGTAACATAGCAGATCTAGTTTAAAAGTTTGCTGTGGCTCAAGAAAGGGATTTGAACTTTGGTCTCCCAAATGGAAGAAATTCTGGGTTGAGGTTCCCTGTATTCCTCTTTTGGTGCTTTTTAATCTGCTGGGATGCTTTTTAATCCTATGTGAGAAGGAGAATTTGACTTGAATCTATTGGTTTAGGAAAATCAGCAGGAGGGTAATACTGTAGATATGTCTTAATGGTGTAGAGCAATGTTATCATTAACAGCGTAGCTGTATGAACGTGCAGCTCTGCTCTGTCCAAGCCAATTAGCCCTGGGTTCAGAGCTGTGCCAATACAAATATGTTGTTTCTGATACCCAAATGGGCATCTCTAACTGGATGGTGCTGTACTGCGTGGATGTGTCTTCTTATTCCCTGTTATTTCAGTTATCTGTAAGATAGTATTAAATTGCATGGTGTAGACATATCCCTGGGTACTGGTTCTTCCTTCAGCTAATATTGAATTATTTATACAACTGAACAGCATCAGCAAGACTGAAATTTACCTCCTCCTTCTGAATATCCCTATGACCTAGTGATTACAGCTCTGCCTGGTTCAAAGCTCCTCAAGTGGAAAAAGGAAATACTAACCAAAATATCCATAATTTGAGGAGCCTGTCTCAGATCACAGAATTCGCTGTATTTGATTAGTTTCTGATTCTCTATTTGATGTGCTCCAAATTGTTATGTTTAATTTAGCAAAACTCATCTTTGCTCTCTCTAAAGAACCTACTTTATCTTACAAACAGGGTCTTAGGCATATCCTGCTGATAAATCAATTTCAAACTCAAAACTGAGAAATGTTTAAACAGCTAATTAAATGTGAGGATATTTATTTCAGCACATTTCCAGCCGAAGGCATAAGGACAGAGTTGCAGGAAAGCCTATGAAACCTAAATATAGTCCTTACAACAAACTGCAGCGCAGCCCAAGTATTTTAGCAGTAAGTATTTTTATTTCTTATCACTGTCTATGTGAATTTGTGGCCTTGGGGACTCCCACCGCACAGAGACAGGAACATGACAGACCTGACGCTTCCACAGCGTTTCTCCCCCCTGAAGGCTGAGTCTGCACGGGGATCAGATTTGAAGATAGTTATGTATTCCGTCTGCCCAGTCAAAGGCACGCAGACGGCGCTGTGAGTGTTATTTACTGCTAGGAAAAAGGGAATAATCCACAGAATGGGAAATGAACCATGTGCCCTGTGGAAAGGTATTGGCTCTGCTGGGCTAGTGCACTTCTCCTTGAAGGCTGCAATGTATATACTCTGTCTCTCTGGGCACCTGAGATAACTTTCAGTTATGACGGATGCAGTCAGGGAAAAGCACACAAGATGTTAAGATATAAAAATACTAATGCTCATTCTCTGCATACAGCAAAACAGAGTGCTGCGTGGATGTGTTATGTTGGTGCAAAAGAGTTACCAGGGGTTTAGGAGAATTGATTGCCTATCTGCATGCTCGAGCTCTGCCTGTCACTGGCTATCAAAACACCTCTCCTGCCTTTGTGCCCCCAGGGTTCCCCTTTCACACCCACCTGCACTTCCAGGAATTCCCCAAGCTGGTTCTGCCAGTTAGCTGCAGCTGGAGTTCAGGCTGGCTCTAGCACAGCACAGATTGTATGTTTATTTGCTCATGACTCAGCCTGTATTTTATTCATTAGGGAAAAGTGCATGCCACCTATGGCACAAAAACAATTTATAGGTTGGAAAGAGAGAGATGCAAATGTCTGTGTGCAAGAGTAAGCGTGTGAAAAGCCTTTAAAAGCTGAAATATTAATGTCTTTGTAATTGTATAGAGGCAAATGAAAATGCTGCAGGCTTTCTCCGAGTCTCCCCATTCGATAGGTTCTGCACACACTAATCTTCACTTGTGTGATACATCATTTTATAATCTATTGCATAAGGAGAGACATCCACTAATAAAGGAAGGATGCGAGTATCTTTGCCCCCACAAATCTGTGATTATGGTGCAAACCATTTTCAGCGAGACTGTAGTGTACGTATTTCTGGTTAGCTTTTTCACCACAAGCACCAGCAACAATTTTAGGTCATAAACTGAGTAATAATTCTTTCAGAAAGAATTCTTTATGGTATTGATCGTAAAAAATATTTATATTTCGAAAAGAGCAACTCTGCATTGGCAGGTAGAAAGCTGACTAGACTAATACTAGTTTCCCATCTTGACCACTCTACTTTTCTACAATTCATTTTTGCAAGTGGAAAATTTGACTTTTGACAGTGAAGTCTTAATCATGTTTTTTTAATATTTCTTGCAGTTATGATTTACGTAATTTAATGTTGTTCACTTGCAATTATGCCTCCTCCTAAAAGTCAGTGTGACTGCCCCTACACTCAAGACATTTATGTATCTTTAAATATACGATTTGGTTGCTTTAATTGCCCTGGGAGTAAGAAGACAGTGTGGGTAAAATTTCTCAGCAGCTGACATGAGGCTTCTGTGAGAAACCATGGCGTGCCCTTGGTCAGGGTTCATTTTTTCCCTCAGGTAAAAGTGGGCGTGGGGAGAACTGTATCTACATTGCTTTTTTCTGTGTTTTATTCCAGGCAAAACTCGCATTCCAGAAGGACATGATTAAGCCGCTGGCACCTGCTTTCCTTTCATCTCCTCTTGCTGCGGCTGCGGCTGTATCGTCGGCTCTGTCCCTTCCTCCCCGTCCCTCTGCCTCCTTGTTCCAGGCGCCTGCAATACCACCCGCTCTCCTCAGGCCAGGCCATGGTCCCATCCGGGCAACACCTGCCTCCATACTTTTTGCACCATACTAATTTATTGATGTAAAAAAAGGTATAACTATGGCCAGTAGAAAGGGTAAAAGAAAAGCAGGAAAGGGGTCAACATTTTAAAATGTCTTTCTCTTCTGAAATGCCATCCAGCGTGACACCTCAACCAACCACACCATAAAAGTCGTCATTGACAGTACTGCATTTTGGAGTCTAGACAACTCTCTTTCTCAGTCTCTCTCTGTCTTTCTTTTTTTAATCCAAATAGAGTGATTTACTAAAAACTTAATTGCTCATAAAATTTATACCATTAAAGAGTCATGCATCTATTAGGTTTTTTGGGTTTTGTTTTTTTTTTTTTTCAATGTGTATGATGCACCTTGGAATCAAGGAACATAAAATATTTTCCTGACAGACTTGAAAACTAGGGTCTTCCTCACTCACACTTCTGTAAATACTTTGCTGAAAACCAATGGGGTATAATCTAATGTGGAGAAAAAGGTAGATGAACCAAATGCTTGATTGTGGATAACATCTCAAAAATTAATTGCGTCCTTTTTTTTTTTTCAGTGTGCTCTTGTTGACAGGGATTGTGTACTGTCCTAGGCCCCAGTACTGGTGTATCTTGTGTAGTACTAAAGATGTATCACATGTCTGATTTTAATATTTTTAGTTTCTGTGCAAATGTTTGAAAACAATGCAGCGCTGAAGCTTTTAATTACTTATTTTGTGTCACACTTTATTTAGGGAAATAAAAAATAGAAAGCCATATAACATATAGTTAAGATTACTACTTGTTTGCTACTTTCATTTAACTTATTTTTGTTGTTTCCTCACTGGTGTTGCTAAGCAATGTTTAAAGAGAAAAAAAAGCTTTTCAATTGCACATTACCACAGCTCACATGCATTGTTCAAGAAGACAATGGATCCATGTATTGTACGTAAATATTCTTTTTTCTTCATTTCTAACTAGTTTTGTTTGTAACGATGCTGCATAACATTGTGGCTCCCTAATGCAATAATGTACAGAACATAAAATATTTATAATTGACTGTATTCTCTGTTTACTGAATATATTGCAGTAATGCCCCACCTATCTTATTACCTCCCTAACCCTTTTATAAAGGTGATATCAATATGCAGTACTCAGTCTGAAGTCATTATGTGATAATGGGGACAACAGGTGGAAGAAAGGAAAAAAAAATGGAATTAACTTTTAGAGCATCTTTATCTGCAATCCATAATAGTAAAATGTCTGTGTATTTTTTTAAATGTACCTTTTCAATAAAATAATAAGAAAAATATACATGCTTCTTCTGTTTATTAATTGGTACAGAAAAAAAAGTGTGGAACAAACAAATTTAGCTAGAGGAGTCTTTAGGAACAGACAAAGCATTAGAGTTGCAATAAAGTATAATTACAGAACCTGTGTTTACTTCCCTTGTGTTTTAACTCTTTTCCTCACTACATCCTGTTACAGCCTTTACTAGGGCTTTTTTTGCAGTAAGACTGTAAACATTCACTACATTGGAGATTCAGAGGAAGAAGCAGTAGAGCCAGGTGGGTGATTATGGTTTTATTATTGCACCACCAAAATGCTACAGCATGGTTATGCCATCTCTGGTGGAGATTAAGGATTAACTTTAAAACCAGCCTGGGCATACCAGAGACTGGAAGCAGGTCATTTTGGAGCCAGGACTTGCTCTGAAGCATGGGGAAAGTAGGCAGCTGCTTGACACAGCAGGCTTTTGAAGGCAGATGCTTGGGGAAGCTTTGAAATTATCTTTTTCCCTGCTGCAAAGCTTGATCTGTTCTGTAAAAATCTTTTCTTTGTTAATATAAAGTGAAAAGTAAAGAGGACAACAGTAAAAAGACTCTGAACTGTAAGGCTGTTAAGGTTAATACGAAGCCATCAGGACCATTACAAATCCACAAAGGCTGAGGAATAAAAATTTCAGGAACTGTATAATAGAGAATTTGCAGACCAACGTAAACCTCATAATTGCAACATATGAGAGACCATTTTCTGCAAGTGTAATTCTGCCCAATTTCCATTATTCAGTGGAGCAGTCAACTCTGCTGTGAGAGGATAATTCACTGGAGAATCACCTCTAAAGGGGTGGGTAAGGGAGTCCAGGCTTTTAGCATCCTCTGGGGAAGCAGGTACAGTTGTATTAATCCTATGGGCTGTGAGAATTACAAGGTAGTACGGGTAGGCACTCTTCCATGTGCATCTGTTTGTGTCCAATTTTGTAATTCATGCTTGTAGGGAGTCAGGTTTAACTGCTCAGATACTTTCAGAGGAGTTACTTGCGTGAGGAGCCTGTTTCTGTCCAACATGAGATAGGTTTACAGAACTGTGTATTTTAATTGGTTCTTCAGGAAACAGGAGTTGTCTGTGTATTAAAACACTGTTTTACCTGTTCTCGTAACCTACTGTTGGTGATGAGAAATTTAAAGCAATTGCAAGTTTCTGCAACTGAAAATGTTCCCATATAAAATACAGAAAACCTGTACTAAGGAGAGGACTAGCCAGGGGTGTGTAGATTTATTGGACAGCTGATTATTTCAACGAGCATCTTACACTGGAGAAATATTTAGGTCTCTACGAGTGAAAGAATGTGTCATGTCATTCACAATTCTTCAGCAATGAGAAGAATTACTTAAGCTGTGAAACACAAGGAACTAAAACACTATGATTGTAAACCAAGGAACACTCATGTTCAGATTCATATTCAACACCCTTTGTACTCTTTGCTGTCTTGACTTATATTTTATGTACTGTAACTCAGCTTGCCACCAAAGTTTTGTCCATGACATGCAGAACTGAGCATTTGAGATGATAATTACTTGATAAATGGTAAACCTCATTATGCCTGCTGGGATCTCGCATTTTAGAAACGAGATCTACATGAGAAGGCAAATTTGTATCATACTTGCACAAAGGCTATCAGCTACTTTTTTGATATATTAGGATGTTTTCTCCTGAGGTGTAATAGCATTACAGACAGCTGGCTATGAAATGAATGGATTTTTTTATAACAAAGAACTGCTAACGAAATATATTTGCAATGCAGTTACCATTTTGAATATATTGAATGTGCAAGCCATGAAGGTAACAAGGTTAAAGTAATAGGATCACATCCTCTCAAATGTCTGTTATTCTAGGTCTGTTCACTGCACTGAGCTGCAAGTTGTTCCTGTACAAGAAGTCAGAAGTCATAAGGGGCACTGCATGCATCAGGGATTGTCAGCTGGACTGCCATCTTTCTGTAGCAGAAGAAAAAGGATCCAGAGACTGGACACAGACACATCAGCAGGAACTTTCTACTGGCACGTGTGGCTGGATCATGGTCCCTGTACTGCAAAAGATTCCCACAAAGGGTATCAGACAGAGGACATGGTCCAGTAGTCTATACAGATACATACTTTTAAGAAAAATGATAGAAATAGGATCTTCTATGACCACTGCAGGATACGAGTATGTGTGCCTCTCGGAATTTCTGCAGGTCAAATGATAAAAGCTTTCCCTCTGATTTTGGTAAGATAGGAGAAGGAAGAAGACAAGCTGGCACACGCATTGCCCTGTCCATATCACCACTTGAACTCTTACAATAATGTTACACTGGGAATTAGAGTCTATCTACTATAAACTAGAAATGTTTCCTGTAAGAAAGATTATTTCATTAAAGAATAAGTTACCTTATTTTACTCCCTTACTCTGTGATCTTGGACTATGAATTTTATGCTCAGAAAAGTTTTGTGAAAGAATTTGTCACATTTGTCTGAAAAAAAGAGAACATGGTTGTCTTAAGCTCTGTGGGAAGTATTTCACTACCTTTATGCATCTGGCAGTAATCCAGTGAGCCTCACTGTATATCTTTTGAACATGTCACTTTGAATAAGTGAGGTGCTGTACCATTTATTCATGCTTGGTTGGACAGTAAATCTCCACAGCTGTCACCTTCTGACCACAGTGGTCATGATGATTTTCTTACTATGGCTAGTATATTTTTTTAACCATTTTCTTCTTAACATTCTTGTTTCAAGTGACAACCTAAGCATCCTCAAGTATTTATTGGAATGACCAGCATTTCAGGTAAAACTATATGTATATATATTTGAGTACCTAGAATTCTTAGATATGATGACGGTTTTGGATTAAAGTAACATCGTTTTAGAAATGTTTCTATTTGGTTTAGCTTCCTATTTGTATTTATTTGTATTGATAGAGTACTGTGCTAGATGCTGAATGCCAAGAGCCAACTCCTGCCAAGCACCAGAAGTGGAGGAGGCCAAATCAAGCCTGTTGCCTTTGAAAGGCTGCCGTTGAGGGAGGTCTCCAGCGACTGGAAAAAGGACGATTTTATGCCTGTCTTCAAAAATGGCAAGAAAGAGGGTCCAGGCCCATGAAAACAAGTAGGTGATTGGGATTGGCCAGCACGGGTTTACAAACGGCGAAATTGTGCCCGAGCAGCCCGAGAGGTGCCTGTGATGAGATGGCTGCCTGTGCAGACGAGGGGGAGCAGCGGTTGCCCTTATGTTGACGTCGGGAGGGCTTTTGACACCGTCTCTCCCTCGTAGGACCCCAGCAGGCAAACGGGGGGCAGCGTGGACGGGGTGGGTGGCTGGGCCACCAAGCTCCAAGCCTCGGGCAGCCATTTGCAGTCTGCGGCAGCCAGTTGTGGACCATTCCTCGGGTCAGGGACGGGTAACGTACTCGCCGGTGGCCTGTGCCTTGGGATGGAGAGCACTTGGCAAGCGTGCGGGTTTCAACACCGAGTAAGGGGGCCTGCTTTTCCAGGCGGTATGCCGGGGCGGGGAAGGCTGAGACGTGGCTCGACAGGGACCTGGCGGGGTTCAGCCGAAGGCCAGGCCCTGCATCGGGGAAGGAGCCGCCCCGTGAGGTACTGCAGCCCGGGCCCGCTCACCAGAAAGCAGCTTTGCAGGAAGGGGCTCGGGGGGGCCGGGGGACACCCACAGTTTGTGGAGGACAAGTTGAACACAAGTCTGCAGTGCGCCCTTGTGGCAGCTGGGCCTAACTGAATACTGCGCTGCGTTAGCCCAACCGTGGCCGGCGGGATAAGGGACGCTGTGAAAAGCCCTCTCTTCGGCGCTTTTGAAGCTGCACCTGGAGTAAAAGTGTCCAGCCTGGGGCCTCCGGTACCAGGGGGAGATTTTGACAAATTGGGGCTAGCCGGGGAGAAGGCCTCAAAGGTGGTTAGGAAATGAGCGCGTTGTGTTCAGGAAAGTGCGATGGGTTTGTTGACCCTGGAGAAGGCTGTGGCAGTTCTGGCCACTGTCCTCAAGGGTTTGACGTGTGGTCACAGGGAACGGAGGTGGACGTTCCTCAGAGAAGCCCTAGGAGAGGATGAGAGGAGACAGCAGGAAGCTGCAGGAAAGAACATTCTGACTACACGTAAGAAAGGTTACGCAGTAAAAGTGGGTGAGCCCCAGAGCTGTTATTGCAATATGCACGCTTGGGAAAGCTCTCGTATGCCACCAGATGAGCAACCTGATCCAACTCCGAATGCTGTGGGCAGGAGGCTGGACTAGGTGACCTCCAGAAGACCTGCCATCTTAAACGAGTCAATAATTCTAAAAGATAAAAAGGTTTTCTGCTGAAAAATCAAAAGTAACCATTGTGTTACAGGGCAATTAGAAGCTGAAGGAAACTTTGCAGCACTAAATACTGACTGATCATTCACAACATGGTGGGCACCTGCTATGAAAGCCTGAAAAAATGAAGACAAGCATCTTACCTGTAATAGGCTGAAGAAGGGGAACTAAAAGGAGGATGTACCTGGAAAGGTGAGAGAGTCAAAGTGACAGGAAGGAGAAATTATTTGTACTGCAATATTGGGACTGGATTTTGGAGGGGCTGAGGTTGTATTTTTCAGGCCAAAAAAATGACTTTGCAGTAATTGGAATGTGATGTGTTTCAGGCTTTGGTGAGTTTTGCAAAAACAAGCAAGTTCTCACAAACTTATTTGTTTAGATTATCTGAAACCTTTTGACCAGTTCAATGGCTGAAAAACTTCTTGCCAATCTTGCTCACATCCTGTGTTCACAGCCAAGCAACTTCTATTAGTGCATCAAGGACCACAGCTGACACCTCTTCTGCATTGGTCTCTGGGTACACGTGTTTTGGAGCAATGAACTGTTTGGGGTTTGAATTGCATATTTTTTCTGCACCCTATCAGACTTAAAAAGGAAAGATCAATACAACAATTGGTCATATTTTTTAGACAAGTAGCATGGACTGTTTAAGGGAAATGTTGGTGATACATTAAAGCAGCAGCAAGAGGGTGGATTGTAATAGGAAAAAAATATTCTGTGCAACAGACAGTAACGCTACTGCTACCTGATTCTGATGAACATCCACTGGTTTATGCAGGTAAGATGCTGACTGAAAAAAGGGCACCTGCTATCTCAGAAGCAGGATTAGGTAAGGTGGAGACAGATTTCTGTGTCTGGAGAACTGGCCAGCAAAATCCACAGAACATAGATGTGCTATCAGACATAAATCCACTACACAAAATTTTTCACTCTGAAAACAAATTCAGATCTATACAACCGTACAAACAATAATTACTCCTTCCTCCCCCCACCTTGAAATAAAGGTAGGCAAAGTATTGTGATTTTATTGTGCAAGCCGAATGAAAATGGAACAAAACTGAAAGGTGGCGTTCGCACCATGGCAACAATTTTTCACTGACTGTTAAAAAGTATTTGAGTGCCTCTACTATTTTTCTCTATTCCATGAGATGTAAAGAGAAAGGGATGTTGAAGACTTAGGTGGAACTGAAGAAAACAGTAGTAAAATATGTTCCATCAGCATAAAACATTTTAATGTGTTGTGTGAAGGGACAGAATCAGGTCAGTCCCTTTCCAGGAGACTGGGTAGGTGTAGGTGTAGGTGTAGGCGTCTGCAGTGCTTTGGTTAGTTCAGGAACCACTTAGAAAGAGGAGACGGCTTTCTCTTGCATGGAAGACCTAAGGCGCCCTGGAGGAAAGGGGTGCCTTCCCCATCAGATGGACTGAGGAGAGGAACAGACATAGCCAGACTCGCAACCACGAAATACAGGCAGCACAAGTGCCAGGATGGCCGTGTCTAGCCCTGTGAAGCAGGTTGCATCAGGAAAAGGACTGATATGTTTAGGTCAGTCTTACATGAAAGCATTTGACTGTAGTCATGCTGAAAAACACAGGAGGTGTTAGCAACTATGAGCTATTTTCCAAGGCTAGGAGCAGCCACAGCACACAGGCATCTTTTTCAAAGACTGCAGTTTACACTTTAGATAGATGATGTAATTTCAGTAGATTTAAATGTCCAACATGCGGAGCAGCCAGTTAGTACTGCCAGAGTACTAAATCTCAGCCACAGCTTTCAAGATACTTCAGGCAATGAGCACCCTCTCTGGTGCTCCAGACCCAAACACGGCTCTTGTCCAGCAAGGGAAATTTCCATTTTGTTTCCCCAGGATTTTGTGTTTCCTTCAGGAGGCCTCTCACTCATAAAAAGATATCATTTTTGGTTAAGCCTTCTCCCCAGAGCCATCCACCCACGTTACTTTTCCGTTTACACACTTCCTCTCCTCTAGCTGTAAGAGGAAGTTTTTTCCCACTGCTCAAGGATCGGTTTCTGCCAGCCAAGCTCTTGCCATCCCATGTCTGAACCTATCGCAGCATCATCCTGCCTTGCCCTCTGATTATATCAGCTGACTGTTTGATCCTCTCTCTAGCTCCTTTCTTGGTCACATCAGACATGCCACTTGTTTCTCCAGCCCTCTATCAGCCTCTTAAGTATCAGTTCTCATAGCTGTCAAGATGTCACCTCCCTCCTCCATCTCCTGAGTGGTCTGTCTTCATTTTCCAGCAAGTGCCAGTGAGATTTTTCTATTCTGCCCTTGAACTTGAAAACAGCTCCCTAAATTATAAACTCACCTAACAGTCCACCTTCAATATCTTCCCTAAAGCTCACTTACAGCAGCAAAAACCCACCTCCCAACTCTCCCCCAAAAAAGAACCACCACCACAACACCTGCAGGGAGAGTAAAACTGGCAGGAGATTTTGTGATGTCAGATTTTAGCACATAAGAAAAGCTAAGAATAGGGGACAACGTAACCATGACCCTTCCCATTTTATCTGTCTAAGCTCTGTCAGCCTTGACTGTGCTAAGCACATTTTCTGGCAGATCTGATGCTTGCCTTAGAGGGTCAGTGATGCCTGCAAACCCTTCCTTTTCGGGATATATTATCTCCTCAGGAAGGCAGGTGGTAGCTTCATTCAAAACTAATTTTCATGTTCAACTGTGCCAAATCAGGTTTTCACATGCAATTTGAATTTTAAAATGTTCTCTAACATTTTCTGCAATGAAAAATGGATCTTCACTGCCTGACTTCACCGGAGGTGCTCTGAGGCTCTCATGATCGAATACCTTGAGTCTACCCATTGCCAAACAGGGCAAAGAACATAGTGGGGGTTTGGTTTGTGTAAGAGCAAATACACTGGCTCCACCCTTGCTTTTTCTTGTCTGTGTAACTCCTGATGGGACCAGATAGAGATGTGCTCCTGTTCTGAACACAGTCCACCCACCCCACAAAACAGCGCTGTTTGCAGCATAGCCTCAGTATGCTTATAATGCATGCTGGATTTTAATTTCCTTTCCTGCTGAATATCTGACATGCATCAGAGGGACAAGAGATCTGTCTCCTGTTGTCTATCTGCCCCTGAGTCTAGGGCTACAGTAATACCCTTCCATATCTTGAAACATTAATCCTCTGAAGTGCCTTGCTCCTTCCCTGGGACAGAGATGTGTTTCCTGCATCTCAGCTTCCTGTCTCCCTCCCCCACTGGAGAGACAATCAGAGTTCATGGAGAAAAACCCTCCAGTATGAGAGGGTTGTGACTTCCTACCTGTGACTTCCACAGGTGTTTGCTGGTGAATTATTCAGCCCCCAAGAAAAGGGAGAAGGGGACAGGAACACAATGTCTGACACTAGTTTGGACTTCATTAGTGAATGCTTTTCACCCGTGACAGCTACCAAACCATAAATCCCAGATTCCAGTGCCATTGCTGATGCTAAACAGACTCCAGTTATAGTCTCCCCCATCTCTTCTACTCATCTTTGGAATACATAAGGAGTGGGGGGACCATGCAAGCACAGATACTTTCTACCACCTGAGCCCTTTTTGGTGCCAGACCTGGCACCAGGCTCGTAAATCAGCTTCAGTGGTTGCTCTCTGTAAATGATTTAGTGCAGGAGATACTGATTAGTGGTAGCAAAGGCACCAGAACCGTTCAAATGTGGAAGGTGATATGAATTACATCCACATTTTCAAATGCAAAAGTTAATTTTAAAAGTTATGACTTGCTGTTCCCTCTCTGGGACTGAATGCTGGGAATGTGCTGGTGCCTTCTAAATCATCAGACCTGGCCTGCTCTGCAGTCCCCTGTCATGGGAAAAAAAGCATTAAACAGTTTTAGCCTCTTCCTGAAAATACTTAACTCCTTACATATGTTGCCTGCCATTATTTAAATCTATTTTTAAAGGGAATTAATGGAAACATGAGAAATTTTATATTTAAATTTGCATCCTGTAGCAACTGCTTGCCGTGTGCCAGGGTGATGCTCCACTGATACAGAGAGGAGGCAGCAAGATGAGAGTGGGCAAAATGGGCTGCAAGAGGAAAGGGAGCTCTCACTGCACCAGGATGGTGTGTGAGCTACTAAGAGGTACAATGCACTCACAGGCATTTAAGGAGGAAAACATGTTTATGAAGGTCATGTTTTCAGACTATCAGTTTTCATTTTACATTGTGAGTAAGCAAGAATTCAGTTGTGGTTTGCAGTGCACTTCTGTGTTGTCACTTAAAGAGTATATAGCTAAAGACAAACTAAAAAGCTTTTTGATAGATGCTTGATAGATCTTATTAAGTGGGCCATTAAGGAAAAGATTCTACTCAGTGCCAGGATCTTCACCTGGCCACTCTAACCCATTCTACTGGTATCTCTCTTTCTGTGCAGCATGGCTTGACCATCTACAAAATATATTTGCACAGTAAAAGCCTTAAAACTTTTTTCTTTTTTTTTTTCCTAGGGCTACAATTTTAACTGCCAGATTTTATTCTGTGATTTGAAAAAGCTCTGATGTGCAATAAGTTCAGAAGTTCTATTCATTTTCCACAAGGTACATGTACATTTACTGTCAATGTCTCTAGAGTTGGCAAATGTTCCAAGTCAAGGAGTTACCAGAAAGCAATGAAGAAACTTGGATGGTGATGGTTATTTCTTTCTATTCATATGCTCATTGCATGTGTTTACACTAAAGTAGACATTCAACTCCATACTCCTGTAATGATGTAGAACATTGATAATTAAGGTAGAACTTTAGTAGAACTTATCAGATATTTCCAATATTTCAGTAAAAATGCTGTTGAACACTAAAAGAAATTTTCTTCCTGGCATGAGAGAGAAAGGAAGTCTCTCATCCTGATTCATTGGCATTGTTTGGCCTTGACATAAGGAAGAAACACAAAATGCTAATGCATCCTGTTCCTCAGGAGGCAGTGATAGAGAACTTGAGATCACTGGCAAAATGTTGCCTTCTCAACATATTAGTATGGGTATAAAGAAGAAATACCTTTGCTTTTTTGCCTCATGTTCTTAGTCTGATTTGAAACCTGTTCATGAGGCTTAAATTACATGATGTTGTTTGGATGCTGTCTTCCACTCCTAATGCAAATACCAAGAGCATTGATTACATTTGAATGGGGTGACTGGTCATATTCTTCAATGTATCAAATAGGAATAACATTTAAGTGGTTACAACACAGAATTTAAATACAGTATATCTGCTTTACAAACAGTAATGCTCCCAAGACTATATCGGCATGACCAGACATCCTTTAAAACATCCCATGTGGAAAATTTATTCCTGCCTTGATCACATCTTAAAGTATCTGATTCTTCCAAAATACATGTAGAGGTTTTCAGAGAATAAGGTCAATAGAAATGGACTCCAGATAGCAAATAGGGTTTCTTTTAAGAAGATATGAATCAAAAATTTACAATCATCCTTTTTAATTTTAGAAATATATTTTACTACATTGTCAAAAGAATTGTCTTTTCTCATCATGACAGATAGAGAAGATGAAAATCATCAATTTTTTTTTGCTTGGTATTTGGAAGACTGATAGCAGTGACTGTTCCCACCTTTTCTCAAAGCTTGGCTGCATGCTTTCAACAAGCAGTTCACACAACGATGCATTTCAACAGATCACCCACTTGCTTTCTAGTTTCATTTAAAATAAGAAAATTTTCAATTCTTTGAGTGTCTCTTTCACACACAGTTGAGACAAAGAGAGTTTTTTATATTGCCTGCTGATGAAAAGAAACACCAGGACCTTAAAAACAGCTAGTGATTCTTTGAAAAGGGGAAAACATGGGCAGTTCTACCAGGACTGAATCAAAGCAGCCTGTGAAACAGGCTGCCAGGCCCCTGTGTTGATGGGAAATTAGCTTCTCGCCCATTATGTATTATTAAAAGGAAGAACTAAGAAAGAAAAATGGACATCACACTGCAGTTCTTTTCTTTGCCTTATAACGGCAAGGAGGAAGGGGTGACACCATTTCAACCAGCTGAGTGCCCTGGCCATATTTTTTGAAAATCTTGAACGCTTGGCTTCTCTGATCTCTGGCACTTATCCTGCAGCTTGTGACTCTGCAGCCAGCCCATGGACAGGGCTGCCTTGTCATTGTAGGGGACCTGGAGCCATGTATAAGCTGATCTCTAGGAAGTATGTACAGGTATTGTAAAGAGAAAAATCCAGTTTTCAAAGTTATTTGTATCTGACGTATCTCGTAACAGTAGACCAGTCTGACTCATTTTCTTATTCATGTGTACAGTTAAGAAGGTATGATATTTGGTCTGCATATACTACTGGTGGAGGGATTCGTCGTGTCCATCCCCTCCAAAAGCCAAAAAATTACCACCACCACTCCCTAGCAGAAATGCATTTCTTCTTGGCACTGACCGAAAGTAGAGAGGTTAAATATATATCTCCAATGAAATCTCTCTGTAGGCATTGTAAAGGAATTGAGAGCTGATCCCAAGTATATCTGAAGTTCCTACAGAGTCTTCATGGCAGGAGGACAACAACAGACCCCAAGAAAAGCTCAGTAGAGCTTGTCACACCTTGAACAGCTGAATATAGGTTTATAATAGGAATAGTTCAGTCTGCTAAGAAGCTTTCAGGCTGATTTTTTAAAAAAGAAGAAAGAAAAGGAAAAAGAGATGATTTACTGTTGCCTGACAGCTTCACATTGATCATATGCTTGTTGGTTTTCCTTTTTTTTTTTTTTTAATGTATTTTAATGTACTGAAAATAATCTTTAATATTCTCAAGATGCAGCTAAATTAGAACTCTTCAAGATTTTTAATTAGCTAGAACTTGAATTTGTAATTAATTGTATTTTCAAAGATTCCTCCCATAGGTTTGTTGATCTGCACAATGCCTGCTCTTGGAGACACAGCCTTGGCTGCGACAAGAAGCCTAGTGACTGAGGTACACAGCTTGGTTCCATGCTCTGACGTGGCCCCTGTCCTCCTTTGCTTGGTCTCCCGCTGAAGGAAAAATAGAGCAGACAAAGTGTCACAGAATTTCTGCATAAAGGAGTTTCATCTAAGGAATTTCCTTTCTTTCCTTCACTAACCCAGGAACAAAGGAAATAGGAAAGAACCACACCCCTAAAATCTGTAAGTCTCTGTTGAGCAGAATCCTTGCAGGAACCTCCATGAAGTCAACCCCACTGCAGCTGTCTCACCAGCTGTGCTCCTCCCATAGGCATGCCTGTTGGAAAGAAAAACAAGGATCTTTACATTAGAAATTCTGACTTGATATGCAGATGAAGACTAACAGTCTGTGATTCTTTCTGATGCTTCATGCTACCTTGAAATGTAAAACTTTAGGAAGAAAAGTGTAACTCTCTTGGCTACCAGTTGAGTTGGCACTAGGGATATTTGATTTATGCTGCATCTCAGAGTAAAGGAAGTAATGCAGATAGATGGATTTTCTTATGGCCAGCTGCTGTTATTCTAAGATGAGTGCAGTTGAACTTGCAAATAGCTTTCTTTTTTCTTTTATGAACTACAGCTTTAAGTTGCAGAAGTTCTGCATGTCTGTAAAACTGAGTCTACCAAGGCCCTGTTTAAAGTATGTCGCATATGCTGCACCCTCAAAGAATGGTTTTCTTAGGAGAACCAGCTGTACCAACATTGCTTCCCTAAAACCACAGATTAATCAGAAATATACCATTAAAAGAAAAAAGATACTTTTCTAAAGTACTTTCCAAATTACTTTCCTAAAGTAATTAGATTACTTCAGAGTTTACTGTTACAAGTCAATAAAATTGTTCGCCACAGAACCTAACAAGACATTTTAAAAATACAGTATACAATAAAATTTTACTTCTTGTAGAGAAACATTAAAAACTTAATATTAGCTGACATTTATCATGCTATAATAAAAATACTAGTGATCCTTTTTTACAGGCAAATACTTTTATACTTAATTAGTCAGAACCCATAAACTAAAAAGAAAAAAAAAGCCCAAAGCCAAAGATGCAAATCCTTAAATCTGGAATTATAGATCTTAATCTAGAACCAAACTACACTGGGCTAAGATCCCTGAACAACGGAGATGCATATACCATGATGCAGTTAGAAAATCTTTATACTTCATAATACTACGAAATTCTGTTGAAAATGTTCTGCTGAATGAAATTATTGCAGTTTGAAAAAAATAGATGGAAGCCCGAAGCACCTCCACCTGGAGAACCAATTAGATGTAAGACCAAAGAACCTCTCTAACTGGATTATTATAGATTTTCTACAGAAATTCAAAACATAACTCAGAGTTGATGATTGAAGAGGACTAAAATTTGAAGCAAGTTGAACATTTTGGGTTTCACCCTGGATTGGAGTTTTCCCTAGAGCCAGCATACTAGAAAGGTGCAGACCGGTTGAAATGATACCATATGGATTGCAAAGGCCAGTCACCCACAGCAGATCACATCTAACACAGCAACTCCTGTGTGGCAGCAGAAGTACCCTTGGGAGGCAACCTATGATCCCCCTGTCAAGTCCTGGTCTTGAGTGCCTGCCTGTGCAGGAAGGAAGCAGGTACTTGTCCATTTCAGCTACAACCTTTTGAACGATCCAGAACCCTTGGGGTTACCCCTGGGCAATTCCTGCTCCTTGCCTTCTTGGGCCCAACTAATAAGTGAGTCCAAGAGGATGTAAATGGGTACATACCTCTCAGTACATATGCTATATGCCAATTTAGACTCATTAGCCAGTATGTAATTACACCTAATTTCACATCACTTCTGAACTTGGTCCATTAAGAAAACTTAAACTAGTATAACTTGTGTTCTCTGAGTCAGCAACAATCTGACCTTAAATGAACTGAATGTGAAATTGCCCAGTGACTGATTTTTCAATTTAATTATTTTTTCTTTAGAAGTTAAATTTAAACGTGGCACTTTGCAGTCTACCGAATCTAGGTCAAATAGATGGGATATTAATAATAACCCATCCTGTGTGGGGTTATATTTAACAGTAAATTCAGTTTGTGTAATTCTGTGAAGCCTGAGTTTCATTGAAGTAGCCATCTCACACAAGACAAAGGCATAGGCCAGAGTTTCCCAGACTTCTATACATACTCGAAACTGACCCAGGACTCTTCCTCCCTGGCGTGCTTCCCTCATCCGTACCAATTCTGGGCATCACGGGTGCAGAAAGCAGTAGAGGGTTTCTAGACTAAGATTCTCCATATCCTTGTTTAATCAGTTTTCTTTCTACCCTCACAGAAAGGGAGTGAAGGAGGCTTTGGTCTCTGCCTCACATAAGAATAACTGAAGTGAAGGCATAGGGTTGTTTCCCTCAGATCCCAGAAGGAAGCAGAATCCTGTGCAGACCCAGTCAGAAGCTGGCTGAGCTAAGAGGCCGTTGGGTAGCATCCAGTCCAGGTAAACCACCTCAAAAGGTAAAAATCCAAAAACTAGGCCTTGCAGGAATGATAGATCAGTGCAAATGTTTTGGCTTGTGTGAGATGAAACAAAATAACAAACTTGAAAATAAAATATGTAATTTATTTGTGTATTGGAGCTGATTTGCTTTTCTGAAAGATACTGGAAGCTTTGGTGACACTGGTCTTTTTCACTGCAATGTGTTCTCTGTAATTTGCTAATAGATGATATTTAAGAAAATGAACGGGTGAATCTCTCCCTGTGTTTGGCTCTTGTGAGTCACCTGGCTGGTGCCAGACAAACTGAAACCAGCTGGGCAGAGCCAGCAGCGACCAGCTGAAGGGCTCTGCCAGCATGACACAGCCCATGGGGCCACTATGGTGGCCGACCTGCAGGCTCTGCCCGGCTGTGTCCGGCAGCCGCTTGTTGTACCACCTTGGCACACCTTTGGCTGGGTTGACTTTGCCCCCATGCACACCACAAATCCTACAGTGCCTGGCCCTCTGTGCGATTTCAGGGCAGATTTATTTCTGCATTTGACAGATAATGTTTTTTGTATCAGGGATCTGATTAAAAGTCCTGGTGAATGCCTGTAATTTTTTCAAGCTTCCGACCCAGATGATTTAAAAAAAAAATAAATCCCCTATGCAGTAAATGCATGTAGAAATGGAGAGCTGGACAAGTGACAGCATACAGAAATGAGCAGTTAGACTGTGATAGGTAGAAACAGCATTTAATGTTTTTTGTTTAAAAAGTAAAAATTGGAGGAGGGACAGATGAAGGGCAAAGAAAGAGTTACATTTACTTTGAAAAAGAAACTGCTTCACAATCTACCAGAACAGGGTGGGGGGAACATTATATGCTTTTTAAGTGAAACCTGGGAATAAATGTGTATGTATGTCCTCTCTGATGCCTCATCAATTCATGCTTTTTTTTCATCTTGTAGAAGTCGTGTAATTGGGAGCTCCGATGGATGAAAAGCCAGGAAGGCCTGTCTCAAGGAGAAATACTTTTTCCAGGCGTGCTGATGAGCACTGTAAATCCAGGCAAACTTTAGAATAACTCGTAACAAAACCAAAGGTAAGCTGATGTCAACCACCCGCAGTGCAAACGTTTGGAGCGTGCTCTTTGCATCTTGTTGCTGTACTGCAAAAGTCTAGCTAAACACAGAAAGGCACGGGGAAATCAGAAGTGTGGCCTGTTACTACTATGTCGATTTTTTGGCAGCTAATGAGAATTTATCTTCTCCCCTCCGAAATTCCCAAATCTTTCAGGGAGAGCGGGGATTCTGGGGTGCCTTCTGATGACACCTAGTGGCAAATTTGGAATAATGCGCCACAAATAGAAGGCACATATGGGTGAAATCAGTTACTGAAACTAAAGGATAAAAAGATCCAAGGGAAGCATGATGTGAACTAGAGGCTGAGAGCAAGAAGTGGAAAATAATATGTTATGAATGAAATGAAGAAGCTTAACAACATTCTTTTAAGAAGCAAAACCAGTTCTGATAAATGTATTGCATATCTTTATAAAGTTTTCCATACAGAGGAGCTATAATGGGCTCTATGGGATCAGTTACTGTCTATTTAAAAACAACTGTAAACTGCAATAAGATAAGATTAATTAGTTTAGTTCAGTAAAGTTGTCTCCTTGGATACCATTCAAGTGACTTCCGCCGTTGTTCATGTGAAATAACCGGGAATACGAGCTTTGGGATAATAAACATAATGTTCCAGACAAATATTCGTCAAGTGAATTTGACATGGAAAAACCTCTTTTCAGAGCAGAAGCTTTGAGGTTTGCCTTTAAACACCTTGCAGTGGGTGAGGGGAAGGGGGCAGAGGACGGAGCCTGCCTGGGCAGCAGTCTCCAGCCAGCACTGTCTGGGACCTGCTGCAGCAGCAGGGGAAGAAGCCACAAGTCTCTGCAGGTAGCTTCGGTCAGCTGCGGGTAGGCTTTTTGAGGCTGTTACCCATTTATTTCTTTTCTTGCAAAGCTGGATCTGTGAGGCTATTAAAGTGAAATGCCAGCATCTCTGTTCTCAGTTACGAGCCCTGAGAAAGCCCTCTCACTGAAGAAAGGGTTTAATGCTTTTTGTTTGGTTTCATTCTTCAGACATACTCCTCCTGTACAGATGAGTTGCAGATGAGTTCCTGAGAGTAGTCTGCCACCACTGTTACAGATCTGCAAAGTACTCCAGATCTCCACCCTCCCTGACACAACAATTTCTTTCACTCTGGAGGTTTTCAGCACCTTGCTTTTTAGCTGTTCTGTGTCACATGTTTGTGTGATATCTTCTGTTTGCTTTATGGAAACAGCCCTGAAATCACCTAAGGAGCTTCAGTTTAGCTTCTAGTTCCCATGTGATGTCTGCTAATAGATGGTATAGATAGGGAGATGTGTACACAGAAAAGGAGGCTGTTGTAATCCTGCTGTTCATATTATCCTCCTCGTCTCCTGCTGTGTGCCACGTAATGGACGCTCTGGGGCTGCATTCAGCCTGCTACAGTTATTGCCGAGGGCACAACTGAATTACCAGTTTGAGATTCCTCAGTCAACTGAACATTCATTTTAAAAATGTAATAACTTATACTTTGCAGAAAAGCAGAGAAATTAAATAGTTGGTTTTCTTTTTGTTTTAAATCTCTGAAAATTTCATGACTAGCCAATTATCTGAGGGCATCAGTATTAATGATTTGCACACAATGACACACACAGCTCCATTTTCCTATCGGAATGTCCTCATTTTCACTTTGTAATATCACAGTTAGAGGTTAGCAAGTACTTCAGTTTCAGGACTCTAAGCTAGAAAAGAAAGCAGGCAGGAAACTGCCAAAAACTTCCCTCCTCCAACAACCTCTCAGTGATTTTTCTACTGTTGGGACTATACCCCAAACTTTAAAAGACCAGTTACGGGCTTTTTTGCCTCATTTAAATTTTTTCCCAAGGTTGAATAACATATCGGTCTTGCTTATGCGTTTTTTTTCTAATTATATGATTTAAATAGGTCAAACAAAAATAAATGGAGAAGAAGAAATAAAATATCAATATTCTCACAATATGCAAGTGAAGTCTGTGTCCAAGCTCTAGCTAAAGCAAGGGTTAGTTATCTGTGCTTACAACTGAGAGAATTAAGTATGTATTTCCAACTTAAAGAAGTTATATATAAGGCCAATACCTTACCAAGACTCAGTGACAGCAATCCTGGACTTTAGTGTCCTCTTCTGTGAGATAAATGAGAGCCCCTGTCTTGGCTTAGATAGCAGAGATAGGATATGCAAAAATATGTTGGCTCTCAGGGTTGAACTAGCTATTGACACCCCTGGAAGTGGTGCAGCCCCCCCATTCAGACCTGCTGCCCCTCACTAGAGTAGCTGTAAGACCAGTGGTTTGCACAGTATGGCATAAGGGAAGGGTGCAGCCCTCACCAGACGCTACGCAACATCTGCTTGTATGTCAAGCCTGTGAAAGGCTGCTGCAGAAAAGAATGAAACAACATGTTCTTCATGTTGACTGAGGCTAGAGAAGAGGCAATGAGCTTAAACTTGAGGAAGGAAGATTTAAATTAGATGTTAGGAAAAAATTCTCATGATTTGGGTGAGTAAGCATTGGCATAGTTTGCCTAGGCTTTGTTCTTAAAACCTACAACAGAGGAGATTTCACAACCTCTCAGCAAACTTTTGCCAAAAATGACTCACTGCAGAGTAATGTGTTGACTGATGCCTTAAGATCCCTTGGCACTGTAGATTTTAATAGTCTGTGTATGCACAGTTCATTGATTTGCTGGTTTGTTCAATCATTTGACATCTTAGCCCCAGTAATTACATCAAAAGTCCTATATCAGCTGCTAGTATGGTTGCATTACACAGTGCTTTGATGCATTTTTACTAATTGACGGCTTCTGTATTATTATTTAGTGTGCGCTTTTAGCCTTACTCATAGAGAACACTTCAAGTACAAGTGCCAAACAATAATTAATGCTGTTAAAAGTACACTGCAGCAAAAAGTAGAAAGTGAGAGCTATGAGTGAAATATTTGCTGCTTTTTCCCCAGAAGGCTCCAGCGTGAAAGATTATACTGTATCAACTGCTCACATAACAACAGGGGCTTGTGGCCTTCCTGTTAGATCGAGGCATTTCCATCAAGGATTCACTTTTTCCTGGAAAATTCTAATAATTTAAGACTTCAGAGTACCAGAGTCAATACTAAAAGCTGTGAAGTGCTTTCCCCAGACTAGCAGTCTGGCAGGGCCACCAAACCCTTGCAGCCTTTCTGTTCCTTTTCCTGCCGCATACCTGGTAGCGCAGAATTGATGTGGGGTTACAGTGACCACTGAGGGCAGCTCTTGACTTAGACGGACAGCTTGTTAACTGAAAAAGAAGTTACACTAATATCAAGTCATCTTTATTTTGTCTCCAGAAAAGATGAGAACAGCTGTCTAGCTCATGTTGTGAAATGTGTCAGGAAAGCCACTGGGGCACAGTTTTAAGAAATTCAGTCCCACTTTCCCACTACCTCTAAATTAATAAAGACCCCAAGATGTCCCCATTGCTCATTTTGCAGCTGCTAGAAGGGTTTGTCACAAATACATTTTTCAGCCTCAGTCCCAGGTCTGTCTGATGGATAGGGAAACATAAATGGGGAAATAAATATTTATGATGTATAGTCACTCCAATTCTTTTATTTATAGATTGTTCAGTGCAGATGTCTATCACAACAGTAAAACTAAAACTGAGCTAGGTTTCAGCATTTATGATTCATCTGCTATGGAAGGCTTAAATCACCAGTCCACTAAATAGAATGGTTCTGAACTAAATCGTGAAGTCCTTATAAGTGTCAGTCTTGCAAAGAAAAGAAATTTATGTTACAGTTTTTGCATTGACCAAAAAAGGCTATCTTGAACACAGAGGACTTACAAACCATCCCTTGAACACCAACAGCAAAGCTTAGAATGACTGACACTAGAAGAGTAGCTACTGGAGTTGACATATTTCTAAGAAGACGATGGGGTTCAGCAGCAATCCCCGCCTCGCTGTATACCAAAGGGTTTCCAAAAGTCACTAGCACTTTGCAAAATGCGGTGTCTGTCACAGATAGAGTTAAAGTTGCTGCATTAGGCAAGAGGAGTTGACAGTCAATGAAAAACATCCTCTGCCTGACCACTTTTTTCAAACCCCAGGTGTGTATTTTTCATGCAGTTTAACTTTGAAGAGAAATATTCCCATCTGGTCGTCAGAACCTAACCTTATGAGTCTCCAGCTCTGCAGCTCTCCTCTTCATGGGCAATGATTGTAGGTAAAATACCTTCAGGTAAGAAGATGGCTCCCTGTAACAAGGCATTTCAGCCTCTCCTCCAAGGTCAAAAGACTGCTACTTCGGATCTACTGACATGAACCAGTCTTAAGCAGACAAGAAATGTAGTGTCTTAAGTTAAACACAAACAACATAAGAAAACGGTTGAACATAGTTTAGATGCCAACCTAGCAAGCTTTCTTGCTTTTAATGTACAGTGTTGAGAAAGCAAAACTTCTGTGTGAGGCTCAAGCATCCATTACCAGCTTTTATACGCTAGGCTAGATCACTCCTCAATCTCCCCCTCCAGTATTTCTTACTAGTATTTGTAGTTCAAGTGGTCTTAGTCTGCAATCAGGCTTCCACTGTGCTCGTTACTGCTTGCATGCAAAAAAGATGATCTTGCCTCAGAAAGTCTACAGCTTAGGCATATGACAAATAAACTGATGTAAGAAACTACTTTTGGGTCTCTGGAGGGAAATAAATTGGACAAAAGAATAGAGGATAATAAATAATAATAGAAATGGCATTCCATGTAATTACTGTACGATGACTGTATCTTTCTTCCACAGAAAGACCTGCCTGCTTTTGCCCATCCAGCTTTTGGGGATAAGTGTCCTTCCCATGGCTTCTGAAGTAATCAAATCTTATCATCGTTTTCCCTTAGTTGAAATTGGTGCCTCTTGCTCTTAGTTGTCATTCATTCTTGGTCTTTTTCCATAATTGTTCAGGTTACTTTAACACACATCACTCCTGCTGGTCCTCAGCCTGGGTAGATTTTTTGTCTGACCTAGCACCTTACACTCACTTGCTTACAAAACCTGATCATCAGGCTTTCTAGCATTGTGCTTTGTAAGATACAAAATAATAAAGAATTATACCTCCAACGTCATGACCTCCTTCTGAATCCTCACTCACTTGTCCCAAGATGCGCCTTCCTCACTCTGAACCTGTGAACCATTTTTAGCATTTACCGTTTTCTTTATTTTTCAGTTCTGAAGAGGCTCTTTCACCTTTCAAGACTAGAATTAGGCTTCAAAATCAGATTGATCTCAATAATTGATTTTATGAAGACCAGATCCTCTGCTGTTCCCTTGCCACCTCTTCAAATGGCCCTTCGCTTACAGGTAGGAGACTTCATTTACAGGTACCAGAGTGGAATAGTTTTCCATCAAGAACATTATTACCTCTAAAGATGGATCTTTACTAAGTAAGGTAGAGCATCCCCATTTGTATAATGCATATTTAATGAGTAGTTGAATGAGTTGTGCTTCTTTGCATTAAACTGACATGAGAACTCAACATTTCACCCAGGCACATTGCCTCTGGCAGAATAATGGTTTGATCAGTGTAGTGTCTTTCATAGACAGTAGTGGTATGTTGTCAGTTTGCTTTTTGTGTTTTTTATCTCGTGGCATTGCTGTAGGAAAGCAGTAATCACTCAGGCCTGAGGAGAAGAAAATAACCCTGGTGCTGTCATTTCATCTTTGAGAGTATTATTCACTCTGACCATGATCAGAATGAAAATGCACAGAAGTAGCAACAATATTTACTACAATCATTTGAACAGAGGGTTAAAAAGCAGGACTTTATTGACTTGTTATTCATTTATCAGTATTGACTTGTTTGGTTTGGTGTCAGCTAAATATAACATGGAAGAAGTGATTCTTGTCTTAAAGAATTTTTGCTAACTAAAACTTAAAATGAGCATTTCTGTGGATGGACCCCTGCCTGAGCCTCTATGCTATAGGAAAGGTCCATTCCTGTAGACTCTTCTGGCTTGAAGTGTAGTCAGGGCTGGTTCGAAATAAAACAAGCCATCTGATAATACTGCTTATGTGTCCTTACACTGGTTCTTTGGGAAGTAGTCTCACTTCAGTTATTGTCCAGATTTTGGTCCAAGTCAAGCTGTTTGGACACAACTCTCATTGTGATAATTCACATGCAATTTCTCTTTTCTTGATTTAATGAAGCTGAAATTGTTGTTGAATGTATATGCTTCCTGGGTAGCAAAGCTCTACTAAATTTTTATATGTTTAATTGGTAACTAACACTTACTTACCAGGCTGTAATATTTGCTTATCTTGCCTTTTTTGGCTTCAGAAGCAAATAGCACAAAAATAGATTGGCTTGACTGAGGGAGACTGTTTTGGTGCCAGTCTAGAAATTAGCTTTGGCTGCTACTTGCCTACAGATGTTTGTCTAGATAATAGGCTTGAAGGGTTGTCTTCCTCCTGAGGGCACCATAGGGACTTTTTTGCAGAGGGCCCCAAATAAGTCAGTAGAGGTTTCACTGTTCAGTCTGCTTTCTTGCCATCCTGCAATTCTGAGCACCATCAGAGGTTGCCAGGTTCACAGGCAACAAGTTTCCTACCAAGCAGGAGTTAGTACAGATGGTCCCTCCACCTGCCCAGTTCAACAAAGGAGGACCCACACTTTGTCCCATATTCCCTGCTGTGTGTCGTAGCCACATCAGCACAGCCATAAGTAACTATGAATCTGGCCTGCTATTTTAAAGGTCTTTTTCATGCCTTCCTGATGACAGAGGTCAGTCTCCTTAGCTAATTGCACAGAAAAGCTGCTCACTGAGTTATGTGCTCTATAAGCAAGTCTCACTAACATGGTGAATCACTGAAGGGGAAGATGCAAGTCTAAAGCAGGGAAGTTTAACAATCTATTGTATCCTTCCCTTAATTAAAGGTTTGCAGTGAGGTGTGTAGATGCGAACAAGAGGTAATGAACTTCTCTCTTTAAAGGTGTGGAGGAAAACCAGCTATGGGTAGTCTTGGCTTTAAACATGACTGGCAGGGTACCAGCCTGGAACTCAAACCATCCTCTGTGCTTCAATAGTCCAGGGAGAGCACCTGGTTCCCACTAGGATGCTGGTACTTTATTCATCTGTTTATATGGAGGCCTATTTCTATTTTCTTGGAATTACATACAATTGAATTTCAGGCCTTTCAGGATTCATATAAAACATTAATCCAGCTGCAAGAAAAAAAGGGAAAATAGAAATTCTCTAAAAAATTTTCATATGATTATGTAGGAAGGATAGCAAATGTGTGATATGAATAAAGATGCAGTCATAAGAAAGATCTGTCTCTCAAGTGGCTAGAGGTTTATGGGACTAAGATCATCGTTGAAAGTCAATCTGTCAGCTGCTGTGCCTATTGTGAAGGACTCGACCTGCCCTGTTCAGTCTGACGGTAATACTTTCATGTTTGCCATTGCTATAGAGAACATGCAGGCAGCCTTTCAGACCTACACTGCCACAGTGACAATTCTTGCAGTGTTCAAAAGACTGAATAAAGAGATGGTTATGCATTGATACTCCTCATTTGAGCCTCTGAAAATGCTCATATCTTCATCTAAGCTTTTGCAGTCCTGTTCCACTCCTCTGCTTACTGTAAATCAGAACTTTCCACCTCACTGAAACTTTGTATGACATTCCCTGCTCTCCAGAGCAAACTGTAGAGGAATCTGTCATTTTTAAAGTCCAAAGGCAATGAGCGCCTCTTTTGGCAGTGACACACTGGAATAAGAGTGGCAAGCAGACATTGGTGCTGGGTACGCTTAGTGGAGAGGGTTCCTTCTGCTAAGTGCAAACGAACATGCAGAACAGACTGGTCGCACAGAGCTGAGATGAAGCCAGCTCTTACACCATTCAGCATCAGCCAAAATAAAATATTTCCTTTCTTTGGAACACTTGGAAACAAAAGAAAGAGAAATCATACCCTGTAGAATAAGTGCCCTTCAGATCAGTTGCCTCATTTAGCGGCTGGGGCAAAGACACAGCCCCAGTACTTCATCCTCTCCTAATGATGCCCCCATGCCCTTCACAAAGCCTACAGTCTTTATGGGTCTCCTAAAACCAGTACTCACACTAACAATAACTGCGTCTAACTGTGTTTTAAAGGGAATTCGTCCCCTTGAGAAACTTCAAACGCCACACACACACACACACAAAAACAAAAGTATAATGAAACATTTGCTGTACAAGCAATGGGATATCACATACAAGAAATTAGGGGAAAACAGGCTTCAGTAACAAGGCAGAGCAATCATCTTCCTGATGCCACCAGCCACTGTGGCTCTTCTGTGGGGACATGCTTCCCTTTAAAATGGCTGATGCTTAACTGAAATTTCAGATCAACAGAACTCCAGCTCACAACCACTTTTTTTACTTTACCTTTCTATCTCTTTGATACATGAGAAAGACCCTTTTATTTCTCTCTTGTATTTGATGAGAAAAACTTGGTTTATAGAAATGCAGAATATGATGGTGGCAGACCTGCATCACATCAAACACTGTGGGAGAGCCCTTTGGATTTTTGTTCCAAGGTTTTGAAAAAATTTTATATTAATAAAAAGTTTTTGAGGGATTTTTTGTCCTGAAATGTTTTTACCTGCAAACAAATATGAAAACAAAGCCCAGTAAGTTTGCAGGTTTCATTGGCAAAAGAGTATTTCAGTGGAAAACATGAAGTAAAATACTATTTTTTTTCATTTTGATTCACTTGATTCCACAGAAAATGCTCAATAAATTGTAACTGCCAGTACCTTTGCTGAAATGTAACATAAAAAATAATGTAATAATTAAGTATAGAAGTGAATGTTGGTCTCTGGTATTTTATACTTACGATTCTTACTGCGTTGGAAGGCAATATATATTATGATATCCTGGTGAAACACTGCTGTTTTATACAGAAAACCACAGTGCTAAATTTTCCAAACTACCATAAACGTAATTACCTCCCGCTGAGAATCTAAGTGCTTATTCATAGCATCATTACTTTTAGTAATTAAGTCTGTAATTTCCTTCAGAATATGATTAATTCCTTCCTAAATCATAAAAGTCAGGCCAAAAAGTTCTATTCGATTGGTCAACATATAGAAATTTCATTATGTTTGCTCCATGCCAGCATGTACATTAAATCTTCACCTTTCAAAATGAATCAAAGAAACTTCTATATCCTGCCTGAGCTGGTAGGCAACAGTGAGGAAGGAGAGTGATCCAGTCAAGAGAGAAGAGGGGGATGCGTCCATCCATCTGTCTGAGCAGATTTTAGCAGTGTGCATGAAACCCACTGGCCAGCTAAGGCAGGGAGCACAGATGTATGTGTCTCTCTGCTTTCTCCTGCAGCAGCCAAGTTTCTGGTTCTGCAGAAGGCCCATCAACATTTGGGGTTATTCTAACTGAATACAGGAAGCAGAATTTTGCTCCCTGTAAATCCTTCCAGCTGAGGTTGCTTTCCCTTCTCAGTGCAAGGGATGGAACTCACCTACAGAAACTTTAAGTCAACATAACATTTTTTCCCTTTGTTGCCTCTTTCTGCCTGTAATATGAAATAGAGAAGAGGTTATAGTCATAAGATGGTATGTAACACATCTTAATGGTAGGAAAATTTAAGTTAGATTGACCTTTGATTTTAATAGCAGAAGCTGACTTAATGTGCAATGTTTGCTGGTGCATACAGCAAAGACATCCCCATGTTATTACACACGTTGAATGTTAATATGGTATTTGCTTTTTTTTTATTTGACTCAATTGCTTCCAATTTTTCTATTCCTTTACATGATTGGTTTTTTTTAATTGTCAGGAAAGAAAAATCTTACTGGTTGCTAAGTAACTGTAGAAGTATTGCTGCAGATGTGCAATAGGCATATCTGATTACTATGGTGGTCTTTATTTTTTAAATAAAAAAGTATCTTTAAGTAAAATACACATGATATTGAAAGTAATGATGGCCTGATAAAAGATGCTTTTTATTATCCTAAGTGTTTGCAGCCATGTATACATTACATCAGCTGATAGTAGAAAGGTTTTGGGAGTAGTGGATTATCCTTGAATGGCTTATTTTAGTAGCATCAACCACCATAGGACCACCTCTCCCCACAGATTTATACACACATCAGATATACAGGCAGTTTTGTCACACCTGGCTGCAGCTGAGGTGGGAGAGACTTTCTTCACAGCATACTCATGCCAACACAGGGTAGGCCAGAAGTTGCAAGATCATGGACTCTGATTTTTGTCAGTTTCTGTAGACATTTCTAAGTAGATCATGAGTCTTACCAGTGGCCAAAATCTAATATTTCTGCCCGTGGAGGCTGGCAAGTCCCCCTTTGCTTTTGTCAGTACAGTACTCCAGAGCTTTAGCCAAAGATTTATGGGAACGTAATGTGGGTGGCTATCACGGCAAAATGAAATTTCTTGACTCATTTGCACGGCTCCTTGCAGGTAGTGAGTATGTTATTCAAGCATTGCAGTTGTCCTTTCTGAATCCATTTCCCTGAGCACTGCAGACCCCCTTGGTCTCTTGGAAGTCAGGAATCCCCACACCAAGCAAGATCTCACCTGTTTTGTATCACCCCTTGGCAGACAGGGTGGCATGCAGTTGTTTACTGACTGGTCCATGTGAGGGCTAACAGCTATCTCTGTTATCAGACATTCCTCTGTGTAAGAGAACTGTGCTGTTGGGCATGAATTATAACAGTTAAAATCCTATCGATCATTAATTTGGGAGGAAAATAGCAGAATGCGTATGTGACAGTGAATGATTGCTCTACTGATAGATTTCATTTTAGCATTTACTAATTTGGGTGTATTTGACTTTGTACCCGCAGCAGGATTTTAATGTGTATTTTTAGCAGTAATTAAGTATAGATAGACTCTCCTCTTAGTGTGGGAAGAACAGAAGAGTTGTAATTGTTGACATTATTCAAAACTAATACATGGCATTTTAAAGATGTGGATATTGTGTTAATATTTAATTTATTGTAGCTATGTTAGGAGGGTTCCATTTATTTTGGGGTTTTGTATTCAGTTTAATCAAGTGTGTCCATTAAGTGTAGGATGTGGCATTTGAATTCTTTTAGGGTATGCTAGCAGGAGATTGATTTTTGCCTGTGTTTGCAGAGAGTGAAGGAGTTTGCCCGTGTAATCTCCAAAAAGGTCAAATCTTGACTTAATAAATGTATGATTCAGGAACATAAAGCTCATTCTTTAGGACATCACATTAATATTTATTGGGGTCTGGATACTACAAAGACCTGCTAATTAGCTACAGAGTCTTTTGTGTATTGGTTAAACTGGCTTAAATCCAGTTTTGCTCAAGAGGGATTAAAATTGCTCCCATTATGATAAATCTGCTAAGCAGGGGACTCATATTCCCATTAATTCCTATGGCTCAGATTACAGTGTAGGTACATCTTTCTGCCATGACTAATAGCTAGTGGTAGTCGACATTTTTAATAAATTCAGCAAAGAATATTTCTAAAAAATCATCCCCTATTACTGACAGTAGAGTAAGAACCAGGCGGCAGTCAGGGAGCCCAGCAGGAGCTACACAGCTGCATTTGGAAAAGGCAGAAACTGTCCCACGCTGTGCAGCACTCGTCCTGTGCAGGAAGGGAGCAAAGACCAGAAACCTGGGCTAGGAGTTGCCTGAAGGAAATGCTCCCAGATATACAGCTAGCAGTCTGTCCAAATTTTAAAAGTACAGAAAAATGAAGATGGCTACCATATTGAGACAACAACAGAAAAGCAACTCTGAAAGTGGAGCAGGGAGAAGAAGCTATTGTCCAAGTAAAGGGCTCCTATGCACAGCTATAGCTGCAGTACTGCCTAGTTGAAGGAGGATATGTCCATATATTGTGCAAGATAATATTGTACAAACATCACCAGGCTGAACTGAGCCTGTAAATCCACAAGACTCAGTCTGAATCTGGTCCAGAATGAGTACAGCTATATTTGCATAGTGCCGGCCCTAATCAAATATACCCTACTTCTGGACTCCATTCAGTTGTTTCTCAAATACCTTTGATTACAGAGTTAGTGCATTGGAAAAGATAAGATTAGACAAAGCAGCTAGTAATCTCAGTATTTTTGTGAAGTGGGAAAGAGAATGTATGCAGTGTAACAGCTGAAAAAAAGACTTGGTGCCCTGGTAGAAAATTTCTAGAATGAGTGGGCTTAAGAAACACCTGCAACTAAAAGCTCATTCATGCCTTACGTTGAAGGAAGAAGCCACAGAGTCAAAACTGGATTGAAAAAAAATAAGGGTGGAAAGGACCTAAAAAGAATCATATGGCGCAGAAGGATAATAATCAGAATCACCATATTTTTTTTCCCCAAAGAAATGTGGAGACTACTATTCACAGGCATGCCACTAAAAGGTGCAAAGCAATGTGGGAATGAGTATGTTTTGTCAGCCCATGACGCCCTGATTGATCCTGCTTCTTGACATTGTAGGTGGTGATACAGACCAAGGTAGGTAGGATGCCGAGGATGCAGGTTCATGTCTCATGGGGACACTGAAGTGAAGGAAGGGAAGTAAGAACATACATATGTTTGAGGAAATTGGAGAGAATGCACTCAAATGTAACTGTAGTAGACCAGCTTAAATCTTGGAGGCACTTTCTGGACTAGTCAGTAAGAGATAAGTATTGATGGAACTTGCCTGACCTTGAATCAACAGAAACTTCTTTGTTTTCAAAGAGCACATAGCATCTGATAACAGAGTGATTCAGCTGAACAACTTTGCACCTCTGCACAGTATTGTCAACATTGTGGTAAGTCTGGAGGGAAAATGAGATTTTAGAAAATGCTTGGATGCAGCTGTGGGAATCTTAACTCCTGTAATATTTTTTGTTTGTTTTTCTTTCTGACGGGTAGTATTCTAAAATAGAAAAATATTATTTCATAAAACCTCATTTAAGCCCTATGCCCCAAATCTTCAGGACTCTCATCTCTTGGTGAAAGGGAGAATAATGGGCAGAGAGCTAACCCATCTGCATAAACTATTTACCCAGAACTCCTGATGGGGTATAACCACAGAGAATAAAGTGCTCTCTGCTCTTAGTTATTGGCACACAGGGAAAAGTCAGCCCTCAGAAAGCTTCATTTGCATCAACTTTCAACTCGTCACTTCCCGACTGATGCTTTTGAGCCATCGCAACAGGAAGCAAATTAAAAACTGGTTTGGATAGCAAAGCTGAACTTAAGGTAGAGTTCAGTTTGGAGCTCTTCTCCAGAAGGACTCTTGAAACAAAGTGAAGCTTCTTCCAGAAGCTGAAGAGAGTGTTAGCAATTTTGGGTTAGCTCCATGATGGCCTCCTTTTTCACAGAGCTAAACAGAGCTGAAACAGCCGCCGTTGGCTGAATGGAAGGACAGGGTCAGACAGTGTTCCCAAGGGGCTGAAGCCTCTCTGCAAGCCCTCTTGGACAGTACTACATAATGAAGACCACACACCAGCCAGAGAAGTGGTGGCTAAAAGCATATATGCCTGCTGCATGCTCTTTCCAGTGAGTGAGGAAGGAAAATAATGAATTATTTCTAACACTAGCTTAAGGGAATATGTTATGTATCATCATAAACACGTTGCTGGGGGCAGTGTTCACGTTGAAGCTGTGTTTCTCTAATAATGGTAATGTCTCTCTTCCCACCCCCAAGAATCCAGTGCTTGAAAGTGGGAAAGAATTTTTAAGGGCTCTCCGGGAATATATTTAGTGGTTCCAGAAATTCTGGGTGAGGGCTTGAACTAAAGGTATATGAGAACCCCAAAATACATTGAACTGGTTTTTTTTCTGATTATTCCAATCAGCTAGGAGAAAGCTTATACAATTTGAAGCTTTTATTTCTTGCTAACACATGTTCACACACGCAACAGCATTCTGTTGAATTGTATCCAGAAAATTAATTATTCTTCAGAAGGATTTTGGCTTTCTCTGAGGACAGTCTCTACTTTTTTGCATTAGACAAATCTTTTGTCTTTGTTTAACAAATAGGTGTAGCAGGGAAATACTTGCCTGGGAAATTCCTGGAGGGAATAAGATGCACAAAGATCTTGATGCTGCAGTCCAAGATAAATAGGACATTGTAATACACTTAGCAAATGAAAATGCAAATCACAGAAAAGTAGAGGAGGAAAAAAAAATATATTCCCTGGCCTGAACATACAGAGAAAGGCAGTGGGACTGGGAGGTGTCTGACAAGCACATTATTTGCAGTCTCCTGCTAATTGAGTGTTATCTGAATTGCTTGCGGCTGTCATTCCGTGAGCAAATGTATTTGTAGAAATGCCAGTAGTTTCAGAGAGATGATGCACTTACCAGAAAAAATTGTGAGCACCGTAGGAAGACTACAAGCAAATGGTAACTGATAGAAGAGATGTCCAGGTGGACTCCTTGTGCTTATCAAGAGTCTGTCCTTAAAACCTAATCAGTGTGGTGTTAATTTATTGGTTACAGCTAAAGAATCTAATTGGAGTTTTCTTTGTTTATGTGAGTTCAACTTACCAGTGTGCTTGGCCTCTCTACAACCTAAGAATTAATTACCATCTAAGCAATGAGACGTAGGTGAGGCCAATGCAGAAAGGTAGCTGGCAAAGAAGGAATTATTTTTAAAGGAACTCAAGAAGCAGATGTACAACTCTATGAGACTTAGTAAGCAGGAAAAAAAAAACAAACAAAGGATAAAAAACATAGGGTGAGGGAAGAAGAGATGTGGAAACAATAAAGGAAGAAATTTGAGAAAAGATGTAGAAAGAAAGAGGAATAGGAGAGAAGGAAAGAAGGATTGTGCAACATAGGAAAAGTTTGGTCCATAGAGGGACATAGTTATGCAGAGGACAAATAGAGAGTGGTATGAGGAAGAGACTAAAATAAAAGAAAAACTTGAAAATGAGAAAGTAAGAACAAATTAACAACTAGAATTGTGGAATGAATAAAAGCCATACCTAACACTGTTCAGTGAATGTTTCATACTATTTGTCTTAGGCTTTCTGATGAAACTATATTATCAGAAACCATGAAGCCTTGATGGGCCATTGATGTACAGGGATGTGGATCTTTGTAAGATGAGGCTGCACGCAACCAAACTGCAAAACGCTTTGCCTACAAGTAGGTGCTTTGCCTACAAGCAGGTGTGTTGCCATGTTGTGATCCCCAAATGCAGCTTGAGGGTGCAAAGCTACTTTTTAGATGCCCCCAAAAGCATTTCTCTCTCTCTTCCATCTGTCTTTGGCAGATCTGTGACAAATGCATGAGTCTGAAGGACCCTTACAGAATTACTACATCTCTGTTAATTCATGCTTTTATTTAGCAGGTACAGTTTAACAAGTCTTCTGGCATGTATGATTTTACTCCTTGTAGGTTGTAGGAAAATCTTACATATATTTTTAATCCTTTTAATGACGTTGAAATATATGTCAACGTTTATTTTCAACTAGAGATCATTTAATTTCCACAGTTTCTCCTTTTGGGAAAAACACAGTTTCATGGAGATGAAGCAATATAAATGACTGCATCCAACAAATTCTCTTTCAAATTTCTATTGTGTGGATACCAAATAGGTGCTTCAAATAATAAAACTCCAAATATTCCAAATTCTGCAAAATTGGATTTGTGTTGAGGCATCCCACTGCTAGCAATACCCCTTGCCAGCTGTCAAACCCCATGATATATTGTATAGCTTGTGATGCTCTTGCCATGGAAGCTTGTGATGCTTTTGCCATGGATTATTGATTGGGCACTGTGGTCAGTAGAACTTTGGTGATTCTGCTCCTGCCTTCAGTTATACCTGTCTGCAGATATACAGATAAGTGCATGCCTGCTCCAGCCGTACCAGTGCGACTCTGTTTTCAAAAGCATTAATCATTGCAGAAGCACAAGGAGAATAATTGAAGTTCTGCGGGCATTTGAAATAGTTCAGCCCCACTTTATACCGTGAAGACTGCCAAGCTTTATGTGTTATGAGACAAGTAGAAAATGTTTGAATATAGTGTGCGGGGAGAGAGAAACAGATTAAAAGCTGCTCTCAGCACATAGCACCTTTTGTGAAGTGCTGACTAGCAGTTTGTGTTTAGACAGTAATTTGGGGCTGAAAGGACATTTTCAGATCTGCTCCGACCCAGCTGTGAGGAGTGTCAGGGTGTGGGGAAGAGGACTTTGTTACTGACTGCCTTGATGGCTCTGCTGCCTTCCAGCAGTGCTAATCTGGGAGGCTTGGGGAACTTTGGAGACACATAGATACCAAGTTTAAGATAACAGAGCTCCAAAAAAGGGGTGACTTGACTCAACAAGGTTAATTTTCCCTGAATTATAGGCTCATTCATTTCTATACTCTTATAAATGGGGTTCATTTTAGGTGTGTTATCTCACCTTTGAAGCCTCTCAGCAGGTACTGCTGGTTTGTTGTTTGGAAGATGACTTCTACCACAGGTTTACACAGATAAATTCAATAATGTAAAAACCTCACTAGAAACTGCTGCGTGCACATGTATGTGCTTTAGATGATCCCAGAACAGTGCTATTATGAATGTATAACATTTCCCAGATAATGGTAATTGCTCCCATTCTCGAGATTTCATATCTCAGTAAAACCAAACAAACCATGCCATGAAAAGTAAAAAAAACCCACAAGTGGGAATGGTTTCCAAAGTGAAAATGGACGGCAGTTTTTTGAGTGTCGGTGAGAATGAGGGATGTGTTCACAGTTGATGAACACTGTGAGAAGAAGCAGAGAAGAACTTAAAAAATATCTATCAGAGCTTTGAGGAACTTTGGGATGTCTAAAATACTTGTCCTCTTGAAATGAGAAGACATGGTATAATCGCCTTGGAACCAGTGACAAATCACAGTTTGGTCAGTGTAGCAGTAAAAAAAGCCAAAACAGAAAAGGAAGGGTATGGTGCAGTTCAGATATATATGCCCTGAAGCCCTGGATGTTCTAAATGACAGAGGAATATACACACACAATTCAGCTTAAAAGGAATGGCCTTGTTCATATAAATGCAGCAGAAAGTGTCCATTAAAAGAAATGAAATGTAATGATAAGCTCTGCGTACTGTTAAGACCAAACTGACTTCTTAATCTACACCACAATTTATGTTCACATAAGATTTCAGTCAAGCCATTTATTTAATCTCCTCTGTTGCTGTTTCAAGAAAGAACCAGGAAGATAGACTACAATTTTCTTTCATTTTAGACAAATGCAGTCTTGATGGCTGTGGCCTGAAGGGAAGAGCTGCCCTCCCACCAGAAGAGGAGGAGGATCTGTTGACATCTGGTGGCAGGAGAGGAACAGAGGGTCGGCTCTGAGACACAGTTTCCTGCCAGTGTCATAGGTGAGATATTTCTTTTTGTAATAAGCAGACATATCGTAATGCGAGTTAAATTGTGTAGTTGCAATACTGAGCGTATGTCTGGCCAAATGGGCTTGCATAAATGTGATTTGGCATGCAAAAGTTGTAGACTGAAAAGGTGGGATAGGAAG
The DNA here is from genome assembly GCF_964188355.1 of Buteo buteo. Taxonomy (NCBI): domain Eukaryota; kingdom Metazoa; phylum Chordata; class Aves; order Accipitriformes; family Accipitridae; genus Buteo; species Buteo buteo. Next base: position 27,699,830 of record NC_134175.1, read on the forward strand.
ACTATTTAATAAGTCTCCTTTGAAGAGCAAAGACCCCTGTGCAATCATGTGTGTTACAGGCACTCTAGCCGGAGAGCAGAGGGAACTGAGGAGTAGGTGCCATTAGCAGAGCTGCAGTGATTGCTCACATGAGCTTGGAGTTGCAAAGGCCCTTTGGAGCAACAGGGCAGCTGAGGCAAATGGCTGGAGGCACCAGCAGAGACAGCAAATGATCAGCTTTGGAACTGTGGAGCTTCAGGAGTGGGAGGCCTTGCTCGTCAGCAACGTAGGCAACTCATCACCCCAGGCTGACAGCTATAACCTGCAAGACTGAGGTGGTACTATAGGATGAGAAAAACAGCCACAGGACCCAGCACAAGAGATGAAAGAGAAGTTATATACTTGCACTTTTGGAAAGGAGTGGTTATGTATTATATACTACACTATCTCCCTGTTAGCGCTTCCTCCTCCTCTTCCCTTCAGTGAAATACTGTTCTAGTATTTGAGTTCATCTGTCATCTACAAGTGGGAATAATTAGCTCAGTTTTATATTTCCAAGTTTCAGGGTATATATTTAAGCTGGTGTTTATTAGAAACTCCTGAAGTTTGAACCCAGCCCTTTTTGCTGTCAGTAAAAGCCTGACAAAAGAGTTGTATTCCCCCATCTTCATAAATATGGTATTTCCTAAAATATTTTGCATTTAACATTTGAACATTTAGCCCTAAAAAATATTCAGAAAAGTGTGAGAAGTTCCATATGCTGCCATGTACTTCTATATACTGCAGTGCATCATTGAATCTTCAAAGTTATATGTGCCAATACCTCTCTTCTTATTACAGCTTGAATGTATGCTCTAGCTCTTTCTAACAAATATAAGGTCATCAACTGCCTTGTAGTTTTTTACAGCACCCAGTGTTATGTTAAATGCTTCTGCCGTACTCAAAAGAGTGGCTTGTCTTTCAGTGAAGACTTTACACCATCTAGAATAAGGCACAAGAAAGACACCAAGTGCTTGGCAACCTGAGATCAATTTGTGTGAGCAAGCTGCATTCCTCCTCCCTCCCTCCCTGTGGGGTCAGGGATGCAATTGGTAAAGGTGTTTATAATCAATCTAAGTGTGGGTGCTTGGCAGGATATTCTTCACAGGGACCCCTGACAGCTTTGAGATGCTTCCTTGCTCTTGCTCTGAAACGGTCTGGAGTTACTCATTTTGAGGCATAAGACTTGGCTCATTTGTTCCAACTTTCCTTTAAAGAGGGGAAGAAAGCATGAAATATAGGCTCCTGTGTCTACCCTGGATACCAGCTATTGCTTGTGGGAGAAATTAAATAGATTGTATTTTCATTTTTTACAGTCTGAAATGGCTGATGGGACATTCAGATGTGGTAGTTAAGTTCTTTAAACTATGCTAAATTTCAAAAAACAGGAGAAAAAAATTTGCAACTTAACAGAAGTTACTGGTAGTTCAGGTATGATTTTAAAAAGATACTGCACCCACTGTTGGCTTAACTTACTTTTATTTTTCATTTAAATATGCATGACTTACTGTATTAGTAATATGTGAAAATATACCTTGTTCTTTCTTAGAAAGGCAACGTTTCTCTTAACACTCCTATCTGTAATCTCTGCTTACTTTACTTTTGGACCCTGACATATAAACCTCACATGGTTTTCAGTGGTCATCAAGATACTAATTTTTAAACCTGTATTTCTGTAAAGACCTCTACCATGTACTAATCTCACAGAAGAGAATGCATATCTGTTATTTAGATCACCATACTTTTCTAGCCCATTTTCCAGTGTTGAAGTTTCTAAATAATCATCTGTTACTTCAAATAATATAAAAATAGCATGTCATTACCATTAAGCATCAACTGCAAGGATTTAATTTTAAATCATTTCTCCTTCCCCTGACTGAAGAAATGCCTCTGCGATCATTTTTAACCTTTCATCAGCATAATTGCTAAATAATTAACAATGGTTAAATGATGAGAACCTGAGAGATTTGAAAATTATTATTGAAGTATGTATTTCACCGGAGCAATGGCCTATATGAATCTGTTTCAAAATAAAAGCAATGTATATTCACCAGGAGTAGCAGCACAAATTCTTTATATGTGCTAGATCTGATATATGTGCTTATGCCTTAGTCACAGCTGCCCCTGGTCCTACGTCAAGGCATAAAGACCCACCTCACTGCAAGGAACTACTTGTGTGCTGCGGCTGAATCTACTTCTCCAAGGTTACTTCATAATGCTTTGCAATATCTTCAGTTCCACTAATACACATTACTTATTCTACAGAATAAGTGGTGGAAAACGATGTAAAAGTTCTATAATCCCTTTCTATTTTTGTAGTAGATAGTGAGTATTTCCTTGCTTCTGTTAGCTGAGCAGATCAGCATGCTGCATTTTTCTGCAGTTTCTCCACTCTTCTCAATGAAGTCCATGTGCTGATTTTGGATATGCCTTTTATACACCCTTTAGGAGCTGACAGTCGTCAGCGTCTCCATGCAGTCCCATCTCTATGAGTCATGGGGATTTACTCACTCTCCTCTGTCTCCTAACTTGGGTATGCTTAGAAGCTGCACACAAATCCGCTGGGCTCCTGACAACCTGCTAATCTAGGTGCCATCAACACGTGGGCCCTTCTGTCCTCTCCTTTCCCTTTGTTCCAGGCACTCCCAGTCATTCTCCACTCACCCAATCTTAACATTTCTACTACAACTCTGCATAACAAGGGTAGGAACACCGGGAGGAACTGGAGGTATTTATTGGTGGGGGAAGGAGAGCAAGGGTAGGAGAAACCATGGGAGCATGAAATGTACAGCATAAATCTGTCAGAAGCCTGGCTGCTCCCTAAATGAATTATTCTTCCCTTTTTCTTTTTTTTTTCCTTTTTTTTTTTTAATTAAGTTCTGGTGGTTAATTAGTGTACACAGTGTTAATGGTGACACTATTGGGACTCCCAAATCACGTCTCTCTTCAGGTCCTTCTCAAGTTCATTCTTTTTGTAGATAAATTTGTCTTCCCAATAGTTTTTGGTAAAATCATGGGAAGTTCCCTGTGGCTTTCACTCCCCATTCTGAGGGTGTGGATATATCTAATCACATACCTATATCTCCCCTTTCCACAATATTCTTCTGTTCCATTGCGTCATGTACCTTCAGTGGTGGATGTGATTCTGCAGCCAGTGGCTGATGCAACTACCCTTTGGATTGCAATTCCCTTCCGTTTCACTCAAACCTCTCAATAGCCACTTCTTTCTTTCTGCATGCTTTCATCTATTGCTGTGCCATTCATATTCAGTCAAAGTTTATTTCATTTTTTTTTGGCTGAGGTTTTGGGGAAAGTAGTGGTAGAGAGCTTGTTTTGTTCTGGTTTTCTGTTAGAGGTTCCAAGGTACGTAATGTGCTGAATTACCAGTAGTGTCTATACAATCCTAATGACCCTTCACTCCTGTCACTTTATTTATGCCTTTGAACTGTTTAAATCAGGGGCACCTGGCTGGAAACAAAGGGAAGTGGCTGTCTGAGTGTTTTCACAAATAAATGTAATGTGTCTATTGCTTCAGCTATATCCCCACCACTTCCTCATGGAGTATTTAGCACAAGGGTGTTCAGCAGGCTTTGCCTTTGTTAAACACCTGCTCAGAAAATCTGCTGACTACTGGAGGCCATGGGAGTACAGCAGCCCATTAATGCTTGCTTTTGAAAATGCTGGTCTAACACTAATACAGCAGTCATGATCCTCTGTGAGAAAGTGCTCTAAATGCAAATTTTAATCAATGCCATTTCCTCATAAATCAGTCCCTCTAGCTTCCTAATTATCAGCGCCAGGCTCTGGATTGTCATTATACTTCTCATATTGAGGTCCAGATTGAAAGTGATATCTTCCTGTGCTGCACAGGAAAGGATTATCACTTTGCTGCTCTATCAGGGATCCGAGCATACAACATGAAGCTGATTAGCACGTCTTCCTCTCTCCACCACCACTGCAGCTCTCCTACTGTAATGCTACTTATTTTTTATTCTTCTTAAAAAAAAACCCCAAACCAACCAACCAAACCCTACACGATGCCTCTGCAGTAGTCATTTATAGCTACTTTTAAGAAGTGCCAAAATGAAAGTTGAGCCAACATCAGGCTTATTTTATTATGCAGTTCACAAATAATGTGACCATAACTGCTATTTCCCTTTCCTCCTGTGCTAACATTTTTGCAGCCTCCTGCTTTTCCTGAACAACTGAAAACCTCTAGATCAATAAAACAAAAGTAAATTTTCATTGGAATGGCTTACAGACATCTAAGCTTTCAAAACCACTGTAAAATAGTTTCCCTCCTCAGTAAAATAGATGTGAAATTTGTTGGCAAGCAAGTGCATGTTCTGTTTTGTTATGTGTAAATAGAATAAAAAAAGGAAGTATGATTCCTGTATTATAATTGTTTGGAAAATAATTGCATGCAACCTGTTTCCATTACCAATAAGCAGAGCTTATTTATTGATTTAACAATGTAAAAATAATCATGCTTTTATTAGGTTGTTTAGTTTCCTTATGATTGGATGTAACCTTGTTACACCTAACTACTATATACGTAAAATTTATTATTGCTGGTGTTTATTGTTAATATCCTTTTACTGCAACAAACAGTAAGCATTTTGCACATTTTTAGAAAATTTATTTTTGATTATTTTTGAGAGAGACTCTTAAAGAGATTTTTGCTGAACAAAGAGAAAAATCTTTCCTTTTGCATTTAAACCTGAAATTAGAAACGCAGATTATATTTTTAGAAGATTGTATAGTGGCTCAGCACTCAGGATACTGTAGTTTATTAATGACTTTTGAAGGCATGCTCTGCCAGGGAAGCCTAAAAATGTAATTGAACAAAATGCATGGCGGCCACTGATAAAAATAAGGATATTAATGAATATGCAGAATAGAAAACTTGAAATCTATTCAAGGGTGAAAATTTTGAGGTACAATCTAGATTAAACCCAAATACAATGTTTTGTTTACTAACTACAATAACCGAAAGACTTTAGGGTTTTGTTTGCTTTCTGTTTTGCTTTGCTGCTGATTAGCTGCTGCAAACGTTTAAAACTGCGTATCTGTGTCCCGCTCCCTGTGAGAAAAGAAGAAATGCTGTACATTTTCAGTTATGATCTGGGATGTATCTCATACACTCTGGTTCTGGGAGGTAAACTGCCTTTGTTAAGAGCAACTTGGGTCTCACCTCTAACATCTGCTTTACAGAGCACAGATAGCCAAAGACAGGTTTGTCAGTTTGACCCATCTTTCATGCAGCTGAAAGCTCATTGTGCTGTTCCAAAAGACTTCTGGTAAATAGAAATCTGATTTTAAATCTTTTGTACTGCTCATATACTTATATGGTTTATAGGTGATCTAAAGTCCAGACCACAGTCCTGCCAGTGCAGCTACAGAAATGTTTGAAATGAACAGGGCTTCTTGTCGGTAGTGTCTACCTATACAGATCCAAAAAGATTTGCAGTCCAGTGCAAAAACTGTATCTAATTCCACAGATAATTTACTGAAACAAGCAACTTCATATATCTGAGCAGTCACCTGGAAAGGCTTTTCTTCCCATTCTATCAAAAATTGTTTAATTTCTTACATTGGGTTGAAAACTAAAAAGAATGAAGGAAGAAGTCATACATACTGCCTGGGGAATCTCTGCACAGCTTACAAATTCTGACTGATCTCAAAACATTTCTGTATTCCTAAATATCACAGCATATGTGTAACCTGCTGCATGATGCCAGAGGTTGACAGACATTCAAGAACTGAAATATTGGGGGGCCCCTGAACTTTGCTGGTTGCACTCAAGTGGAAGCCACTTGAAGAATGGCACAGCAGCAACTTAGAAAACCCTGGCTAGTCAACTTTGTTGGACAAAGCAAAATGTTTGAAGAGAAGACTAGTGAAGTCAGGGGTTGACAGCAGGAAAGGCACAAAGGACTGACCGAGTACTCAGAGGGAAGGGCATGTGTGACTTAACAGGAGGGATTTACTTTTTAACTTGAGGTAGAGTTTGATGAATACTTCCTTCAGTGGAAGTGCTGGCTGAATCAGCTTTGCAGGGAGGGAAAGCAGCTGTTTTTTATCTTGGTCAGTTCTCCAGCCTGGCTCACTGTGTAACTGCACAAATTAAAATGCACCATGAAAAGGCAGTGGCAAGAGGGGCAGGTGCGAATGAAGTCAGGGCTTTATCAAACTCTGGCCTGAGATGACCAGCCACGGAGAAGAGCCTGCCTGCAGGTCAGAGGATGGAGACACGTGCCATCTTCCAGGTGACAGGGGCACAGGTAGACAGGCAGCGTGGGTGCAGTGAGAGAATTCTGAACTAAACCCAAAACCTGCTTAGAGCAGGGAGGAAACCAAAACAGAGAAATGCATAACAAAGTTTCTACTGTTGGCTGAAGGCAAAGCTGAGAAGGCTGTTTACTTCCCTTATGGCACAACAATGAAGGGATAAACTCCAGGCACTAAACAGGCCAGCCAGTCTGGAGTTCAGGAAAGGACTTCACTTGAGCTAGTGAGGGTGTTGAGGAAGCTAGAGGGGAAGAGTTGGCACTAGCACTGGTGACAACAACCGACAGGCGTAAGGACACGTTTCTGCAAAGGGGTAATAGATGGCCTAGATGGTACAGAAGCCAATGAAAACAGATGGGGCCTGTTTATCCTAAGGAAGGTTTAAAAGGATGCTGCTTCTGACTGCATGCACTTAGTATGCTTATGAATTTTAAGCAGGAAGATTCATTAGAACAATTTGCTGCAATGTCAAGATATGGAAAACTCAAATGTTTCTTGCCAGTCCTAAGAGTTCTAAATTTCTGTTGTTTTTTTTCCCCTTTTTTTATTCCAGATTCCTATCATATAGGCATTCATAAATACAGGGCAAAAAATTCTAAGCAAAATACTTGCTTTTTGGATAAAAAGGCAAATAGTAGTCTGGTTCTAGTTGCTGATTATAACTAGAGGACACACATGTTTTACTTACGGTTAAAGTATGAAAGATAGCCACAGTCAGTTATGAAAAAGGGTTTAGGAGAAGAATGAATGAAAACCAATTATTTCATAAAATCATGTGAAACTAACAGAATCCTTGCAAAATGCTTAAGCAAAACAATCTCACAGCTCTGCATTTATTGCATTGTTTCAAATATGTTGACATTCCAAATATACTTCTGATTCAGTTAAACCAAACATTTCAAAAATCCTGAAATGTGAGCCTGTGTAGAAATAAGCAATAGAAGTCAGTATCAAACTCTTAGTGAGCAATAATCCACTAAAGAAGCACAGAACTTGAAAGCCCTAGCTCCAGATGCCCATTTCATTAGGTACAAATTCTGCTTCCTCCTCCAGTTCAGAACACAACTTTGCAAAACCAGAAAAGGAGTAGAACTGCTGCAGTTTTGCTTAAAGATGCAAGCGTATGATGTTGCAAATAGCTGTTCCTTTTCTGTAGAGTCTGAGAACAAACATAGCAGCTTGAATAGCTCACCGTAAAAGGATCTACAAACCACTCAGATCGCCTGGCCGGATTTGATGGGTAAGTGTGGACAGGCTGTTGTGATAGTTGGGAGTCAGCTGCTGCATACCCTGCACCAGACTGCGGGAAAGAGTCTACCCAACTCCTGCCTCTCTGAAGCTAAACCAGTTAATACTAAGAACTAACTAAACTTTAGACCTTAATGCTGAGAAATGAAATAGATTTAAACACCTTTATTACCATTACAAGAAAGATACTATTGAAGCAATAAGGTACTCATCAATATTTGTTACAGTACAAGAAATCGGCTTGTATACAATCAAAATGACTAATTTTAAATTTCTTACCTAATGCAAGTACAGAAAGGTTTTCTCCCCCTGCCATGCCCTAAAAGTGGAGTTGCACGCGTGTACTTGAGCTGCCTCTGACTGTGCTCCCCGAGATTCCTTTCCTTTCATCTGTGTGCATCTGATAAGTTTCCTTAGTTTGCAGTACTGAAAGTTTAATTCAAAGTACATTGGGTTTTCAATCTGCTCACTGGCTCATGGGAAGAATATGAGGAGTTTTAATGATCTTTTCTTTGGAAAGGATCATTTGCTGAAGTAAAATTTGCTATGAGTCTGTAACGGAAGGGGTTTTATCTTTTTTTTTTTTTTTTTACACACAGAAATGTAAATTTTAATGTTTTGTAAAATTTTGCTACATACAGTAACTCAGTGCGTGATAACATTCTTCAACAATATTTGTTTTTATGGAAGTTTTTCAGTATTACCTTATTAAGTAAAAATTGTTGCATGATTTCGTTCATCTCTTCCCTATTTTTCCTGTCTCTCAGTATGAGCTGTTCTGAAATTATGTTCATGTACTAGAAGACAAAGTGCCAAGTACCTAATTTAGTACTGAACACTTACATCCAAATTTCAGTTGTTGTATAACACCAAATACTGTAAAGATGAAAAGCTCAAGAAATCCTTGCCTCAGACTAGAAAATTATCAGCACTTTAGATTAGACAGTATTATTCATATTCCATTTAAGTAGTACCTTTTCATAGTCCATTTAAATAGTACCTTATTCTCAAGGTGTCCTGAATGACTTTAACAACCTATTTGTAAAGTGCGTGACCTCCGTGAATAAGATCAGTGCTGCAGCCTGATTGGCCGTGACTTCTGATGTATGTGTGCAGAAAAGTGATATAGGAAGAGGTTTACAAACTAATTCTGAACTATGCAAAACAACAACAAAACAAGGACCAATGAGTGGAATTTTAAAACACCTCTGTGGATTAGAAACATGTCCCATGATTAGGCTCCTAGGGCTTTTGGATGTGTTTGAAAATCCTGGCCACTCTGACTAAGATTTCAGAAATATTTTAAGTTAAGGATAAACACAATTATATTTGAAACTACTCTTTCAAAAATGCGTTAAAGTTTGTACACAACAGTTTTGATAAAGCAATTACCTTCACACGTTTCAAAATGTTTTACTTTTTAATTATAATTACAGATGTAATTCCTTTTTTTGGTAAAATGGGGTTTTAACCACGACATTCTCTCTTCCTTGATGAGGATTTCTGACATGCAGGGTGAACACTCACTACTGAGTAACTGAACACTGAGTAACACTGAATCTCTATAAAATAAGCACTCTTCTACACCAAAGGTTAAAATTTAAAGGTCCTAAATGCTTAATAAACATAGTAAACTATAAAATCAGGAAGATTTAAGGTCATCCACAGACTAGCAGACACAGTGATGAATTTTAACCAGCTCAGCCACTTACTCCTAAAAATGGCTTTTCTCTGAGAGTGAAGAGCTCTGGCTTACTGCCTCTAAAAATAGCTCATATTTCAATTTCCTCTTTCAATTCACTGTCGCTAACGATTATTGTGATTAGTGTTAGTATATACCCTGAATGCCAGCTGCTGTTTGTAAAGTTAGAAATCCAAGCCCTACAAAGAGGAACCTATACAGAGAATGTAAAATCCATAACTGACCAGTTCTTGTTAACACAGAAAGATTTGCTATTTAGACATACAGAAAAAAAAGTTACTGGGAAACTCCTTTCAACTTATTCTCTTTCCAAATGGTGCCCGTTCTGACCCCCAGAAGAAAACTACAGAAGTTTTTTCTCAAGAACATGCTCGTTAACACCTCCTGGTCAGAACTGTGCTAGAATCTAGAATCACCCAATATGGGGAATGCACACAAAAAGTGTAAAGCCATCTTTGTCTTCCCCTTTTCTAAGACCATATGAAGTAACAGCTACAGTACAGGACACCCATTTCTTGATCTCTGATGTACATTACCATCTAACCTTCTCTATGCTGTTAATATTTTGCTAATAGTTCATTCCGAAGCTGGAAATGAAATGTAAATCTAATGTAAGCAAAAATGGTGGTGGTTAATAAACCCCATGGCCAAAGAGCGAGCAAGTTGCAGGGAGACAGTAAGTAACCAAGTCTCATTAGAAAAATCCCTGTTTGTTCTTTTTTTTCTGCAAGCAGAAGAAAGCAACATGGAGCTGCAAATATGGTTCCAGCAGAACATTAGGTGCTTTGTACAGGAGTCATTCAAAAGGTCACTGACTATCAGCACTCTCTCTGTTACTTCTATAGTTAGCATTTCAGTCATGTTTTTTTCAGAGCTGTTATGCCTCATATGTTAACTAGTATGGTAAGTGTAGTTGTTCCTTTTCTTCAGCAAGCACCACAGCAGTAATCCCTGATCAGGTTGAGCCATCCAGCAACTGAGTATGCTGTAGACATCCCACCAAACCTGCTCAGTGGTATGGCACAAGCACCTAACATGACAGGTAAGTTTGTTCTCATCTCCTTCGCCTGCAGCCACAAACATGACCTAAGACATGCCCATTTCCATTCTGCTGTTGTGTACCTTCTGACTGTAGCTACAGAGACGGGGTCAAGATCCATACCCTTGCTATTGCACACGAGACTCGGGCCAGACCCCGTGGACTGATTTCCTGTGTGGAAAGGAAGGCATTCCCCCGTATTAGGGAGGCTCAGGGTTCTACTGCCAGCCAGAAACCATTTCTCCTTCACAAGATAAAATAAATTTGTGAGGAAACTATGTTCGTATTTAAGAAAACTGGGCAGTGAGATACTGACCACAGATAGCTTTGCTTCCCATTAAACATTTCTCAGGTAGCTACTAAGGCAATGCAGCCTTAGGCTTCTATTTTATTTTATTTTTTACAAGAAAGCCCTTATTTCCTCAGTAGGAAGGAAACGACAAGCTATGAAGATTATATTTTTATAGAAAATAAAAAGTAATTAAACAAAGTAATAAAAGTCACTGCAGCATCTGCTGCAGGACATACAATCCAACAGCCTCTAGTACTTGGAAGGATATGATGAGATCAGGGTATGCTTTATTGTTTCTACCTGAGCACTAAGAAGCATATGAAAAAAAGACACCCCCCCCCCCCCAGTTTCTTCAGAATCTTGCAAAGATTCATACTGCTGTCTCTCATCACAGACATGTCACTCATGCAAAGACCTTTATAAAACAAAGACTTCTTTTTTCATAATTTAACTGAAGAACTTCAAAATTATTTTGCCAACATGAGATAGCTATTTAAAAGATTGTTTTATACACCCTTTGATAAGTATGAATATAATAAAACATAGATCCTTCAAAACCTGCTAGGCGCTGCCTCTGCAGAGTGCCAGGCTTTCAGCTTGTGCTAATCAGAAAATGCAGTCTCGTGGGTTTGGGCTTTTTGGGACTCGAGTTTCAGATTCTATTAAGAGCACAATTTAAGGCTTTGTTTCTAATTGTTTCAGAAGAAACAATCACTCCTCAGTTTAGGATTAAAAATTAGTATTTGTGTTTAAAAGGGTATTTCAAATTTTTATGCCAATAGCAGGTAAATGTGGCTACCTTCAGAAGCCAGTGAATGGTAGTTCATATACTGAGGACTGTAGCAGATCTTTCGTTTGTTTCTGTGATGTTTTGAGTGTGCACTGAGTGCTTTTATTTTTCTGTCACTTCCACTTCCCAAACCTCCTGATACTGTTTATCAACATAGAAGGGACTTTTCCCACTGTTTTGCCAACACGAATCTGGCTGTATGACAAATACATAGGGCTTTAAAGTAGTAGTCGTCTCTGCTGCTTACATGTCAATATGATGATACCATCTTGTTGTGATCATAAAGCTCCACATACAAAAACATTCTCCAGTTTTTATTTACAATTCATTGCTGCCAGCCTACACTAATCCCAGTGTATATAGTTATTTGCTTATTTACAGTACATACCATTTATGAATTGCAGTGGTCTGGAAGTTAAATCTCCAGCCACTTACGCTGGATAGTGCTAGCCTACACTAATTTATCTACTCACATTCATTTTTGTGCTACAGGTAAAAACAATTGTCTAGCGGTTACACAGACATGTGGAAGCAAATAACAAACAAGGCAGCAGAGTAAATCACTCCAGGTGGAGGGTTTCCAGCCTGCGCGGTGCAAGGCTGTGCCCGGCAGCATCTCCCTGCGCCCAGTGCAAGTGGAGCAAGAGCGAAGGTGCGTAGCGGGTCCACGGGGTGCTACACAGGATGGCCACTGTCATACCTGATGACACCTGGGACCAGTGTCATGCTGATGAGCTGGTGTCCACCAGAAGTGTGTGTGGGTTTGGCTTGTTTTTCTTTGAAGGCTGACTTTTCTGGAAGTGCAGCAACTGAAGCTGGAAGCAGTACCTCTATTGTGAGAGCACTGTGCTGCCTGTAACAAAGGCTCTGTTCTGTTGGCATGCAGCACAGTGCCCAAAGCTCAGGATGTTTTCAGCCTATTTTCTTTTATTCATATTTGAGTAAATCTGGCATGGCTGCTGGAGAATAATAGCATATATTAAGGCCCGTTTTAATCAAATGGATCCTTGATACAAAAATGTACTGTGGTTTCTTCCTACTGGCAGTTTGCATGGCAAAGGCAATTAACTACAACTCTGAACTGCCTGTATGACCTTAAACAAAATTAATCATCTCAGATTCTGTCCTGGCAAATCGCTCAGCAGAGTATACATGGAAAAGGAAAGTCAGAAAACCTGTTACAACATCTTGATGCTCAAACTAGCATAGCTTCAGCCAGAGGACGAGCGAGAGTGACTTTTGGGTTACTCTTGTCTCAGAGCACTGGAAGCCGCTGCAGTACTTCTGCCCCTCCTCTCTGCAGGAGGAGCAGCCTTGTTCAGTCATTGAGAAGAGATTCCAGTTGTGACCAGGAAAACGGAGGAGAAGTTGGGTCTATGTCATTTTGGCCTAAATTTCTTTTCTCTTTTCTCAAAAGTAACTATGAGAAATTTTAGTAGGATGCATGTTGAATCTTAGTTCATATGTACTGAAGAGTTTGAAATCCACAAGCCAAATGAAAAGCACCAAAAGTGCACCGTCCTGTCATAAGTAGATGTACTTTCATTTACTGTATAGGCTATGTGATAGGAATGGTACACAGAATGTAATGTCTGCACTACAGAGGCTTTTAGAAGTGTGAAATAACAAAAAAAACCTCAATATGGCTGTCAGCTGTAGTTTTCCCTTTGTTGATTTTACTTTGGCTCCTTTTAAAGATGAAAAATATATGTGTCGGTGACTTCCACTGAGTTTTCACTTGTGCTGGACATTGGTGTGGGACATCAGATCACTTATCTGGTGTTCTGAAATACTATTTGTCCTACAGTCAGAGATTACAAAGATACAGCCTGCAGGATCTTAAGTAAACGCTGATGAATAGCAGAAAGCTGCTTTCTATTGTTTTACCTTCTGACCACAAGTATGCAATAAATAAGCATAAATGTAGAAAAGTGACCCAAAAGTTGTATCTGGCGCATTCTTAAACCATTAGTGCACACACTTAAAAGATTGTTAAAATTTTTCTCTTTTAATAAAGTGCGAAATAATTCATATGGTACTCTACAGCAGCTACTTTTGGTGGGAAGCTGATGAAGATCACTTATCTCTGTTCATCTCTACAGGTTGTTAGGGAGGTTTTTTTTTTTCTTTTCCTCTTCTTATGCTGCTGCCGTTTTAAGTATTCTTCCAGGAAAGAAAGACCTGACAGAGAAGGTATGTTCTTGACGCTGACAGGCTTTGCCTGATAGGCCTCCTCTGAAAATTTTAATGGCAGTTCTTTATCTTTAGCTCTTGGATGGCCAACGGGTTGTGTTGCTGAGAGAGGGACTGCTTTCTGAGTCAGCAGAGGCCAGGGATGAGGTCAGTGTCACGGGCGTGCTCCGAGGGTGACGCTGAGGGCGACTGCTGCAGCAGATGTTGACTGGCAGCCGCCAAGAAAGGGGACAGACAGCGGCAGCTTTGCAGACAGTGTTTTGAGGGGAGAAACCAAGCAGTTGCAGCCTGTGTGAGGCAGTTTTCGTAGGTGGAATGAGATACAGTAAATGATATTCAGTCGCTCTGCAAGTGACAAGAGCAAAGTTACTGTTACGATAGAGCTTGCGGACGCCAATTTTTTTTCCTAAGAGCCATGATGTAGCCTAAAAATTATGTGTTCAGCAGGAGATTTAAGCCTGACAGCAACTTGACCTAGGGCAGTTAGACTGAAAGCGAGACAAGTGTCCTGGCTGGCTTTCTTCACAGCATTTCTTTCCGCATTTTTGCTTGCATGACTTTTGTCTTGGTGCGACAAGGGCTTCAGGATGTTTGTCCAGGAGCCTGGACAGACGACAGGTTATTAGCTGCGATCTGGGGGAAACAAAACAGGCGCTGGGGCTGCGATTACTGAAACACGGATGGCAACGGGCCGCGGGTGGAAGCCGACGTCTGCCCGAGGCCGCGTGCGCGACCGGTTTTCGCCCGTGATCCACCCGCCCTCACGCACGTGCACCTCCGAAGAGCAGGGCGCGGCCACTGCTACCCTCACGGGCCTGCCCGCGCTGAGAACCCCGCAGCCGGCCCGCGCTACGCGGGGCGGCCACAACGGCCCCTCGGTTCCTGACAGGAGGCCGGGGCGGGGCCGGGCCGGGCGGCGCCTGGCGAGGCCCGAGGCCTGCGGGGCGCAGCGCTCGGCACCCCCTAGCGGGGCGGCGGCGGCGCATTGTCTCCCGGCGGGGTGGGGCTTGGCGCCGCCGTCTCTCGGTCGGGCCGGGTCCCGGGCAGCTGCCGCGGCGGCTCCGCGGGAGGGGCGGGCGGTACCGCGGCTCCGCGCCCCGCGGGCGGGGGGCGGGTTGCTGAAGCCAGGGCGGCGGAGCGGAGGCGGGCCCGGCAGCGCCCGGTGCTCGCCGTCTCCTTGCCGACGGGGGAGGGGTCGGAGCCGCCCCCCCCCCCCCCCGTCCCCGGGGAACCGCCGCCGGGCCGGCGCAGGCGGTACGAGGCGGCTGAGGGCAGCCGCCGCAGCCGCAGCCTGGCCGGAGCGGGCGGGTCCCGGCTCCGCCCCGCGTCCGCCCGCCCTACCGCCGGCGTCCTCCCAGCCCTGGGCACCCGCAGCGCCGCAGCCGGGTGAGTAGCCGCGTCCGGGGGGGCTCTTCCCTCGCCCCAGCCCCGCCGAGGGGTTGGCCCCGGGCGCGGCGCAGGCCCTGCGGCTCGGCCGCGCTTTGTTCCCCGGGCGGCGGCGTCGGAGCCGCGGCTGGCTGCCGGCCCTCCCGGGGGGCGGCGGTGGCCCGGCCTTGCGGCAGGGCAGCCCTCCCGCGCCCTGCCTCCCTGGCCGGCGCCGCCTCCCCGCGGCAGGCGGCGGGAGGGCTAACGGGGTACCTGGCCGCTGGCTGCGGAGGTGTGTGTGTGTGTCCCTTTGTGGGGGGCCGGGGGCACAGCAGGTCGGTACAGCCCAGGGAAACCCGCGCAACAGGTTTGGGTATTGTTCGTGCCGCCGCTACATACGTGGCCGCGGCGGTGGGGGAGCTCCCGAGTGGCCGCCGCCGCCGCCGGCGGGGCCTGCCTTTGTGCGGGCGGGCGGCGGGCGAGGGAGGGCGGCGGCCCCCTCCCGCCGGGCCCCGCCGCGGCCGCCCCGCGGGTGTCACGGCAGGCTCGGGGAGGGAGGGACGAGGGGGCTTCGGGCAAGGGAGAGCTCACCGGAGGGAGGCGGCGGCGGCGGCGGGACGGGGAGCAGGCTTCCAGGCTCGCCGGCGCGCTCGGCTTGGCGTGGGGATTTTCCCGGCGCGTCGCCGCTGGTCAGCGCGGCGGCGGGCTGGTGGGGGCGAGTCACGGCCGTGTGGCCGCCTCGGCGGCGGGCGGTCCCGGCAGCGTGTCTGGAAGCGCTGCCCGGTCGGGAAGCTGATTCACTGCTGAAGCGGTGGTTGCTCAGAGCCATGGTTGCCATTTCTTTGGCTTTTGACAGGTCCATTGTCTAGCCATTTTGCCTCTTCCCCCCGTAACTGTAGCGTCCCTTGCTGCCCCTTACACAGAGCTTTTGTAGCCAGGCAGTTGTAGGGAGGAGATGCTCTAAAGCACCCTTTTTCTTAAAGGATTTTACGAGTGTATGGAAGCAAGGGTGGAGACGATTAATGGAGAAGGGTTCTTTGTTTTGGGGGGTTTTGTGTTTTGGTTTTTTTTTTTTTTTTTAATGGGCAAAATTGGTAAGGCTTACATGGATGGCCATTAGTAGATGCTTTTGTCAGTTGTTCTTTCATCTTTCTTCATCCCAAGGGAAATACTGCCCTTCTGCATTTTTGGTATTGGAGTGCGTACACTGTCCCAACCACTGGATGTTGACTTTGTTCACACATTAAAATTCACTGTGTTGAGGAAGTACTGGGGTTTTTTTCCCCCTTTCCTCACTCTGTGACATTGTCTGCTAAGACTCAGTGTATAGTAAATAGTGAATAATGTTACTACATAATAGGAACAGTGATGGTGATGAACTTAAGTGCTACTAAGAGTTCTCATCTTTCTGAATGTGTGTTTTTATAGGTCTAGTCCCATTGTCTATACCGAGCAGAAACTTAAGGAGGAGAAAAGGGGGAAGGTGGACCACAGAATAGAACTGAAGTTTGGTCAGAGAGGTCTACTGCTTGCTGGTAAGGTGTTGATAATGCTTTGCTCTGTCAGGGGGAGAAAAAAACCCCATCTCACTGCCCCCCCCCCCCCCCCCCCCAACTAGGAGTAATTACAGTGTACTTTAGTGATGGATTTTAGGATTTTGCAAATTCTTGACATCATAGATTGCTGCTTGAAGAATCCTGTAAAATCACCTCAGCCAACTTTTTTCCTAAAGTAGCATGCTAATAGATGATATTTTATTTGTAGTTTAGATGATCTGTAATGTCTTTTTTCCTAGAAACAAGAGTTAAGAGAAGAAAATATGTGTATTTTTAAATTTCATACAAGAAACAGTGCCATGACATCTCCTGGAGTTGTAAGCTATAATTCTAAATTGGCTGTGGAATCACATTTCTCAGTAAAGCTTATGTAAACAGGGGAAATGTACATAGTTTTGTTATTTTCCAGCAGCAGAATAAAGGAGTTGGGTGAATTTCAGCTCAGTTTCAATTTGCTGCTGCTTGGGAGTGGTAGTAGGGAGGGGAACTGGAGGTACTTCTGGAAGAGACTAGATACATTGGTGGTGAACTTCAATACAATGCTACGTAACTGTCAAGAGTCCTTAGGGATAGAGAATGAAGAGGAACACCTTTATTCCCCAGTGACTATGAGTGGTTGGGGAAATATAGAACACCCATAGGTAGCTTCTGATAAAGTAGAAAAAGCCTAGCATAGGGTCTTGTAGGTATAAGAAATGATCTTGCAGGATTTCCGCCACGTCTCTGTTCAAGCTATCTTGAGCACTTGCTATTGATATTATTTTTCCTGATCACTAGTTTATTTTCCTGACTAGAAAACTTCTGGTAATATAAGTTGGGGTTTCTTTTGTTGTTGTGTTTTGTTGGTTGTTTGTGTTTTGTTTTTTGTTTGGTTTTTTTTTTAATTTAAAACTTGTTGTGAGAGAGATTACTGTAAAGACTGCTGCATCTGAGTACCTATAAAACCTATGAAATGTGTTTAGCATCTTGGCTTTGCCTGTAATGCAGTATACACCAATTTTGAGTTTTGGGGTTTCGTTGGTGGATGGAATTTGATTAGTTACAAGGTTCCATGCAAGTCTTAAAGCATTTGCTGTGGTTTTATGTTTGCTTATTTCTTAATTCTGCATCTTCAAATAGGGACTAATTAAATTTTTTAATTCAAGTTATAATTTGCCTTTTTAAATTTTATAGCAGTGATTAACTTAGTTTGTAGGAATACATTCTTCCTCAGTTCGCAAAAAAAAAAAAGCTAACACTGTTCTGTTTTCAATTTTGCCTAAAACTCTGTGTAGATTACCTCTGACTGAAAGCATACTACAAGGATTCTGGTTCTTGTTACTTTCCCACTGCTTCCGGTGCTGCCTCAGGAGCATTGCCTGCTAATTATAAACAATGTTGATGTCTACCATATGTTTTGGTAGAAAATACGGGATTCCTGCTGTCCCACTCAACTCAAATGCCTAGCTTACAAGTATTTGTGAATATATAATGGAAATGTTGACTCCCCTATCATGTAGTTTTGTAATAAACCCTTGTTTTCAACCTCCAAGGAAATAAAAGTTTTAGATTGAGTATTAACATCTAAAAATATGGTCAAATACTTTTTTCATTTAAATTTGCAGTATCTGAGATCCGGAGGTCAAACTTGTATCCCTAATGGACAGTGTTGCATTCCAGTACCAATGGTAAGTAAGATCAATCTCTTCCAAAAATAACATCTTTAAAATTTTCATGCAATATATTTGGTTCTTATGAAGCTTTGACACTGATGAATACACTGCAGAGGACAGTATCTTTGCAACTGGTTTTGCACAAACTTATTTAGGCTGTAACTCAAGCCTTCTTTAACTTACCTACTTTACTTTGTCTTGTGACTTTCAGAAATCTTTAAAAGGTGCTATAACACAACTAAAGCTTCTGATACTAAAGTTATGTTACATAGTTTGGCTTAGGTACTATAAAATAGTGCAGCTTGTGTTACAGTGTCTCACGTAGTGTTAGTGTCTCAGAGCAGTGTTTGCAAATGTATTGGAGGGTGTTTAAGTGTAAGACTGGAGATATGTGAATTCTAATTCTAAGAGGGAGCTGTGGTTGTGGGTGAGTTAAGGAAAGAAGTTTTAAAAGCATTGAGGTAGATTTTTGCTGCTCTGATGGGGTTGATAAGCTTGTGCGCAGAAGAGAAATGAGAGACTTGAGCACCTTGAGTGAGCAAAGAGAAAAATGCACTAGCAAAGCTTTTTACTCTTTAGACAAAATGAGAGTGAGATATTTTTGAAGTGAGGATATCCTTACAGCAGACTCTAAACTCGACAAGGAAGCAAGTGAAAATCAACATGGAGTGTTGTTTTCCTGTTTCTAGGTAAGAAGATGAGCTGCTGCGTTTTGGACAAGCTGAAGTTTGGAACGCTGGGATGTAAAGAACCCATTAAGAAGGAAATTACAATAGTTAAGAGGAGATGAAGGTACGACTTAGGGCTTCACAGAATGACTGATTCAAGGGAGATATTCTCATTATGCATGTGAGAATTCAGAGCCAAGCTAAACTCCTATGGTGTTGGTAGAGTTGAATTTGAGATGTGTTCTTAGAGAGATATCATGAAGGATAAATGTTGACCAGACCAAGTAAGGCCAAAAAAAAAAAAGTGTCAGAAGAGCAAGATAAATAAATGGATTTGATGTTAACTTGATGTTTTGGTCACTAAAAGATACATATGACTGAACTTGAGAAAATAAATAGCCCTTCTTGAGGAAAAGGGTCAGGCTGGACACATAATATGTAGATGAAAGGTGCCATGGCTTATCTACTTTTTGGTGTTGGTAAAAGCAATGGTTTCTTCAGTATGGTTTCTTCAGTATACTCTCAATACGGGTTGTCTTATTTTCTCTCTGCTAGCATAGTGTTTGCTAGTTCTTTCATGTTACATTCTAATTTGGCCCTAGAAAGTAGTATCAGTGGAAAACATATGAGTGTTACATCTATGCAAGATGCTCCAGGTAGCAGTTGAGAGCTTGATTTTATATTCTCTGAAGCATGTGGCCATTTATTTGCTTATGATAGTAGAATGCTACATGTTTTATTTTGAGGGAGTGGGAGAGAGGTAGAGGTGCTGTGGTTTCTGCAGGTGGTTGCTGTGGCCAATTTAATTTGTGGTTTGCAGCTGAAATGTTCATAGTTTTTAACATGAGTACAAAAACTGAAGACATCTGTGCAAGTTAAGGAAAGATTTATTTCTCTTGCAGACAGTAATTAAAGGGCACCATAGATAATTATTTTTATTTTGTATAGCAATGAATTCATGTAATTCTGAAATATTTTGAAACTTAAAAATGTGACTGAACAAGGTATTTATGTACCAGAGCTGGCATATTTCAATCTCTTCTATTTTGTGTTTGGTTAAGATTAGCAAAGGTCTCAAACTACTTATTTATTCGTTATGAAGGGATTTTTATTATTATCCTCACTGTGTCTACCTTGTGTGTTGTGCAGTGAGGGGGGGAAGCCACTACTGCAATTTTTTTTTTTTTTTAATACAGAGGAAATTGTTCAGTATGTTTCAGGGTCCACACAAAATCTTATTCTTGAGCTGGGAACTTTTTGGTCAGGTATCAACCCCAAAGTTTTAGAGATTCATAAACAGTCTTTTTATTAGCCTCTCATTTTGTTTTCTTCTTGTTTTGGGTCAGTTTTCTCCACCCAAAAACGAGGACTGCTTTTGTGTGTCCTACACTTAGGTCTACACACCCTACCCTACTCTTCCTTTCAGACAGTCCCTTGGCCTTTCATACCCCCAGCTGCTCTAGATGGCTTTGGGTTTAGAAGAGCATTTCTTTTTTGCTTTGGTTCAGTTGTATTGTCACTATACTGAGCTAAGATGTGATTACTGAGGGCCTGAACCACGTGCACTTTTAACCAATGCCAAGTGTGTGTATTGTTATGGAGTTGTAGATTGTTTTCTTATATAAATGTTATAAAAGGAACAAGAAGTTCTAATCTTGCACCCCAGAGGAAAGTTTTTTTGTTTTGTTTTTTATTTGCTCCAAACTGCCAACAGTTGGACTCATCAGTGCAGCTGTTTGTCTTTTGACTTGGCTCCTTACAGCCAGAATTGTCCAATGTCATTCCTCCCACTGTCTTAGTTTTATGAAGTACTGGAGGCATAAGAGCTCTCTGTCATCGTTCATCACAAACTAGTTTTGGACAGTTCCTTAAAGAACTGGTGGTAAGGTACTCGTTTCCCCCAGCTCATTCTTGCAAGCTTTTATGACTTGTTTTTCTTTTTGTTTGGTGGTTTGTTTTTTTGGTTGTTTTTTTTGTTTGTTTTGGGGGTTTTTTTTTGTTTAGTAGAGGGAGCTAGAAGAGGAGTATGTAATTTTATTTTGCTCTTCATTGATTATTTTTCTTCCCCCCAACCTGTGACTCAAACTATTTCTGTGGGAGAATTTACAGTCTGTGTGATTTCTGTCTTATTTCCACATGATCTCTAAGTAAAATTTTAAGAGCTGAACCTGAGATTTATTTTTTTATGGGTCTTAGGGAAGTGTGATGAAGAAGAGAAAATGTCTATGCTATGCTTTGAACATAGCATTTCAATTGATCTGTTGCTGTGTAGAAAGTGGTGGAAGAAGCAACCTCCCAAATTGCATCATTTTGCGTATTCTGTGGTCGCTTGATGCTGTGAAGTGAGTTGGGCCTGTACCAGATGACTGCAACTTATGCTGTTTTGGCTGCCTATTGCAAGGGAGGGTGTAACGTAGATCAGTGTCTTCTGTTGCCTGTGGTAACAACCTACAAGGGCAAGCTATAGGGTTCAGCAGGAAGGTGAACATGGGGTCTCTCTCTAAATGTGGCAGAAAAGGAAATGTGAAGATGCACCTAAAGCCTGTGACTTATTTTCTTGACTATTCTAGATTAAAGAAGCCTGAAAACTGCTGTAATTTAATGTATACTATATGTGTTTGGCTTGGCCTGAGGCTGGAAAAGGTGGAAAACTCTAGCAAGCTATCATTTTGTATGTCATGTGTTGTAGCGTCATTACGAACTTCTGCATTTGTTCCTTCGGGTTGGAACAAGACTGCTGTCTGTGGACGTTGACTTAGAATCCAAAGAAGTGCTATTCTTTGAGAGAGTGCTAATTGCTGCACAGTATCCTGTGCTTGCCCTTCTTGTATGAAAAGACTGAGGTGTCAGTATTGTGTTTCACAGGTGTACATGCAGATGTTATTGTGCATCCTTAGTGTTATTGTTTCTGTGCTCAGTAGTCTTCCTTCTTTTCTTTCCCTCCCCTGTGACACTTGCTCTAAGTCTGAGGAAAAGCCCTACCATCCTGTGAAATGAATAGTTGACTGAGATAAAAGTTAAAGCTTATGAGCACAATGTCTTTTCTTCTTGGATGGCATAACCTCTTTTACTCACTTGTTCTCAATTTGCTGGTTCACTGTTCCCTATATTGCTCATCACTTCTTTTTGCCACTGATCTTTTATTTCACTTTTCACAGAATGTTGAGGGGGTGAAAAAGGGTGGGAAATGAATATGGAAGATGGGTTAAATAGAGGAAGTAGTTAACTGACAGCTCTTCTAAATTTTATTATTAGCTATAGTTAGAAGACAAAGTGTACAAGGTAAGACTTGAGCCTCCAGGTGAAAGCGGGGCAGAAGGAATGGAGTTTTTCCAAGCTTAAATTTGGTATGGCTGTGACAATGTGCTTTTGGATCATGGCCTAGCAAACTGTTAACCCTGGGTTTAACCAAAAATAGAGAATGTTTTCAATCTGTCCATTCATCTGCTGTCACAAGTTGCTGCGTTAGAGTACTAACTCTGTATGTGTAATGGAACTGAGATTGTATGGTTGCCTTTTGCTTTAAAATTAAACAAGCTTACACACTGATGAAATCTACTGAGTTTATGGTTTTTATTTTCTTAATCCTTTAGTGTGAATGAACAGGTTATAGAAGATCAGGAGTATTTTCCTTATGTTCAACTTGAAAATCAGGCATAATATAAAACTTCAGTATGCCCTTTTTTATGGATGGATTTTACAGATAGTCAAAAAAAAAAAGAACAAAATGGTTGAAAAAGCAAAAAAAACTTGATATTTGCTAAATATGTGGAGTTACCTTTTTCATGAGGTTTGAAGGGCTCTAATGTTAAAAATTCATTACCGCTGCTAATAATATGTTAGAGTAAAAACAAAACACTGCATTTAAGTACCTAAGCTGATGTTCATCTGTCAGGTTTTACTGTTATTTTGAAACTGTCCAGCTGAGTAACCCAATTCCATGTGCTCTTTAATTGAAGGCAGCATTAACTAATGAATATTTACAGCATTTTTCTACTGTTTGGGCAGGTTTGATGTGCTTCTTGAATTACCCTGGGGTACCAGCCCTGGAGACACCTTTGTTTGTGTTCTCTCAGTCTTTGTGCCACTTAGCTTGGGAGAGATGACATCCTTCAATGTAGCTTTAAAGGAAAGTGAAATAATAATCTACATAGATAATTGTCATATTCAGCTTCCTCTCCGTCTTTTGCACATGGATTTTATTTCTGTGTCAGGCAGATGAACTTTTTTTTTTTAAGCTGATCAGGGGAAAGTTTGGGTAATGCTTTGTGGGTTGAAGTTAGTATCTGAAAAAACTCGCATGCTGGCTTCAGGTAACAAAGCTGTTAATTTTTAAGGTCTGCAATTCAGAGGTTGATTTTCAAAGAAAAAAATTTCATTCTATATGACTGAGGCTTTTTTTTTTTGTGGTACTTCAGAATATCTATTGTTATTTGTGCTATTGTTTGTGCCTGGACTTGCAAGCTGCTACAGTTTTGAATGTAGCTGCCCATCTGCTGCTTGGTTATTTATAGGCAGATCTGTGGAGTTCCTTCTAAGTCTTCAAAAACATTAATGAATTAAACATCACAATACTCTTGTAAAAAGGGAATTAGATGGAGGCACTGAATGAAGACTAAAAGGGATAAATGACTTGCTGAAAGCTGTATGTATATTTCATAGCAAAAGAAGGAATAGAAACCAGATTTTTTTTTTTCCCCTGACTTAGTCTTGTTCTTAACAGACCAGCTACCTCTCTTGCTTGATACATGATGAGGGAATGAAGAAAGTACTCATTCTTTGAAACTTGCAATGGATACTTGTGAACAGACTAACCCATTTAAAGGCCTTGCACCATGTACTGAGAGTATTAAATGTTTCAGGTCTAACCAATTTGAGTAAACATGTTTATAGTAATTCTCACTGAGCCTGAATTCGTTTTGATTGTTAATGTTTTTGACCAGTGGTTGCCACTGGGTTGCTTAGAAAGAAAACACTTGTTTACTTGCAGGGCAGCTTCTCTAACATCTTCAGGGCATCTTCCAGTCCTGTAGTCGATGCGAGTCTGTCAACTTCTCCCTCTGCCCTCTCTCTTTAATAGACTTTAAAAATGGTTTTAAACAGTGTCTGGACATTGGTTCTTATTTAATTTCTTTTATTAGATGAGACTGAAGATATGCAGCAGAAAATGCATGTGATACTATTCATCAGAAATTACAACTTCTATGCTGAATTACATGTAGTTCTTATTGTGTGTGGGTTTTGTGGGGTTTTGTTGGTTTTTTGAAAGAAATTCTAGAATTTTAAACTGTGAGTAAAACAATTTGCGGTCTTCCCAGAGCCTAGAAATGATAGGGGATGCAGATTACCAAGTCATGATCTGATTTCATGTTGGAGTGCAGCCTGAATTATTGTTTGCATTTTTCTGTTCTGTAAATTTCTTTTTTTTACTGCTTGTTTACTGTCTCCCCAGCCTCCAATCCTCCCCCTAATGTATACCTATTTCATTTAAGTTTGTAATTCAGTGAATTTTCTCCACAAGTAGTATTGATTTCTGCTCGGGTGGGGTGTGTGGGGTGGGGTCAGAAGAGGTTTCTATTTCACTGGAACACCTTTCAAATATTTAGCTTTTAAATACAAATATTATGTGGATTTAGTCTTGCCACTTTTCTGTGGAAATCTTCAAAAGAATGAATACATTGGTGGAGATTAACATTGCTGTATTGATTTAAAAACCTGAAAGCCGAGGTCATTCTAGACAAGTTCAATGAGGTTCTTCAATATAGTTCCTTTATTTAACACGTTTCCTGTATACACAAGTTTCACAATTTGGCATATGGCATTTTGATTGGCAAAGTAGATTGCAGGTGGGCATGCAGCACTCTAGATTGTTTCTGAAATTCAGCAAACAGATTTAACCTCTTCAACTTGTTTCATATCTAAAATTGAGCATATAAAAGTTAGGTTTTTTGTTTTGGAAGCGATAAAATGCAGCTTCTTGAAGTATTTCACTTTCCTCAAGTGAAATCTGTTTTCTTCAGTGCTCTTGTTTTTCTTCTGTAGTTTTTTTCTATTTAATGAGTCCAAATGCCTTTTTTATTGATGAATAGACACTGGATCTGCTTCTTTCAGCTAAATAATGGTATGACATTGAGCAACACATCATTCTTTCCTCATTCTAAATTGAGAGTTTGTTGGCCAGTTTAAGAACCTGTCATTTTGTCTTTGTCTGAACAAGTTAAAAAGACTTTACATTTTATTTGTAGGTCTAAATATACTTATATCTGCCTTTTAGCAGTGTACCTTTTTAAAACACCTTTGATACCTCCCAGTGGAAAGTAGACGTCAGGTCTCTTGAAATTGTTTCACTTTCCAATATTAAAAAAAAGATATTTAGTTAAATTCATCCTGAGATTCTCTGGAGTGCTAAAGATAGAGAAGGATGTTAAACCTTATTTTTAAACCTCAAGATTTTTTTTTTCTGGTATGTTCTGATAACCTGCTCTGGTGAGAGTTTTCTTCTAAGTGGAGCACATCAAAGCTCTCACAGAAGACAGGTAATTGAAACCTTCAGGAGTTTCTGGAACAAAGGCTAGGTGTTTGAAATGATTGGCAATTGTTCTAATTGTTCTGACTCGCCTCCCTCCACTCTGAATGAACAGAATGCTTCCTTTGGTTCCAGGAAATACGGAACAAAAGAACTATTTTGATCCATGGACAGTACCACTACTGTGGCAGAAAGCCAGGCAGTGCTTTGATATTAAATAAACTGGTCTTTTTACAACAGCAAAGAAACGTGCTCCCTCGAAGTCAGTAAGTTGATGCAAACATTTGTTCATATGTGCAAGTATGAAGATAATGAATTGTGTGTGTGTCCAGGTTTGGGCTTTCTTCATTGATTATAATAAAGGGCCATTTCTAATAATTTTGAAATATAACTTGGGGAGGAGAGGGAAAAATCATTACCAGGTATGTGTTCCACATCTTAAGAAAAAAAGAATACTGCCAGTTAAATAGCTTACACAGGGTGGTTTGAGCATGGTGTTTGAGAGACAAAAATGACTGCCCGAGTCATGTTTGAGTTTTGTGTAACAAATAACCTACAAATTTTTGTCTGAAGCATACAGGAAGCTTTAATAGGATGCTTGTTTGAGTAATTGTTTACAGTGCAAGCTGTTTTGCAGTCCATGAAACAGGACTTAGTTTCCTGGAAGAACTGAAATTTGTTTGTCTCCTTCTGTAATGTGGGAAATGTTATTTTGTATAATTGACAAAAATGACACTTAAATATGGAGATTTTGGGGTAAGGGATGGGAATGAACATTGTGAAGCATTTATGCGTTGGAACAGGGAGGGACATTAAAAAGTTGTTAATGTTATTTCTGTTTCATAATTAAAATAATCATTCTGCTTTTTTTGTTTGTAATGAAGCTCATTGTTTAACAAGAAAAGGAATAACTAGTCTATTTTACCTCAGGCGCTCTATTTGGAGTTCTCTGTTCTTTTTCTTCTTTCTCCTGAATCATTCATTTTGATGCAGTTAACTGCCCCCCCCCCCCCCAAAAAAAAAACCCACCCCACCCTAAACTGCAACCAAACCACCCACCAAACCAACCCAAAGTTCCGTTTGTGTGCATCAGTGCTGAAGTATCCAGATAACTCCAGGTTGCTGTCTGAAGCCCTGTGCCTGGAATTAAAGAAAAAAAAATTTTTTTGATCTGTTTTTTATTTTGGCTGGATACTGGTGCCTATCTTGATTGTGTATTTCTGTGCAGAATTAGGCTTATTTTATTATATGGCTTGATTTGTGCAAGTATGAACTCAGAAAGACTTACACACAGATGCCAGTTGCTACTTTGTGTAGGCTGGAAGAGGAGGTTGCGGTTCAAACATCCTGTTGATCTGTCAATGAAACACAGAAGCTTAATCACAGTGAATTGTGGTTCATAATGCAGTAAAAATGGGATGAGGGTAAGAAGGGATTTGGAGACAAAAGGAGCAGAAACATTTCCAGCTGTAGGTTAGACATACTTATTCTGGCTATTGGATTATTTCTTTAATTGAAGACCTGCTGGTGGTAGGGTAATGGGAGTGTCCTGACATAAATGCAGAATAACGTATTTAAGTAATTATTATATTCCTGGTAATGTGAGACAGACTATGCAAAAGTGTAATTTTACTTACACTTACTTTACATCTGAATGACCAAGCAAATAAATGATCTACCTGTAAATTAACTGTAGTTTAATGACGTTGGGAAATAAGACTTTTATATAAATTATCTCAGTGTCTTTGGTTGAGATTCTGCTTTGATTTTCTTTCTTTTTTATTTTTCCCCCACAATGAGGAGGAATAAATCTTTAATTAAGAGTTACATGAAAAAGTGCATATGAAAATGTTTTTTCTTCAGTTTTTACAATACTTTGGTTTTTGCTTAGTGTTCTGTGCTTCTTTCAGAAGAGTACAAAAGTGTTTTGTCCAGTGCTCATTCTAGTAAAATGTTGTAATTGATTTCCCATGCTTGACAACTTTAAATTCTTGTGTTTCAGAGCTGTGAAAATTATCTGAAGTAGAATGGAAGCTTCAGTAATATTACCCATTCTGAAGAAAAAATTGGCTTTTCTTTCAGGTATGGTTTCTGTTTTCCTCAGTTGGTTCCTCCCTGCATAACTTGGATAGCATATTTAGGTTGGATATTTGTATTTGCTGGATGTATTTAACAGAAATTTATCGTTGGTTAGCGGTTTGTCATATTTCAGAAGGATCTCTGAAACTTTTAATCTAGTAGCCAAGCTATTGCTGTTGGCATTTAGCACTGTAGCCTGTAACTCAACCCACAAAGTCGATGTAATGAAGTTTCTGTCCATATATAAAAGAATGATGAATTAGCAGTCATCCAAGAATAATCCTTTCTGGTTTTTTTATGTGGTTTTAGAAATGCAGAGGGAATATTTTCAGGATTTTCTTTAGAAAATTTTTCCTTCCTTTTCATCCCTGTCTTTTCTCCAACATAGAAATGGATGGAAGCAGAATTAGCTATGCATTGCAGCATTTTGATTATTGCCAAGTAATTAATTCAGGCAAGGCTGGAATTATTGTTATATTTATTAAAACTTCTTGAATCTTGGGTTGAAGGTAACTTTCTCTTCTCCCCCATGTCAGAGAAAAACAAAAGGGAATACTTAAAGTGATGAATGACATTTTCTTGCTGATTTCATTGCTGTCCTAGATAGCTGAATTAATTCTTGGTGTTTGTCTACTCTAGTGTAGGTAGGTAACTTGCAGAACACTTCTCAACTTCACAAACTGACAAGTGTTGCCATAAATAAAATATTCTTCTGGTTCAGTTTAGTTTATCTAGTCTAGTTTAGTCTGCTCCGGTCACTTGAGAAGTGAAACCTGTTCCTTTTGTTAATAGAACTTGTTTTGCTTTGATTTTGCTCACTGTCCCCAGCAATTGCAAATCAAACTATTCATGTTTAAAAACAAACAAAAAACCCCCCAAAACTCAACTTACATTAAAGCCTGGGACAGTGGGTAATTATTTCTTCTGTAGTAATAGGAGATGCATAGTATGTTGGTTGTTTAGCATTACACTGCAAGGGGAAGTTCTCATTAACTAGAGTGCATTTTCAATTTGCTATTAAAGCTGCCTGATCCATTTTGAAATACAGATGTTCTTAGTGAAAAGTAATTTGTTGAGTGGCAGTTTAAATGCTAGGAACCTTTTTGAACCTACTTATTTCTAAGTAGGTTGGACCTTTTTGGAATTGTGTAGTATTAATGGATGCTTTAATGAATGGTAAAGATTCTTGCAGTAGTTCTTTTATGCGTTCTTCAGTGTAAGTAAAGGAACCTGACAGAGAAATCAGTTCATCATGTCTCTTTAAAGCAATTTTATTTCATATACTTTCATAAATAAGAACATACTAATGATTAAAAACAAATAATCAGAAAAATTGTACTTTAGGAGAACTTTCTCCAGTGTTGATACGTTGAAGTCTTTTGTCATTTTTGAGTTAAACTGGTACAAATAATCTTAACCCTGGTGCCTTTTTCTGGAAGCAAAACAGAGTTGTTTCTAATGGAGCAGCATCTCCTCAGATTTGGAATCCATGGCTGTGTAGCTTCCATGTTGGTAGGTCATTACAAATAGCAGGGGAAAATAGGCAAGCTACTGAGTTGGCAAAAAACCAGAACGAATGCTTTGGTGCAAAATGAATTCAAAAATTTCTTTCTTTGTGATGCTTTTAGTTGCTTTTCTTAACTTAAATGTGTTTTCAGTTTACATATTACACCGCTTCTTCTGAGTTAGAACATACATCAAGTTAATTTCCCAATTTTATTTTTCAGGTTTAATTCTAAGCCTAAAGGCTCAGTCTGAGTGTAGTGCTTTTTTGTAAGACAAGGAGGTGGTGTTTGCCAAGCCTAAAATGACGATGTGATTGGGTTTGCCTCACTAAACATTGTGTTCTGAAGGTGGTGGTAAATATTTGTACAGTTGTTAATTTTTAGAAAGGAGTTACAAATAATAAAACCAAGATCAAAGAACAACTTTGCTGTTTAATTAAATAATTCTTATTGGTTAGTGTGCTAGTATTGGGAAATGTTAGACTAAATCCATGATAGCCATTACTTCTTAACTGGTAACTTTAGGTAGTATTCCTTTAAAGCCCCATCTGTTTTTTTTCAGTATTTCCTTTAAAAATACAGTTTCCAGTTAAAATGATCCTTAGATGGATAAAGATATACCAGTTATCTTTTACATAAATGACTGGCCATCTTTTTCACCAAGGAAAAGAATCTCTCATAACTCCTACGTTGTTGTCTTTTTGCGCTATGGCAGGTTGACAGATGTTTACCTGATCTGTATATACTTCAGTGCAAGAAAGCAGCACAAAAATGACAGTGCAGGCAGAATACAGATGTTCAAATCTTTCCTAGTAGTAGTGTTTGCAAGCTGGGGGGAAAACGTGCCAGTTGTTACGCAAGATGACTTGTCATGAAACTGAATAATTTAGATAATTATTGCAGTCTTTTTGTGAAATGTCAAGAGATCATGGTTTTGGGGTTTCGTTTGTGGTTGGTTTTTTTGTCAGTTCAGGAAATGCTGTGTAAATCCAGGTATAAAAGTGAGAATTTCTATATGTCTAGTATCTTGCATGAGTGGGCTTCAAGTGCCAATTTGAAACTTTCATTAGTTAGACCCTGTTCAACACTGGAGTCTTTCAAGTCTGTGTAAGCAAAACATGAACAACTATTAATAGTTAATTACTTTTGTGGAGGCAGGTGTTTGTCTGCCTCATGAATCTGGAAGTAACTTTGAACAGAACAAGTCCCTTCAGTTATGAATCAGCTATGGTAAGACTAGCTTGCTATAAAGGCAAGAAGAAAATGTGTTTTTCTGTAAACACTTCCTTCTCCAGCCATGTATATATTAATTTAAAATGAACAACTTTAATGCTTCACTCATGGGTAGGGGAGGAGAGGGAGTGTTAGATACAAGACTTTACCATTGAATCAATATGGCTTCTGAAGTACTATTTTACATCCACAAACCTACCATTTTCCTCTTATTTGTTGGATTTAATGCATGCTCACTAAGCAGTGTAGCAAGTGGAGAGAAATTTTTTTTCACTCCAAGTGTACAGATGAGAACAAATGTCCAGTTTTTAAAGCATTGAGGTATTTTTCCTTCCTTTTTCTCCCACTTTCCCACTCCAATTTTCAGGCTTTCTGCCATTCAGAAACAGAGAAGGGTGGACAATCTGTAAATAACTGTTCTTTAAACTGTGTTTCCCTCTTAGTTTCTGCAGAAAGGATCTATCCATTTGTCCTTTCTCATATAGCACCACTCTTTAATTCTTCTGTTTAGAAATACAGTTATTAAAAAGTGCATTGCTGTTTTCCAGCAACAGTTCTCCCCCAAAAAAGAGAAAGGGAGGGGAACACAACTATTGCAATGGATCACTTAAAGCAGTAGATCCTTTATGAACATGTGGAAAATAGGTGTGTATCAGTGGATCTTTAATACTCTTTGAGGAGTTTGCACAGCTTTGGAAACAAGGAAAAAACCTATTGCTATTAACATGCCAGTCTATGTTGTGTGAACAGTGGTTTTTTCCATTATCTTGCAGAATCTCTAATGGATGGGGGGAATTCTTAACAAATTATGTCGATGTATATGTATGCATCTGCAAGCATTACTGTGCTGTGCTTGTGGACTTTGTCTTATTTCTGCACAGCTCTTAGTATTCTGTAAAAAGTTGTTCTGGTTAGCTAGAACTTCAGTTCTACCAATATTAAGTGACTTTATGAAGCAAAAGCATGATTTAATGGCTTTAACCACATGAATAATACACTTAATTTGAGAATAAAGATGTTCTTTCTCGGGTTACAGAAATTTACTTTTCTTCTTTTTCACCCCAAATAAAGTTGAGATTATTGTTATCTTTGTACAGTTTTTCTAAAATATGGAGAAAAATATTTAGTAACTGCCTCCTACATGTACTTAAGTGGCTCTGTAGTTTTTTGTAAGAAAATAGCTAATATGTTAAAACTTACTCTAAAAAGTAATAGTGAAAAAAATGGAAAAGGCTTTCAGCTACTCCATGTAGTGGAAAATTTGAAACTGGTTTGATGTAGAGATGGGTATTAGTTTAAAAAAATACTCAAGGATTAAAAAAAATCCTTTCACCACCAAACTTTTAAGATGGCTGAAATTGTGGTTTAGTAAGCTATAAAGTCAAGCACTATATTCTTCTGGAGTATGTTTGGATTCATTAATGTTCTTCACTTCACATGCAAATTGCCCTCTCCACTTCTCATACTTCCCTTCCTGTTGGCCACACCAAAAAACCCCACCAAAATATTAGATTAGCTTTTGAAATTAAGATGTCTTTTTTTTTTTTTTTCCCCTCTCTGTTTGCTGGTTATAGACATTAAAAATCGAAGGGCAGAGAGAAAAAAAATAGATAAGGTGTTTTGCTCAAAGTGGTGAATATGTGAACTAGATGAATTGCTCCAAATTAAGTGGAAAGATCTGTCACAGCTACCTTTGCCCCTTTTACTTAATTTTCTGATGAGTTAATAGCCTTTTAGGGGCAAATGTTTTGGTCTCAAGGCCTTCTGCCTTCAAAAGATCGCCAGTGATGCCCTTGTACTTGAGATGTGGTGATAATAGAGTCAACTGCACACCTGATTTCCTTCACTCTACAGCACTTGCTGATTGACCCTTTCAGGGAGCCATGTCCGTATTTATTTTTCATGGGATCTTGTTGTATTCAATGGATTTGGCTTCAGTTCCAATTTAAGCTATGAGTAAGAACCTACTCCAAATCCATTTTGGTTACTGGTTCATACCTGTGTGACTCAAAAGTCAATCATTTAGCAGAAAGACCAGAAGAGAAAATTTCAGCTTTCTTTTAATATCCACTTCTTTTTTTTAAATTGTACCTTTCCAGAGGCTTTCTTGAGTTTGTGTAGTCAAAACCGAAACAACCCAAACCACAGTTGTAGCACACAGCCTATTTAAAAGCAGCACATCAGCATCATGTAACACTTGATTTTACTGGATCTCATAATGGACATTTAAATGTGAAGCCAGCTCTTTCAATATTTTTGTTGCTGATACTGTTTGTATAACTTTTACCAGAAAGGTTTGAAAACACATATGAAGATTAAAGCAACTGGTTGGAAATATTTATCTTAATTGTGAAGTGACTGTTATGTGTTTGTAAGTAGGTCTGGAAATCTTACATGTTTGATGAATGAACTGCCAATTTCGAGTATGGGCAGCCTGTGTGGTACAAGATCCTCCTTTGTGCACTCTATGTTTCTAGGAGGTGGTGTGTTCCAGTTGAAGCTGCTGGGTACATGCTCACCTTGGAAGCTTACGAGATTTCTGACAGACTGAGAGTGTAGAAGGTCTAGGAGATACTTTTTAACAATGTAATCTAGATATGCAAAAATAATGCTTCTAGAAAAATTGATTTGTGTTGTTTATGCTGAAAGTACTAGATGAAAGGCTTTGACAGCTACAGATG
This sequence comes from Buteo buteo, assembly GCF_964188355.1. Lineage (NCBI taxonomy): Eukaryota > Metazoa > Chordata > Aves > Accipitriformes > Accipitridae > Buteo > Buteo buteo. Next base: position 27,732,668 of record NC_134175.1, read on the forward strand.
TGGTCTAGGCTCTGAAGCCTTGGTGATGCCTTAAAATATCAATGTGGTGAATGAATCCTCACAACTGAGAGGTGAAGTGTTGTGAAAATCATGACTGACAACTTTAAAGATTACTTTTATGATGTATATTGATACCATGTAACTGCAAAGTATTTCTTTTACCTTAAAGCCATCACATTACCTTTCTAATGACTTTTTCCCATTGAAATAGGAGGGAAGGACAGAAGAAGTGGCCTCATTCTGACAATTCCATTATGCCTTGAACAGACGAGTATGGACGAGCTGAGTGTCACACTAGACTACCTTCTAAGTATCCCAAGGTGATTTCAAAGGCATTCTGTTCAGGGCTGCTTTCTTTTCAAGTGGTAGAAGGGATTTTTTGTGGTTTTTTTTTTTCTTTTTATTTGCCTTTAAATACCTAATGAATTTTACATAAATATTTGTTTAAATTGTGATACTGTCTGACTGAATTGGAAACACACATCCCAATAAACTAAGGGATATCTACTAAGGCTTGCATACGTCCTTTTATTCTGTATATCTGGCTTTGGGGTTTTTTTTGTCTTGTGTATTTCCTCACTCCTTTCTTGGAATATCTTTGGTAATTTCTTTTTAATGACAATGCACTTAAATTACTATGTAAATTAATGAGTCATTCTAATGAAACTCCAAAGCTTGCAAAGGTAGCATTGCCCAAAGTAAAAAAAGCTTCCTCCTCTTTGCATCTAACCTTTGTAGCTTGTAGTGCTTAAGTTTGCACTGACTCTAAAAACATATGAAGTCTTACTGAAGTTAGTGAGCAACTCAGATGTTTAAAGATACTGCTTAAATGTGCTGAATGACAACTTGAGTATCCTGCCATCCAAACCTTGCTGTAAAATCATTGTTGATGAAGTTCTGTGCATGTAAACCTGCAAGCTTATAGTGACAATTTTTGGTCCTAGCTTAGTTAACTGCTTTTTTTTTTTTCCCTTAAGATCCAGAGATCAATCTTTATCATAGCTTTGCTTCTTTCTCTTGTGCTGCTGATTTAAAAAGGAAAGAAGCCCCTCATATAAATGCTTGCTTTTGTATCCCTTTAAATTCCGCTTCTGGAAATAGAGGAACAATGGAATAACTGAGGACTGTTCAGTGTACTTTGCTTAATGCAATCTATAAATGTTTTTAAAACTCCATTAAATGATCTGATTTGTTTGTAATTAAGACTGTTTAAAAAAGTTCTGATTGGGGAAGAGAGAAGCAAAGACTAAATTCAGGGTGCTTACATGTAAAACATCAATAGGTATGTGAATATATTGCACAATGTTTTAGTTGTGGAAGTTTTAGGGTTTTTCAAACAGCTTGTTGTCTCTTGTAAAGTCATGAAAATACCAAATGGTCCTTTGTGCAGGTCATCTCATTGACTTAAGGACTTGGCTGTATTTATGGAACAGATGCAGGCATTATTGTTCTAGCAAGCATTAATTATTCCGCAGTCTCACCCTGATGTATGTTCTTACATACATTAGTGTAAAAATAACTGTCTGAAAATTCAACCACAGTACTCTTTGTACTCAGTACAAACTGGGAAGTCTGTTTGAAAGCAAAGTTCGATGTTCCCATGTCTAATGTTTTGTTTGTCAGACATGGAAAAAATGATCTCTCTCTTATGGTGGCAGTAGGGAAAAATCATTGTTGTTCTTGTTTGTATGTTGTTTTTCAGTGGGAAATGCAAACTTTTTGGTCTAAGCGCTTGCCTTTTTTGTTCTGGAAAGACTTGCTGAACTGTGTTTGAAAAAAGGAAGGGTGTGGGGAGGGATGTTGTCCCAAACCCAGATAGTTGTCCAAGAAACATTAATGTTACTTTTTTCCCCAGATTCTATGTGTAAGGTAACCTAATATGTTTAACTTTTAATTCAGTTGTGCATGACCTATGTTGTAACCATAACTCTTTTGAAATGTGCATTCTAGTGTTGATGGATAGCTGTGTCCAAAATTTGAGAGGCGTAACTGTTTATAGTGTCTTAGGTAAAATTTCTTTGGGGTGTGTGTGGGGTGAGTGTGTATGTGTAAAGCTTTCCTAAAACTTATGACAACTTATTACTAGTGTTTAAGTCTACTGTTATGCCTTGTTTGATGCTATTTAAAATTCTTGGATTCTGAAGAGGCCTCTTCAGAATCCAAGAAAAATAAAAGTGGCAATGTTATGCTATTGTCTGTGCATACTGAAGTTTGCTTCCTTTGTTGTATTGTTCTCTGTATTGTGGCTGAAATCACCAAGTGGTTTTCTTTGTATTTTAACTTCCATACAAACATTTATGTTTGTGTTGGCTGAACTTTTCAGAAGTGGTAGCTCAATTTTGACTCTTGTTGGTTTGGTGTTTTAGTTTTTTAATAGATTTAGTAGTAGAGAAGAGCAGATGCTGATACTGTTAGATTATGAGCCGAAGGAAGCCATGTCTCAAGATGCTATAGTAGCGCTATTTATCTTGTTCTTAAAAGTAGTGTTATTGTGTCTTTCTGAGTTCATTCTGATTAAACATCGCATGCATAAAGCCTGAAAGTTCAGCGTGCTTCCAGAAAAATCATGTCTGTGATCTTAGAGGTTCCTTAAAACCAAAAGCATGTATGGATTGGCAGACAACTTTGTAATTACTTTTTCCTAAAAAGACTAGTAAGGTGCCTTTTTTTTCTTTTTTTTTAAATTCCAAGATAAATTTGTCTTCCACCCATTCCTGAGGAAGCTCAGCTTAAACTTGAAATAAACAACAGTTAAATTTCTCAGTGTGAAACATAATGCTTAGCATTACATGCAAATTGCTTTGGTTTTTGTAAGCTAAGGAGATCACAGAAATGGCTTTGTTTTGTAATTGCAGATTTGTGTGCTAAAGATCACATAATGCTTCTCTACCTCATGTAAATGTCATGTTTTTTAGTTACTTTGCCGGACACAAAAATTTCAACCTGAGACATGATATCTAATGTGGTAACTAATGCTAAAATTATGGGCTTGCTTCCATGTTCTCTTCTGGCTGCTGCTGTGCTCGTTGTGAGAAGGTAACGCTTCCCACCTGTTGGTAATATCCAGAGGTTGCTGCCACAATTGAACACTGCCTAACTGTTGTGAGCACCTTGTTGCCAGCTTCAGTCAGAAGTGAGTTGGAGAGGTCTTTGCGGGAAGGCACAGAGAGTGAGGAAAGTTTTCACTGTTTTCTCCCATTTGGTACTTGAGCAGAAGTCCCTTTGAATTCTTAGCTTTGCAGCGAGCTGTTTTCAGCAGTGTTTTTTTTTTTTTTGTAGTATGCACAGACTCAAACTTTATTGGAAGAAGAAGAGATTATGTCAGTCTAAAATACTCTTTCTTGTAGATCCCTGTGCAAAGCCTCTGTCCTTGTAGAGGCTTTTTGTGCACTGCAATTTCTAGTCCATTTGTTCAGGAAAGAAATTTAAGTATGTTTAGATGGTTTCCTGCTTGGACATGCATCAAGTGGTATGTAGCTGTATCCTCAAACCTGTGGCAATGCACAAGTAACCTTGTGAAAACTGACATCCCTTTGTCTTCCTTGTGAAACTGTAAATCCACCTTTTCTTTCTGAGGGTTTTGTGAAGTTTATAGTTATGAAACCTTTTCAGAATTGCTAAAGTTTAAATAAATGCTTGTATTATGAAATACACTTCAGTGCTACTAAAAAAATGTAACTTGGAATATCTATTAATATGCTTGAGCATTAAAATTGAAAGTTATTTCTAAATGAGTAAACATAAGGTTTATAAAACAGTATTTTTATAAGTAAAAAAAAAATGTATTTTTTGATAGAGTTGAAATCCAAAGTCACTGTGATATGACACTTGTTCATGAATTTTATTTTTTTCTAAGTGTTTTTCTTTTTTTAGTGAGAAGTGTAAAGCTAGAGGATTTACTGTGATAGTGGACGGCAGAAAATCTCAATGGAACGTGGTGAAGACGGTTGTGTTAATGCTGCAGGTAAATAAATTTTCATACAATCATAGTTGACTGATTAGTTTTATAGATGTAAACCCAATAGCTGTGTTATTGCGGAGGCAGTAATTTCTTTATTGAGAAATAGACAATTTATGGCCTTTTAAAATCATAAAATGTGGTTCTGTGACAGAGTTCTGTGCAGGAAGAAACAATCTGAACAGTGGATGCTGCACCTCACTCAAGTAAGGGACAAATTCATTACATGCTGAGAGCACGTGATTGTAGACTCTTTGCTAAACCAGAGTTTTAGTTAAAAAAATACAGAAGTACACTCCTGGTATTGTCAACTGTGAGTAGTAAGAATGTGTGCAGGGCAGCAGTTCACACTGATAGTGCAGCTGAGCAGGTTCTGATGCAATATGCTGTACTAATTGGTTTCCATTGGAATTGGGTATAGTTGATTTTGCTGTGTATAATAGTCTAAATCACAAATTATATTCTGGATGCTATACAAAGTAGGAGGAAAATCAAAAAAGTGCCAATTCCCAAGTAAAGAAATTCATAACTATTTATTATTTTAGCTTTTCAGAATGGTGGGGTTACAATAAAGTCTTATTTCTGCTAAACAGTGTAGGTTATTTTCTGGTCTCAGTGGTCAAAGAAAATGTGAGATACAGCACTCTGAATAGATTAGAGAACTTGGGCTACGGTCAGTCTTACTGCACAGATGATTTCTCTTTATCAGAGCAGTTTTCTTCTCACACTTAGATGAAGCCTCAGAAAGTGTGTCAGATATGAATAATTTCATTTTGTTGTCCTGTGGGCTCACTGTTGCTCCTGGGTTTTTGAGTCTGTTTCAAGGTGTCTTTCACCTGTTCTTCACTAAGATGGCTTTCCTATTAATAGAGTTATAGTAATTGGATCCACTCTATCCTGATTATGATCTTAAGTGAACTTTCATTGCAGCTAATGTGGCATTGTGACATTTAGCAGGAACTTCAGCTAGTGGGGAAAGTAGCTATTTGCCCATGCTCAGATTTCATTGGCTTCCTTGTCAGCACGCTTCCTGCCAGCGTGAAGCTTGCAGAAACATAAGTTGCACATCTGTATCTTTAATTTGACAAGGAAGCAATAAAGAAGACTTTTCCTATGTAAACTAATCACTTGTACAGACCACTTGAGATTTCTCTCTGCTTGGACACCTGTAGATCTCAAAGGTGCTGGCTGGTCCTCAAACAGACACTTCTGTGTTAAAAAAAAATTGTCTACTTTTAAGTAGTTTTTGCACATTCATTAAAATGGTGCAAGAATGAAATACCTTTTTTTATTCAGTGCTATGATTTCTGAGTTGGATGTATTTAACTTCTTTTCTCAGAATTATATTTTTATAAATAAAGCGAGGTATTTGGAGAGAAATCCCATGGATTGTGTCACCTTTATGTCAGTACTGTGATTACCGAACTGTTGCTTATTGCTATAGCTGATGGCTTGGGAGTAATCAAGAGTTTCTGTTCCTTGATCTGCATTCAATGTGACAATATAAAATCAACTTGGTAGATGAAATTGCTGGTTTAGGCTGAGGAATGGCTTCCTGGTAATATTTTATGAATTAATATGCTGGAATGTTAATAATAAGCCCTCTCATTCTAGTCTAAGCAATATGTACTAAAGTAGTATAGGATATAACAAAGTATACAATTCTTTTCTAACTTTATGATTACTGTTTCATTCTACATAGCAAATGACATTGGTAGAAAGCTTTGCTCTTAACGTTGTTTTTTTTTTATGAAATGCCATAAATAAAATTAAGTCTAGCCAATAATTCATGTTTCTCTGTACTGATGTAGCATGGACTAATGATTAGGCCTCAGGACTGGGAGTAAAGAGGTTAGATTTTCTTTTCAGTTCTGACATGATTTTGCTATGTAATGTAGCACAATCTGCTAAGGATGGAGCCAATGTGATGTAGATGCAGCAGACTTAGTTTAATTTCTGTTGGTAGATTTTAAGTTCTTGAATAGATGATGGCATAGAAGAGGAATTCAGTTCAGTAGTAAATGAAGGTTTAATCTTGAATGTTTTATTTATTTTTTTATTTGTTTTACAGAATGTTGTTCCAGCTGAGGTATCGCTTGTTTGTGTAGTAAAGCCAGATGAATTTTGGGATAAGAAGGTTACGCATTTCTGTTTTTGGAAAGAGAAAGATAGACTTGGCTTTGAGGTATGTAGAACTTTTGTCTACTTCAGAAAAAAATACCATTTCTGGAGTACTAGAATAACCGGATGAAAATTAATGTCTCTTTAAAAGTAGTTCTATTTCAGACACTTTGTGGATATCCTTAACAAACCACTGTGGCCTTTTAACTTCTTCATTCTTTAATAAGAATATTAAACAAAGTAGGTCTCAAATCAGAAATGTGTGGCATTTAATTCTTTGCTCAGCAAGAGGATAAAGCTGTTTGATACGTATTGTGGATGTTTTGAGTAACAAACTGTTGTACAGGGTTTAGTGTGAAGTTTTTTTCATGACTCTAATGTAACAGACTGTAGAGATACATGTTGTATGGTGTCACTAAATCAGTAGTAACCATTTTGAAGAATATCTTGTTGCTGTTGCATGCCTCTTCTCTCATTTTTTTTGAATTCTTTGACATCAGTAACAAAGATTATAGGTCCCTTCAGTTTGCCAAATATGAGCTGATACTGTTCTTAGCTTGTGAGGTAGAGTGTGTACAAGAGTTCACACACACTAATGTTAGCAGTTCCATTCCTTTATCTTTTTTGGAGGTTAATGGAAACCTCAATTTTCCCCATTTTTAGAAAATTATCTGTTTCATCAATCTTGCCAATCATTTTTGAAGTTAATATTGTTTGAACTACACAGGCTTGCTGTGCTCACCTAATAGTAAAATGTCTACATGTTTTGTACAACAAAGCTCTTAGCATCTTTTTTTGTGAAAGAGATTGAACAGAAAAGTGTTCTGCAGCCTTGTCCAATGCTCTGTAATTCTTTCTGATGGTAAGGTTATAACATTCTTGAAAACTCCTGTAGAAAACTTAGTTCAGGGGAAGTGGGAATTGGAAGGTGGCAGCTGAAAGGTTATGTAACTGCTAAATAATATAAACCTAAAGACTCTATTATCCAGATACAAGACTTAGCAAGATAAAATTAATATGAATTAACAGCAGTGTATCAGACTACCTAGAATAGGTGGCTTCATCTTTGGAAACAATTCCTGCATGTGAAAGTGCTCTGAAGGAGTGTGGGGGTAAGGGGTAAGAGTCCTATTTTCAATCAGATGACCAAACCTTTTTTTTTTTAAAAAAAAAAAAAAAAAAATCTGTTTTAAGATTCCTTTTATTACATTACTTCATTTTTTGTAATCTGCTTTAGAGTCTTATAAGAAAGGAGACTAAGGAAATCCTGCATGTTTGCCTTCAGGTTGTTTATCTTACAGGTGAAGATCATATTTTCTTTTTGAGTAGTTCTTTAAAGACAGGTTTGAAAAGTAGCCCAAGTTCAACAGAGCAATCCAAAGAATCTCTGAACAACCACTTGTATGTTTGAAAGTCTGCAGCTAGCAAGATATTCACTAATAAAGGTAGTGAAGTGCCTGCCTGAAATTTTGCTACTGGAAGTGGTTCCAACTATGTTAAGTTTGTGACTTGCATTACAGTTAAACTGCCTTGGGTTTCACAGATGTGTGTCTGTCCCTTCACCTGAATCCCTTGAGGGTACTGGCAGGGAGATGTGGTCAAAGTATATTTCCATCCTGAAGTTCAGCATTTATTAACTCAATCATAGCTTCTTTAATCAGAAACATGAGTATGGTGGTGTCCACCTTTTTATAAACTAGCCTATTCGGAGCACATCCAAGATGAGAATTAAAAAAAAAAAGACTGAACCAATCGTCTGTACTCAAAAGGATGATTTAAGAGCTGATGTTTAGAAAGTGACTTAAGTTTGCAATACTCAGTTTCACATGGATGCTCTCAGGACATAAGGCAAACACTAAGTCCAGAGTGTGGCAGTAATAAAGGTGAACCCCCCTCTTTAGAGTTGCTACTGTCTGATTTAGGCTCTCTTCCCATCTGCACACCTATAAATATGGTCCTTGGGCAAGTTCAGGAAGCCTTTGAAGTTGTGGTATAAAAATTTTTTACAGTGGTTGTTACTGTATACATCATGGTATTGCCAGTTTGGAAATTAATCCTTTAGAAGATTCTTCTTGGATTTTTCTTTAATATGACTCAGCTAGAATCTATGTCTAGACAAATAAGCAGAAAGTCTACAGAAAATATGTTAATGAAGCAGAAATAATTTTACATGGCTATGATAATAAAAGGATTTTTTTGTTTGACTTTAGGGATTGGCTAACAGTCATTAAATGATAATTCTGGAATGAAATCTAGTAAGCTTCGTAATTTTATGAAGCATGTTCTGTGCCAGTGATGACGTTGGCATAGGCCATAGGAGTTGTGTAACTAAACCTTTTGGTTTCTGTTTCTAAAGTACTTTTTTCATTACTGAATCGTAAACATTTCTCCCTGATCTGAAATTTTGATCTAAGATTCTCTTAAATTAATAGTTCTGATTTTCTTAGGAAGAAGAAAATAATTGAAGTATTAGAGATGGATTTCATGCAAACATATATAAAAATGTGTTAATTGTAAGAAAAGTGGTCAGTGATGTATCATTTTACAAGAAAAATAATCATAGCATTAAAACACAGCAGCTGCTTCCTAGGCAGGAGGAAAACTTCAGATTTGTTCCCTAATGCCTCCTTGTATCTTGGCTTGATGCATGGGCAGATCAGGTGTTTGTATGAGTAGGGGACAATAACAGGTAGTTGCTGAATTCTCATTTTGGTTGATAGGTGTTTGCTCTTGAGTTTCCCTTATGCCTAATTTAGAAGTGCTGAAACAGGGTGAGACTGCTTGCTTGCATGAGGGGCTGCTATCAGCTTGGGGGCGGTTGTCATCTGAGGTTAGATAATGAGCAACTGTTGGTGTGGAGTTCCTATAGATGTTTCTAAAGAGACTGTGATACCATCCTAGCTCATGGCTTTTCCTTGTGTCTTGCACTTTCTTGGGGTCTTTGTGTTTGGGGTTTTTTTCTGTGTAGTAACTCATATTTTTAAATGGCATTCTTCGTTAAAGGACAGGGAGAGCTTAGAGAACAGTAAGAAAAATCTTGTGCTTTCCTAGATAATGCAAGAATCACCCGCGGTATTTGGCAAGCCTTTGTTCTTCACCATTCATTAACTCTTGGTTATCTGTTACGTGGTTGTGATTAGGAAAACTGGCTCAGTAAAAGTGAACCACCTTCTCTGTGCTCCACATAATATTTGTGTTAGAGGCAGTAGTATGTCTTTGCTCTATTCCTGGTATGAGTGCAGAGCACTGATAAGACCATGGAAGCCTCTAACTCATGCACAAATCTACAGCTACATAATTGTTTATTACTGGCAGTAAAAACAAAGCAACACCCAACTTGTTTTGGATCACAGGTTAGATTTGCATAACTATTAGGAAAATCCAAGATTGCTTTTGCACCAGTGAAATAAATATGATCTAAAAATTTAAATGAAAGTATGGAATCTTTTTATTCACTTGAGAGTGTAATCTAATTTATTTGAAGTAAATGTTATGTAACTGTGATTTCTACTTTCTTATGGGGCATTACATCTACCTCCTATTTCCTGCTACCCGATCTGTTTTTAATACCTGGCTTACTATTGCCACATGAAGCCATTAATCACAATGCCTTCCTTTCTGTTCAAAGTCAGAGATCCTCCGCTTCAGAGTGAGATGTGGTGATGATGAGTTCCAAAGCACTGAAAGTAAATGTGGGAACTGAGTTCAAAAGGCTACTGGGTGGATGAGTATAGAGAGATGGGCTGATTCAGCTGAGTTAAAGTGGATATCCTTATTCCTGGTTAGTATTAGTGTTGGTTTTGGACCTGCCTCAGGTCAATTCCCATTCATTCTTCAGCAGAGCTTTCTTCTGTCCCTTTATTCCTCTCTAAAATGCTTATTAGCAACCAGTTCGTGTTTTCATTGAAGCAGTTTTTTCTGGTCCTGTGCCCATGCTTCATAAAAGTAGAGTTGTCTTAATTGTTCCAAGGGTGTCTTTCAGCTGAAATGTTGCATATGTTACACTGTAATACTTAATACTGTTAATGTTTTTAAATGAATGAAGAACAGGGTTTGAATAGGTTTGTGTTTTGGAGGGTTCGGAGGTGTTGCTTTTTGCTTTTCTATTAATATACTCTACATAGTGGTGTGAAACAAATCACTCTTTGTTAGTAGCTGTAGCGTGTTTTATTTGATTGTGAGCTTTTCATAGGAAGATAGCTAGGATAACTGGAGGAAAATGTGTACCATAAAAGTAGAAGAAATGTACAAGTTTGTACACAATGCAAAATTGCCTACGGACTGATTGGGGGCGGGGGGGGGGGGGGGGGGGTTGTGTATGCCATTCATTTAAGGGACTGGGAGGAAAAATAATCTCTTAGCCTGGCTTGGATATTAGATCAGTGCTTTGAAAATCAGTTTGTCGAAAGCAGGAAGGAAGAAAGTGTGCTTGCTGTTCTTGGTCTTGTGGAAATCATGGAGCAAAATTTAGAAGTTTAGGATTATGAGATAAGAAATTCAGGGCTTTTAAAAAAAGATAAAGGAAAAAAAGGTGGTAAACTACTGGGCACTAGTTGGAAAAATCAGAGTATATAGCAAAAGGATCCTGATAGTCCTGAAGTCCAAAGTCTGAGTAGTTTTAAATGCTTCACACCTGCACTGTAGCAGCTATCAACTCTTATGTCTCTAGTAATAGTGTCAGAAATTTCTTATGATTGTATATCAGCAGAATCTGTTCTGGAAAATCTTAAGTCTCTAATGTCAAGTCATCAATATACAGAGGAGTACAGAAACATAAAAATCACTTTTTTTCCATGGTTTCCTGCATTTCAGCCTGTTTATGGTCTGTGTACGTGCATATCAGAATTGCTCTGAAAGAAATACTAGCTAGCTGACTTGCCTTTTTCCGTGTTACGTAGCTGAAAAATAGGTACCAAGATCTTATAATTTGTTTAGAAGTATAGGAACTGTTTAAGAAAACAACTGGAAAGGCTAAATCCAATGGGGTTTGACCACAGTTTTCCAGATCAGTCCCCAATACAAGTAAAGTAACTCTTCGCTACCTAAGTCAGTGTTACATACTTCAGTAGGCAGATACCTTCTCTAGGCTAACAGTCTTTATTCTGAAAGTGATTAAATGCCTGTTACGTGGTTATAGCTATCCTTAATGTTCCAAAATACAAAAATCCCCACCCCAAACACTTTTATATCTGGGGTTTTTTTGGTGCCATTGAAAACAGTGTGGTCCAGAACTTTCTACTGTGTTACTACAAGAGGTTTTTATACTGTTCTTGTATTTTGAAATTAACTACTGTTACTATATGTAGCTCTCAGTATTCTACTTGGAAATTAATTGTGGCATAATCATCCCCAGTTTACCTTTTAAGAATAATGCTAATAAGCAGAGTATTGCTCCACAGAATGAAGAAAGAATAACACTTTGTACGAAATCTTTAATTTCTGTATCATAACTTCCAGTCCAGTGTTTTAATACTGAGACACCAAAATTTGTAGCTTTCATGGACATTCCCAAAAATGCATATGGGGGTTTCAATATTTTATCAAAACGGTATTTATTTAAATGCATCTGTCTTCATCGGCATGTATCTTTGTTGCTGTGGTTTTCACACCAGAGGCAATGGGTCCTTTTAAAAACCTGGGCCAAATCAGGGAGTTGTCCCTGTGGAGCTGGAGTACGTAAGCCTGCATTTATGTCACATTCTAAATTCAGTCCTAAAGAAGGGTGTGCCTATTAGTCTCTTCTCTGGGATGGAAAAAAGGTAGTGTGCTAATTATTATCATGAGTCCTGGTGGGGAAGGTGAATGAGTGGGCAAAACCATGAGTGCTCGAAAGTGAAGGAGACAGTTACTGGGAGTGGAGTTGACAGTGAGTCTAGTGTATATCTAGATTCTACTAGTGGCCCTTTGGTTTCTAGTATGCCAAATTTCTGTGTGATACTGGCCAGGTAAATACTTCACTTGTGTTTCTCAGTGTAATGTTAAAGAAAATGATCATTGTATAGATTAGTGTTCCATATTAGCAAATAATACTCTATCCTACTCAGTGTTTAATCAAACAGTGTTTCAAAAAATGGATTGAAGTAATATTTATCATCAAACAATAGGATGATTCTTCTCCTTGGGAAGAGGAAGTCTTTGCTATACAATTCAGTGGCAATGAATCACTGTCAGACTAGATATATGGGCGGCTATGTTCTGTCTGCTAAGTGCCATAGTTATTCTTGGAAAATCACCAGGAGGATGGTTGAGGCCATATATAAGTTTTTCCAGCAGCCAAGTTTGCTGGAGAATAAGCACAGCTAACTTTAAAAAAAACCCCAAATGCTGAAGATTAATCCGATTGTGCTTTAGAAAACAATTAGGTTTCACACTTAATTTAAAAAAAAGTTGCTTTTTTTCAATACAAAAGTGGCCTTCTGTGTAGTGTGAAAATGAATATAGGCATTCTTCAGTTTGGACTTCTGCACAGACTGAAGAGCAAACTTATTCTTGCAAAACTCTGCCTCGCAATCTCTCAGTGCCTCTCTGCCATTGAAGCTTTCCTCATATTTTTCCAAAGCTGTTTGGATATGTAAGCTGCTGGCATAACAAATCATCAAGAATCACTCTACTGAGAAAACAACTTTAATATTGAGCCCAAAGGACTTTATCAAAATTCAGAATTTTATACCTATCAACCAGGCTGTGAGAGGGGAAGAGCTATCTGGGCTTCCCAGTGTTTCTTGGCAAAATTTTTGGGAAATGAACAAAAACTCCTCTACTTATGCCTGTTTGAATGAAATTTGTCCAAAATTACCAATCAGCAACCAGATAAATATGATCAGCTTTTAGCATGTTTTATTAATGTTCTTTTTGAAAAAAACTATTTTAGAAATGACAGATCCTTATGTTCCAGTAAGTAGAGGAAAAAAGTATTAAATATTTTGATGCTAGTTTATTAAAATTAGTAAATGAAGCAGTGACGTTCTGCTCATACTGAGTAAATACTTTAATATACTCTTAGAGTAGCTACGTTTGTAGTCAGTTACATTGCAATGTAACAAATCAGAACAGATAATTTAAACATATATTATTGTATGCATAAATGTTCTTACCGTTAGTTTAATTTCTATCACTTTTACATAACATCAAACAGCTAATACTGTGTATAATATATACATTCTATTATTCTTAGAACCTTTTTCTAAAGATGTGTCTAATTTCATGACTAGCATCACTTGCTACCCACATGACAATGAGGATTACTTAAAAGAAGTGAGAAACTGTGGCATGTGTTGGTAATGCACTTTCAGCCCATATAAACTTCTCAGTGGTTGGACACACCTGGTAAGACTTCTTTACAAAGAATTGTGAACTTGGTCAGACTTTTTGGTTGTTGGATATTAGGTTGCTTGACGTGTAAAAACAAAAAAAACCCAACACACCTCCCCCAGCCCCTCCCCCCCCCAACCAAAACAAAAAACCAAACAACAACAACAACAAAATCCCAAAACCCACAACAAAAAAAACCCAAGCAAAAAACCCAACCAACCAAAAAAACCCCAACAGAAACCCAACTCAAACCAGACAAACTGCCAAAACAAACAAGCAAAAAACAAAACCAAAAACAGACTAACAAATTATAAGCAGTATAGGTATGTATATGTAATGAATTATTTTCTCTGTTTTCGTAAATGATTTTGTCAGGATTGGCTTTTTTCTGTTCTGTGAAATTCAGTATATTTTTAGGGTTACAGTGCTGTGTAAATGTCAGTTAATAATAAATATTTTTTTCTAAGAGATTACACCAATTATTATTTTAAACTAAATCTGATTTTTAAGACCTCTTTACTCTTGAGATTAAAAAATATGATTTAGTCCCCTTACAGTTCCTCTGTACCTATTTCCCAGTATAAAGTTTTTACTCTAATACATGTAGAATATTACCATCCAATTTGTTTAGATAATTTTCTTCATTTATCCCAGAACAGCAGTGTATTACTCATTGATACCAAGCTATGAAGATTAATAAAGATATTTACTGCTCTCAGAAGATCATATGCTTAGATTCACTTGTTTAAATTTTGTATTCTCAAGGGACATGTGTGTTGTGTTCTTTTGGAAAGTACCTACTCCTTTTCAGTAGTGTGGCTGCTGTGATATTACACACTTAAGAAAAAAATGCCTTGTTACTGAAATTTTATACCATCCTGTCGTCCAGTAGCTCCTGGATTTGACTCTGTGACATTTGAATTAAAGAGCTTTTTCACTTCCCTCAAGAAAGAAAGTTCAGATGAATGTTTTTAACATTTTGGGGGCACTTTTACATGTCCTATTGAATATCCAGAATTCCCCTCTGATCTTGTCATCTGCCTTTATCTCATTGCAGGTGATCAATGAAAATAATTGCAAAAACCAGCAAATGACATAGAGTGAGAGGTCAACTTTGTACAAACAGTATTTAAAGCTCTTTTATTATGAAAGATAAGTGTTAGTGGCACTGTTGCATGGGTCAAAAACATGTTACTAGAAAAAATAACTGTAGTCTCACTCCTGAGAAATAAGGGAGCTCTGCAGTTGAAGCACAAGACTTTGCAGTACATGGGGTTTTTTTGTTTGTTTGGCAGTTCTTAAAAAGGTTGCTTGATCTTATTAATAAATACAGCACTTTTACTTTTCCCAAAGCACTATCCTGAGTTGTTTCTGCAAAGGCTTTTACAGTGTTTTAGCAGGCCAGTATTGTACAAAGCAAGTTTGCTGATTAGAGCAGAGTAATGATGAGAGCTGCTCTCATCATCTCTTCTAAGTTTTAAAAAGAACTGAGTACAGATGATGATGATAAGGACTCTGGAAGGTAGCAAACAGGACATATTTGAAACCTACTAGCACTGTCATCTTATTAGCTGTCCTGTCAGAAGTGGATGGATCAAGTGGGAAATGAAGCAAGGATTTAAGGATTCAATAATTCATACTTTTTTTCTGTTTTACCATCTGTCCAGAACTATTAATTTCTCCCTTAGGAAATTTAAGCTGTTCACTTTAACATCCAACTATAGTCTGCTGTCCAAAGGCTTTTACTTTGGATTAAGAAAACTTTTTTTTTTTCCTGGAGTCAACATAGTAAGATAACTTTGAAAAAAAGAAAAAAATCAGTCTAGTTACAAGCAAACAGTGGGATATTTCTATTTTTATAACTGTAAATGGTCCTCATCTGGACCCGTGTCTTATCCAGGAGTATTGAGAGCTAGCTGGTCAAGCAATAGAAAGCCATCATCATTCTCTTCACAGAGGGAGGAGAAACTAGAGATGTTCTCTGTGGTTAGTCGTCTAGTGCAGTTTGGTAATGATAATTTTAGAAGGACGGATGACAAATAATTCTAAGCATGCCATTAACAAAGTATTAAACTATTGAGGATTTTGAAGAGCCCATGTGACTAAAAGCTTTGTGAAGTGCAACAGACAATATGTTGAAGTGTGAAATTCAAATGCAAGTTGGAATGCTAATTCATAAAGGAAGACATTTTTAGGATGTGGTAATTTAACATTTATTTTCTCAAAAGGTGAAAGACAATTACTGTGATTGGATTGTGAAAAGTTTTAGGAATCTGTGACAGTGGAAGTTTGCTATAGGTGCTGAACTTAAAGTAGAACTCATCTTTAAAAGAGAAGTGTCTTATCTTCTCCCTATGTAACATCACACCTACTGTTATTTAACTTTTTTTTTCTTTTGGCTCTCTGTTGTTGTTCTTATGGACTGTTAATCCGTAGGAGCTGATTAAAGCAGTATTTCAGAAGCTTCAGAGAGGCAAACTGCACTTTTGACACCTAGAAATATCAAAGTTACTAATTTAAAGCATATGGAGGATGTTACATTAGCACTGCTACTAGTCTAGGTCTAGAACAAGAGCTAAATTCTGTTCAGGAACCTCCCTTCTGCCACCACCTTGTCAAAAATTCATGTGTTTGTTTACTTTTTGAAGTCTTCAGACAGGATTTCCACGGTTATCCCAGTGAACAGTCAATAAACACTTTAAGAAAGAAACAGCTTTTAAAAAAAGAAACCTAGAGAATGAATGTTTTTTGGAGCAACGTTTTAAGTTACAACAAGGCTTACTATTGAGGTGGAAGTTTTTGTTTTTCAAAACTTTTCTAATAAGGTGCAAAAGAAACTTATGTTCTTTTTTGTCGGAGAATTATTTTCTCATATAGCTAATATATGTTACAGGCAGGTTTTGCTTTCAAGGAGAAAAATTTTTCTTAAAAGTTTCCCTGGTACAAGTTTGTAAAGCTTATCCCTTGTCTGCTTTCCATCCTGAAGGATCTCAGTTAAAAAGATTAGAAGTGGTCTCAATGCAGTCTGTCCTCTTCTACAGGCTATTTGGTTTTTTTTAGAACCAGTATTTTAGTGATGTGAATGAGCTGCCCTATTTACTTTAGTTTCCATACCAAAATGTCCTGATTGAAGAAATTAATTTTCTCCTTTTTAATGAACTCATAGAGATGAAAAGAGAATTTAAAATGACCTAAAATTTAAAAATGACCTAAAATATAAATGTGTGCCTAAAAAAGGGAGAACAAAGGCTTTATTTTTCTTGGACCTAGAGTCATCTGGGGTTTGGGCTGGTTACTGGCATTACTTAAAGAAACTACAAGCTAATTCCATTTATGGCAGCTACATACCATTAAGAATACAGGAGAATAGCCTATATTTGCTGACTGTTGCTGGAAAATTTTTCAGTATATTAAATATTAGACCATTTGTTTGGAACTACTCTGCATTCTTTAGTTGTAAGAATTTAAAAATTGCAGACTAATTCCAATTGGAAGGCACCTCAGGATGTCATTAATCCAACTTCCTGCTCAAAGCCGGATCATCTACGATTAGACCAGGTTACTCAGGGCTTTATCCATTTGGGCCTTGAAAAACTTCCAAGGCTGGCGACTGTGCAACCTCTGCTTTCAGTTTTTAAAGGTGACCAATGGTTGTTGACCTGAATGGCTTTTGATCTCAAAACCCATCTCAGAAACATAGTATTTTCATCAATGATTTGGTACATCAAATTGCTTTAGTGTATTAAACAGGCCTGAACTATCCTGAAGTAGTAGAAGACAAAGTAGGATGGGTTTTCTGTCTTCCAGTGCCTGCAGGAACACAGAACTGGACTAGAAGTAGAAGGCTCTTTCCAGATTTCTTGTCCCCTGCAAGAATATGTGCATGATCTGATGGGTCTGCTTCTGTAGAGTTTTTTTTCCACAGGCATTATTCCAGGCTTAGCATATCAGGCATGAAAGCAACTTGTGCTGCCAACTTTTGGTTTAGGTTTATATGAATAAGGCTCAGCCAGGAGCATCTAGAATGCAGAAATGAAGGGAAGAATTTAGTCTTCTGACTAGCAGTGGACCTGTATTTTCCTTTATTTCCTGAAGTAGTTGATGAACTATATTTTTCTTCTGGGCGAACGACTCGGGCTTTTAAGCATACTAAGATTTTAATTTGTCTACTTGTGGAAAGAGTGTGGTTGATCCAACTCTTGCTGAGCATATTTGCACAGTAAATGCAGGCACTTAACTCTTACGGCCCAAACTCACCTCTGGGACTGAAAGTATTGCAAGAAAGTGGTAAGAATACTAACTGCTTTGCAGTATGATATCCTGCCACTATATTCACGAAAAACAGATTGTGTGGTGTATGACTTAATCAAGAAACATCAGTTACCACCAAGAAAACCCATATCAAAGAAACATATTTCTTTTTCCTATTATAAACAGACAAGGTGGTACAGATGATGCTCTTACAGGATTATGCATGATATACACTGCATATCAAATTTACCTGTCTGTTTTAGGCCCATGTTAATTGCAACCAGCCTTACTTTGTTTAAACATTTAGCAGTAAAAGGGCCGCTTTCTCTGAATCACAGAAAGATGTGCTCAGTACCTCTGGATGCACTTAACAGGCTTTTCAGGTACTTAAGGAAAAATATAAGCATTACTTAAAAGTGTACCTAAGGTCTCTTTTATTGTTGCAGGTTATTTTAGTATCTGCTAACAAGCTGACTCGATATATAGAACCATGCCAACTAACAGAAGATTTTGGAGGAACACTGACCTATGATCACATGGATTGGTTGAATAAGAGGCTGGTTAGTTTTATGGATTTTTGTTTTGGTTTGTTTTTTTTCCAAATGTCTCATTCTTGAGCCATGAATTTTTATTTGTGTAGGAACGGCTAGGTGTGTAGAAATTGTTGTATGTGTAGTAGTGGAGTTCAAATGCATGAATAGTCTTATGATAACTAACACTGGATTTGCTCAAGGGATGATAAAAAGCTAATGTAACCAGTTTGTTGAAACAAGTTCCTTAATGAAGCTCTCTTGTAGACCCTCACTCTAGAAGAGCCTGAGTGTATAGTATAGTCACTACAACGGAAAATTGTTTGGCTGCTGATAGGAGAAATCCAAAACAAGGAGGAAATACTTGGACTCTGCAGATCTTTTGAGGTGATCTCTTAGGCCTTGGTTCCTATGGACTGAGAGCCAGTTTTTAAGCTGTCCTACACTAAAACCTCGGTCAGTGCAGTTTCCCCAGTAGATAGAGATGCAGTAAACACATCCCTACACCCCTAAATAATTAATAGATGTGAATTGTTTAAGCAAATGTTGGTGCGCATAGCACTCCAGAATGTTTTTAATCTGTTCACTGATAGTTGGTTTTCAGTTACTTTAATTGAATTTTCAAAACAATATTTAATCTTCAATGAAAAAGTGTGTTCCTTTCCCATGCAATCTATTCTTAAAATGTGCATCTCCAACTAGGATGTCCAGGTGGGATCTGGACAAAGAATACTCCACAGTGTCCCAACCGCAACTGCCCAAAGCTTTCAAACATATCTTGCAGCCCGTTTCACAGCAGTACTTCCCCCTCAAGAAATTTGAGGGCTTACATCATGTGTACCATGTTTCTTTTTTGCTGAATCTCAGCAAATTGTGTCTTCAGACCCAAGGGCAGAGAGAGCATCTCTGCTGTGCAGCTTTTTTCTACTGGTCTTTGCATGGCCTTTATGTGTGTGTGGATTAGGGCAAGGCAACTTGTTTCTTCTCTGCCTGAAACTGAGAGCACCTGGACACAGGGGAGGGAAGGGAAATCTAATATTTTAATTCTCCATTTTTGTCTGGTATATACAAATCTGACTTCTACTTGCTTATTCCTGCATTCATAAAATTCATAAGGACAGTACTTCCACTCCAGCTGGAACTTCTGCTTTATATTTGTTTCAGACTATCACTGAAAATTTTTCTCCCATCTCTCCTCTCTTGCCTTGTTTCACTTGTTTTGTATATTAATGAAGAAAACCTCCTCCATTGTAACTCCTGAATTCTGAAACTAGACAAGAGGGCAGAAAGGTTGTTTAAGGTACTAGCTGAAAAACAGTTTACAACTGTTTATACGTTTTAATTCTAGGGATTTTTTTTTCCTTTTGTAACAGCTTGCATTTTATAAACCATGCTTTTATAAATTGGCTTTTAAGAGCTGTCCACCTCATGTCTATTTTGGTTTTCCCTGAAATTTAATTAGTCCTAGATAGGTTAAGGAAGGTTCATCTGCACACTATTGATTAATAATTTATTAACACCAAAAAGACCTGAAAATTATTGCGCATGTCACTTATGGCACCTGATCATGCTCAGTTCTGTTAAAAAAAAAACAAAACAAAAACACAAACCAAAAAACCAACCCTCAGAAGTCAGGTACAGGGGAATCATCTGAACAGTACGCAGTGTCTGACTATACAGGTCTTGTTATCTGAGATCAGAAGACCCTATATTCAAAGAAACTGATGAGGGTGTTTCTTTCTATACAATATATCTTTCTTTTATCTTGGTTTCATTACAATGTAGCCCATATTAGTAGTGATTAAAAGCTGGAATCTTCACAAAGTTGATTATTTTAATCCATTCAAGTGAGCTGTCAGATGCTTGTGTAACATGCCTTGATTCTCTAGCATTATTCTTAAGATTTACTTAAAGGCTTAAATGAAGATGTAGAATAAATATGCCCATAAGAACTTACAGGTTTTGCAGAAATCTCAAAATTTTTCAGTATTTCAGAATTCAGTCCATCTTCGTTATATTCAGTGTAACATTTACTATTTCCCTAAGGAATCTTCGTGCTCTTAAGTGTTCCCTGAACAAAACTTTGTATTTTCTACTCCACCATCTGAATGCTGGGAAATAATTATGCTGTGTAAAGACTGAAGTATACTAACAGAACTAGTGGATAAATTTGCACTGATGCCTTCAATACTGCCACTTACATAATTTTCATTTCTTAAATTAAAACCTGCCTCTTATTTAGGTATTTGAAAAATTCACGAAAGAATCAACATCCTTATTGGATGAGCTTGCTCTAATTAACAATGGAAGTGATAAAGGAACTCAACAAGAAAAAGAGAGGTTTGTGATTCGCTTTTTGAAATCAATGCTTTTGGATTATAAAGTTTCATCGGAAATCCAAATGATATTGAAACTATGATATGCCTTAAATATTTTGAAACGTGTAAAGAAATTCTGGAATTTTATAACACAGACTACAAAATTAATCAGTATTTGTGTAGATGGATGCTCATTTGGCAATTGATTACATGCAACTGCACTTCTATTTTGATACAATGAGTTGGAAAAGTAAGGACTTTACTGAGTGAGGGAAGAAACATACAGTCTCTTAACAGCATCGGGTAGCTCTGGCCTTAGTTGAAGTTTTTAGTGCTACTGTAATACCAATTATTAATAATGTATTTTTTACTTTAAGTAATTAAGTTTATTATTATTAATGATGTGTTTGTCACTTTATTCAAGATCAATAGATATGAACTTCCTTCCATCAGTTGATCCTGAGACGGTATTGCAGACAGGTATAGTAAGTTGAAAAATGATAATGTTGGTCAATGAAGTAACATTATTAATTTTTAAGCCCCTAGTAAAAGTACAGAGGGCACAATAATTCTTAGCCATCATCACAATGTAACAAGCTTATCAACTAATGTCATCTTTGGGTTAAAAAAAAGTGATGTTAACAAATAAATGGACGAACTCTTAATGTCTCTTTTTAAATAGTTTTTAATAATCCTGATAACATCTTTACAGTATTACAATAATTAGTATGTTTAATTTTGATAATACATTGATAATACCACCAAATGGGTACAAATCAGATAGCGTTTTCCTACACAATTCTAATAAGTCAGCCTAGTTCTGAGCTGACCATCTGTAAAAGCGAAGCATACTCTTCTGACTCTTCACTGCTTAGACTCTCCCTTCATCATTAAACAGTTTTGGGTTTTTTGATTGAAATTTTTTTTGAGGGGTGAATTTCCTGTTTACGATAAAGTATGACAGACTGTTGATTTGGACTAGAAATTTGCTTAAAGATTTGTACATAATGTTAGGGTGATGATCAGAGTCTGAGTGTTCAGAATCCTCATCTTAGAGCCTCTTATAAACTAATGTGCGGATCACATGTAATATTTGCTACAGAGAACTAACTACCGGCCTTACGTGTCCTCTGTGTAAAATTTTAGTTTATTTAGATCTGGGGATAATATTGTTTGAGTTAAAAGGTGAAACAATAGTTCCTTGCTGTGGTCTTTAAAGTTTTTAAAATATGAAGTGTCTGTAGGCAGTGTCACTAGGTTTTAGTCTAATTGTGTATTCTCCTCTAATGGTAAGGTTTTTGGACAAAATAGCACTTCAGTTTTCTGTAAGCAGATGGCTCCAAACAATATTAGTTGATATGCATTTTCTGTTTTCTTAATTATGGCATAATGAAATTTGTTTTGAGCTATGAAGTTTAATAACTTTCATTAAATCATGGGAGTTCCTAAGAGGCAACTTTTCTATGTTAGATTCACTGTATTGAAACTTTGAGAATAAAAAAATTAAACTCTTACCAATTAAACTTTCCTACCTCTTATGGGTAAATATGAGCAAACCAAGGTTTTAGATAAAAGGCTTCTGTCTTCCATAGTTACAAGTACTGTTGCTTTCAAAAGCTCAAAATCCACATATATAGTTCTTAGATTTTGATAAGAATCTCATTTAAAAAAAATGTTTTTACCTTGAAAATGTTAACCCTTTAACTGCTGAAACAATACAATAGAAATTCAAAATTATCCCAGTAGAACTATACCTTGTAAAAGCCTTTAAGTCTGTTTGCTCTGCAGCTATCTGCACCTATTTGTGTAGTATTATAAAAGACAAAATCCAAGATGTTTATTTCCATAGTATGGCAAAATATATGTGAATTCTTAAGACATGTGCATTTCACAATAATATATGCTGAGTTTACTTGCTGCAATTTCCAAAGCCCTTGGCATTTTGTTTGTCTAGATAATACCAGTTGAATTTAGAGTCTATATTTCTGCATTTTCCTTGAGGTATTACAATTATTATTCTAGCGGTAATTTTTTTCTTTTATTGAACTGGCATGTTACCAGTATAAGACCTGCAGAACTGATGATATGGAATTGGCAGATTTCCACATTTACACCAAGATTTCGTTAGTGACCAAACATTGGTTTATTTGTGAACTTGTTCATTGAGCTTTTGGGGAACAAATTGATGATCTGGGTTTACCGGTAGTACAGTGTTTACATCCTGAAAACTTTACCACAACTTAACAATAACATTCTTCAAACAGTTTAAACAGAGGATTAAAGAGTCAAAACATACTATTTTTGCATATATGATTGTTGCACTCTAGAGTCTGTATGCTGATATGGTGCTTAAGAGCACAAAGAAAAAGGTGAGAAAAGTGAGAAAAAAAAATTGATCAAAATACTTAGCATCAGCTCCACACTTCCTGTGAAAGTTTTGTACTTGCTATAAAAATCCTGAAAGATAACAGAGAAATTATATGCTCAGTTTCTTAGTGCTTCTAGATCATTCATTTAATCTAAGAATACAAATTGTTTGAGAGAAATACTTCGGATGCTACACAGTATTTTGAAGTAAACCAGAATACTTAGTTCTTACAGACTCAGGATTGTATTTTGCAATTGTTTCTTTAAGTTAATCAATACTATTGTCAATATGAATGTTGGTCACGGTGTCTCTTTTATATATCTACAATATACCACATGATTTCTACCCTATTTTATGACACAGCCCCACAAACTGTAGCCAGTGGTCTGCATGAAATGGTATCATTAAATGTGCCCAATGCATGAAAGATCATTAGCTGCAAAAATGTAGCACTGGATGGTCTAAAAGCAGGCACACTTACTAGTAATTTTTATGCTTGTTTTTTGAATCTAAATTAACCACATCATTATATGTATTCTTAAAGGCCACGAGTTACTATCTGAGTTACAACAGCGTCGATTCAATGGTTCAGATGGAGGGGTATCCTGGTCCCCAATGGATGATGAACTACTTGCTCAGCCACAGGTCATGAAGCTGCTGGACTCACTCAGAGAGCAATATACCCGCTACCAGGAAGTTTGCAGGCAACGCAGCAAGCGCACACAGCTAGAGGAGATTCAGCAGAAGGTAATGCAGGTAAGACTGGAGTTGTTCTTGAATACTCTGAGGCGGAATATTGAGCTCAAGTCCCAGACTGTGTTTACTGCAAAACTGAGTATCAGAGGTGAGAGCTTCATGCCTCCTTTCACTCCTCAAACTGCTACATGCTAGTTTCACTTGATAGTTCACGTTGTGGCTACAACAGTGACTTTCCGAAGGCTGTTCTGAGTAGGTGATTAGAAATGTACTCTCTTGCCATCGCGCAGAAGAACCTTCACGTTGTCCCTTTGTTGTGTACTGAGGCAGTGGTAGTGCTACGCTGTTGGAGGGGCAAATGCCTGACCTGTTAGCCGAGAGGAACATTCACAAATGAGACACACTTGACTGTAATTTTTCTTGAGAGTTGGAAACCTTCCCCTGCCCATGTTGTTTAAGTTCCTCTTACTGAAGATAAGCCGTTATTTATTCCTTTATTTGTCTAATGCTTGGTGTTTTTAACTAAGTGAAAGTGATTAAACTGTGTATTTCAGGGATACCCGGGCAAGAATGAATACAAACCTTCCTAATCAATCTTGTGTTAAAGGTCATAATGAATTGGTTTGGTCCTTTGGAAACAGGCATGTAATTAGCACTTTCAACATTTTGTCAGCAGAGTCTCAGTAGCAAAAATCAAGGAAATGGAATCAATTTATTCCTCTTGTGTTTATTAATTGAAATTAGATTTATATGTTTTTAAGCTTCTATATAGTTTGACTATTCAGCAAATGGAATGGATATTGCTTTTAACCTTTCAGCATTGACATTTCTAATGCATGAGGAATGTATATCAAGTGCTTGCACTTCACAGCATTCCAGGTATGGGTAAAGATAAAAACTAATCAATCTTGTTATTTCTAGCAGTGAAAATATAAATCTACTGAGAAAATAGCTTTCACTTATGCAGTAATTCAGATTATTATAAAAAAACCCTTAAAAAGCAAATGTCATTTTTTGATATGTTAAGGTGGAAATAATAAAAATATGTAAGAGATTAAAATAGTACTATATAGAACATATTAGCATGGCCGTGGGTATAATCAGGTGAGGGGGTTTTTTTCCTGCATTAGAGTTATAGTGGTCGAACAAGATGTGCTGATTGAAATGAAATTTATAATGTACTTTGGCAAATGTGACATTAAGGCATTTAAATTGACTTGTTTACTGGGACATCAGCCTCATTTTGCAATATTTGTAGTAGAAATACTTGTTTGGTCTTTCTACACTATGGATGGTACATAGTAAGTGAACTGAGTCTCAGTACACAGGAAAAATGTGTTTCACTGTTTTACCAAGCTAATCAGTTTTATAAAGTGCATTTAAAAGCTGTCTAAATGGCATACAAATGTATGGGAAAAACTTAGTAAATCTAGAAATTGATTTAACTTCCTTTTGGTTTATGGGAGAAAATCAGGCTAACAGAGAAAAGTAAGATGATGATGGACTGGAAGAAACCAATAGAGGCAAAGTGCCATGGAATTTATTTTGCCAAAACAAACAGAAGTTGCAGTATAACATGCTTGCAGTATTTTCAGTTGGAATGGGTGTGTACATAAAGAGTTTTTTTCCATGTGTTGCTGATTTTTTTTTTTTCCAGTGTTTTGATTTCCTGTTAGCTTGCATTACAATTACTTTCCTATTTTATTCTTTGTAGAGCTTGCTAACCACTCCTGGCTTGCTTTTGTGTTCCTGTTTCATTTTCACTATTTGCTGCTTCTGCCTACTGTGAACTGCTTAGTTCTTACTCCTGTCTCAAAGCACTCTTACCCATAACCACCTCTGTTTCCTTGTGCCTTCAATATCCTACCCTCTCTTTTTAACACTTATTTCTATTCCATAGTTTTGTTTCCCTTTTCTTTGTCTTTCATGCTGCAGTGTTAAAGATGGCAACGATTTCCAGATGTTTTCTGATGAGCAGTTCTGCTAAACAGACTGCTGATGAGCAACTCTGTATGTTATAAATTCTAGCTTTGTCCCTTCTTAGGCAGAGGTGCTAATTGCTATTTTTCTAATCTTAATTCACAAAAATTAATGTCAGGCCCTGCAGTAGTCTAGTCATTAGCCATTTAAAAATATACTTTATGAAAATAACATCGCTTCTTTCTGCAGGTCCCCTAGTGACTCTTCTCTCCTCAGTTCAGGTGTCTGTCACACAAGAATGGCCACGTGCTAAGCTAAGCAGTTTCAGAGGCAATGCAGTAATTCCTGGAAACTTGTACTGGGGAGGTGATCTTGGTCAGAGAGGGCACTGCTAAGCAGTAGTCTTGCACGCCGTTTCAGACTTGCATTAGAACTGTCATTTCCATGTACGAATTTTCCAGGCCATGCTGGGGTTACAGGGGGACATCTGGGTGCCTTCACTTCTAGGTCCATTCCATATTTAACCAGCAACAGCGGTGCAGAGGTGCTGAGCACAACAGGAAGTTTCTCTTCAAACAAAAAGAACCTAGAACTGTAGAGTCCTAATTTGTGCTAGAAATTATAAAAGTGAGGAAGATTCAGGATGCCTTTGGAGCAAAGAATATATGCTCTGAAACAGTGCTGGGGGGGAGAGGGGATGTGAAAAACACAGACATGACTAAAAGGGGGGCTGAATTGAGTAACGTTCTGTAATGTTGAAGGTTATTCTTGATTACTGTTGCAACGTAGCCTAGTAGCACCAGGAAAATGGTTCAATTAGTCCCTTTTCCATTTGTCTTCACGATTATGGTGTTACACTGTGTATTGTATTATATTTCCTGAAAACCTGTGTGACGCTGTTCTGTCATCTTTGTTTAAACAAAAGTCGCATTAAAGAGAGGAAGCTGGCTTCCTATGTTTTTTCATTAAGGTTCAGAATGTGGGGGTATTCCTGCATTTCCTTACTTCAGGACTCCAGTAGTGACTTTTGTACTAGGTTTCATCACAGCTGTCTCTGTTTTCTAAATATTTAAAAATTTATCATAAAATTTTGCCATAGATACCATTTGATAATTCAAATGTGTATAAGGAAACTAAAATTTGAGATACTCTGCTTTGCTTCGAATAATATTAACATCAAATGACATCATTTCAAAATAATAATAATAATCATAATAAAAGAAATCCAATACTGCAGTCCAAAATTGTATTGCCATGGCCCTGCAAAAATTTCTGCAAAGGTAGATCCCATGAGATGTGGCCATTAAGACTACATTATTTGAATAGAGCAAGTTGAAAGACATAAATATATAAAATACTAAGTTGTTGTGTAAATTTTATTTTGGAATAAGTACATATCCTGTACTTGAGTGTTACTGTATTCAACAAAATCAGGAGAAAACTCTCAGGTGTGAGGTTGAATACAGCTGTGCATTGTAATTCACTTCGGCAAAAAAACCCCTCACCAACCTGTTTGAACACAAGAGGTCCATTATCAAGAAAATTGTCATTTAAGCTATTTATTGACAGAGACATGAAATGGCAAGTATGTATGTGAAATCTTTTGCTAGCTGCCATCTGCTTTCATGGAGCTGACAGGCTAAGGTTAATGAAAAGTGGTTTCTGCTTAAAGCTTTTGAAGATGTGAATGGATTCAACAACAAGACTTATATAGATTCTAAAAAGATTTTTTTTTTATAAATGTATACTTTGAAATATTTCTACTTATGTTACAAAATTCTTTTTTATACCAGTTTTTGTATAAATGATTTGCTACTTTTTTTGTCATCTTTGTCTTATTGACAGGTAGTCAATTGGCTTGAAGGACCTGGATCAGAACAGCTAAGAACCCAGTGGGGAATAGGCGATTCAATTAGAGCTTCACAAGCTTTGCAACAGAAACATGAAGAGATTGAGAGTCAACACAGTGTGAGATTTCCCATACCCTTTTCAAGTAGCAAAATAATTCTAAGTACACACAGTTATGAGCAATGTATTTTGGTTATGAGTATCTAGGAATTTTGCACAGTGCATGTTTTTTGTGGCTTGCAGAGGAAGGTACCTGAGCAGTTTAAGAACTTAATATGGTCCTTATATGTATATGTTATTTATTTTGTTTGCCAGTGTAGAAACATACTGATTTCTTTCTATGATTTTTCTTGTTTTTATTACGTTACAGCAGTTCTTAATTTTTCATGTTGAGTAGAAGTAAATTTCCTTTTTTCCTCCCTGCCAAAATGGCTGAGAAGTCCTGTACTTCTCAATAAGTTAATATTTTTGTCTTTATTAAACTACATTTACCAGTAGCTAAAACTGGCTTAACACTTTCATTAAGCAAGACTTCAGATATGGTTTATGTTCAAAACAGTCTCTTTGAGATTTCATTATGTAACTGTACTGACTTGATGCCTTTGCTTCTAACTTTGAAGACTTCCTAAGGTTCAGTAGAATTTTGTCTTTCCATCAGATGATTAACTATAATTGGGATATGAATATGCAATGTTCCCAAAGGGAGTGTTACAGTGCTTTTCTTCTTTTCTGACTTTCCTGGATGTAGACATTGACATTTCTGTCCACTTTTCCGAAGTTCCCTTTACAGTCATGAACAACAGTCAGAAAAATTATTTTTTATTTTATACCAAAATATGTAATTGGGAGACCACTGGCCTACCTTGAATTTAGATGCCTGTTTATAAATTAAAGCCATTTTTTGCTAACAGCACTGGAAAAATGTGCTTTGCCTTTTCCTTTGATTTTTTTTCCTAAACACCTCGTAACAGCTGAGTGTACTCTTCCTTTTTCATTATTTTCCTGTTTTTTTCTCCTAGTAATTGAATTGACAGCTTGTATGCTTGCTTTCTTTCATAATCTCCTATTTATTGTTGATTAGATTACTTCTGTTTTGAAGAAACTTGGAAAAACTGTTTGATTTGTTTTAAAGATAGGCTTTTTTTACTTCGGTTTACACTGAAGTGAAAAATAATTTTCACAGAGTGTTTGTTTTGGTTTGTTTCTTGTTTGATTTTGGGGGTTTTCATTTTCTGGCTCTCTTATTCATGAGCAATATACTAGAACTGTTATTTTTAAGCAAATGTTGGCCTTTTCTCCATGGTTTTGAGCTGTCATGTACAGCTGTGCCTAACTTCCCCTATGGAAAGTATCAGAAACACACTTTTCATATATCTGGTTTGCCAGTCTCTTAATTTCACTGATAGCTTGAACAAAATGAATCACTGCAACTGTTTTACATAATACTAAAAATTATTAATCCAGGTTATTTTGTTTGACTTCTCATATTATAGTTGACTTGTCACACTCAATAAGCTAGATTTGTATGTTCAATGTCTAAAGGTAATAACAAGAGTTATGTTGTGTAAACTGAGTTTATTAAACTAAAGTACATGTGTGACAATGGACATTTCCATATTACGTCATCTTAGTTGCCCCTTCTGGGGTAGATGAGAGATTTATTCTGCTCTTAAATTTTTGGCTGATTGCTAATTTAACTTTGTCATTACTTTTTTTTTCCCTCTTTGCATCTTTTCATACTCTTATTTCTTCTTGTGAGCAGATGGTAGAGGCGGCTTTGGGTAAAAAGAAAAAAATTTCAGAATATGGATATTTATACTCTATATTTTGCATGCTTTGTAAATAAATGATGGAAAACCTGAATGCATAATTTCAAAAAATTGCAAACATCCCAATAGGAGTGTGACAATACTAATAAAATCAGATGTTTCAGGCCAATAGATGGTGCTATTCCATAGCATTAGAAATGCATAGGGCATTTGAAGGTCACTTTACTGTAGGCCAAAATAAAAGTTGTTGAGCGAACATGTTTTGCTTTACAGGCATCTCAGTCATGCAAGATGTGAATGTGATCTTGATGTATCAAGTCATTTTTAATCTCCCGGAATTGTTAAAAATTTGAACTATTTTCTGTTGCAAATATACCACCATGACAACATAACTAACTCCTATGTATGTATTCAATAATCAAAGCACTTGAAAAATAAATCTACACATTTTGAATTAAGTAGTGTAAATCTTTCCTTAAATAAGAAACAAGGATCATTTTGAAGTTTCTGTACATGGATACTCTGTTTTATTCAGAAGATAGAGTTTACTTCTATTTCATCTACAGTAGTATTTTTTTTTCCCTAAATGTTTCAAGGAAATTATTGCTGGTTTCAGTCATGACACTGAAAGTAACACCTAGATAGTCCTATGAACAGCTTTTTTTAATAGCTTATCACTTGGGAGAAGGTCTTCTGTTTCAATAGAGCACTATAGGCATGTAAGCATTAGAAATTTGTTTAAAAATGGTAGAATACTTCTGTTGGTTCAGTAAAATAGTTTGAGTAGGAGTTTGTGCTGGGAGCTAGTAGCCATGCCTTGTAACTTTCCCATCTTTCTGCACTTCTTGAGTTGATTTGAAATTAAGAATGTTTTTTCCTCCTGCGTGAGATTTCATAATTATAGCGTAAGCTGTAATAAGTTACTTTTTAAATCTGATTATTTATTAGTCTGCAGTTAGATGTATGCCATTTTAGAAGAAATAGAATTATGTTTGGTATTATTTTAATGCTTAATTTTCCTGTGTTTGTAGGAGTGGTTTGCAGTTTATGTTGAGCTTAATCAGCAGATAGCAGCTCTTCTAAATGCAGGGGATGAGGAGGACCTTGTGGAATTGAAAGCATTGCAGCAACAGCTGAGTGATGTGTGTTACCGGCAGGCTAGTCAGCTGGAATTCAGGCAGAATCTGTTACAAGCAGCACTTGAATTCCACAGTGTTGCCCAGGATGTAAGTTTTTAACTTTTCACAGCTCACCTGTCAATATATTATTGCCTTAGTATTATGATTGTTGAATACATTGGAAAAAATTGAGGGGGGTGAGGGGAAATACAATGTCACTTGGAAAATGCTGTAAGTCTTAATTTACTATAATTGAAACACTGGGAAGATGGATTTCCCCTTTTTTAGGAGGGAAGTGCTTTGTAATATGTCTTACATTTCAATAGCATTTGAAATAAAATGGTTATTAGTTAAAAAGTTGACACACACACCCCTCCCCCCCCCCCGTCTTGGTTTTTCTTGGGGGTTTTTTTGGTGGTTTTGGGGGGGTTTTTTGGTGTGTTTTTTGTTTGTTGTTTTTTTTAATTTAGAGGCATATGCATTAATTGAACCAAAGTTTAGTGTGCTTCTCATAGTTTTGTTTTTAAATTGACATTTATTCCTTTCCTGTACTTGTCTAAAAAAAAATAAAAAAATAAAATCTTGACTACCCACCTTGCCCAGTCTAGGGGTGTATTGCTCTTGGAATTTTATAGGCAGATCGGTTGTTTGTCTTTCAAC
Source organism: Buteo buteo (assembly GCF_964188355.1). Lineage (NCBI taxonomy): Eukaryota > Metazoa > Chordata > Aves > Accipitriformes > Accipitridae > Buteo > Buteo buteo. The sequence continues at coordinate 27,763,536 of NC_134175.1, forward strand.
TTGACTTTCATTTCCTATAGATGCAAAGAGGAACTTCTAAAATGACAGATCTCCAAACATTTAAAAAAAGATTGCAGACCCAACCATCTGAAGCTCAAACTTCTTTTTAAATATCAGCATTTATGTTGTTTTTCCTTTTAGTTGTCTCAACAATTGGATGGCCTACTAGGAATGTTGTGTGTAGATGTAGCACCAGCAGATGGAGCATCAATTCAACAAACTTTAAAACTACTGGAGGAGAAATTGAAAAGTGTTGGTAAGCAAAATATTTCTGCATTTCAGATAAATGCTAATGAATGCATTACAGGAAAAAAACCCAGTAATCCCACCACCCCCTTTAAAAAAAGACAGCAGAAAAAAGACTAATCTCTTCTGATTCCTAGCTAAGTAATGTTCCACCTAACTACCTATGACTTGCTTATGCTTTTTTACTGCATAGTAGTTCTGTCTGGGAAAATGATTTGGAAATGTTTTTTTACATGTTTTATATATAGTACATATTTATTATATACCATTATCATCCATTTCATCTATAAACAAACTTTTTCCCCCACACATCATTCTTAGTATCTTGAGAATATAGTGCTTAGATGATCTTTCTGTCTCCAGAACTGACCCCTTGATGATTGTTATCCACTCAGTTTTAGAATGCTTGTTCTGAGTATTTTGCAGTAGCTTTGAATGTATATGTTAATAAATGGTACATTTAAAGTTGTTACACTGTCAAGTATATGGAATAGAATATTTCAGTTGGAAGGGACCTACAATGATCATCTAGTGCAATATGTTGTAGGAGAAAGAGCTTTGAAGCAAAATCATATATGGTCGAAGTAGTTATGATTGGAATATAAGTTTGATGCATAAACTAGATATTACTTTAGGAAAACAGATAGTAGAGCTGCCAAATAATAGATGTAACAGCAGATTCTAAGGGATGGCATATTTTAGCATAGAAAAATGTATCAGCCATATGAGATGTGTTATGAAGTAGTAACTTCTGCCAGCCATGGAAGAACATTTAGGCTGCAACTGCTTAGCTGTGATAAATATTTTAGGTATTGTGCAACTGTGTGGATTAAAGACATTAATTAGCTATTTATATGCTGAAAAGTTAATACTCAGTGTCAGCTTTTATTCCGTTTCTTGTTATCTGCTAGGTCATAGAATAGCAAAGCCTTAGCTCTTTGTTAATAAAGACAAATACTCACTCAAACTTAAAAGTTGGAAGGGCAGTGAAAGACAGATAGTAATGTCCTTTTCACTTTCCAGCCTTCCACCTCAGATTCTGTTGCATTTCACATCTCTCCTTTGGGGGAAAAAATAACAAATTTATAAGTGACCATTGACTTGTTTTTTCTTTTTTTCTTTAGACTTAGGCTTGCAAGGCTTGCGTGAGAAAGGTCAAAGTCTTCTTGATCAAATATCTAATCAGGCATCCTGGGCCTATGGGAAAGATGTGACCATTGAAAACAAAGAAAATGTGGACCATATCCAAGGAGTGATGGAAGATATGCAGCTTAGAAAACAAAGGTAATAACAACAGTTCTAGTAATTAAGAATTTCATGTGCTGATAGGTCACTTTATATATATATATAAAAATATATATTTTATTTTTTTTTAAGAGACTGTTTTGCTTTATCTTCAGTTATGGGATGTAGTGCAACTGTAATTTATATTTGTGGTATATTTAAATGGGACAGAAGCCTTCCTGTCTAATCTGTTGTAGCATATTCCTAAATCCAAGCACCTGTTGTATTTCAGTACTGGATGGAGTATTTGAGTGCTTTCCTGTACTTGTAAATGCTCAAGAATTATACATTCCTTTTATATGGAGTTAGGGAATGGATGCAAGAGGCATCATATAAATGTTAGCAGCTTGAGATGGAAGGTATAAGACTACAGTAGTGATGATGGCCCTAAAATTATGTATTAATTATGTACAGACTTGTTTATCCCCTTTTTCACAACCTCTATCCTTTAAGCATGGCATTTTCACTCCTGAAGATAGGAATAAAGATGGGATGGTGTTGGGGGACAGGGTACAGAATGGAGGCAGAAAGTTCAGTTTTCAAAATGTGGTTTTTTTTGTGAGTTTTGGAAAAAGATAGAGTGGAGAATGAAGTTGTAGTAGGGAATAATGCTGGGGGGAGTTGAATTTGCAAGAAAGATGGATTTTGCCATCACCGTCTTCCTCCTAGCCTTTCATTGAGTATTTTTTTTTTTAAAGATGTAGTAGTACTGGATTGGCTATAGTACTGCATTTTTTTTCTACTCAACAGTGTGAGAGAATCAGATGATGTTGCTTATTATTACTGCTGGAACCCCTGACACAATAAAGTACTCTCCGTAGAAAGTGCCTGAACTTTGAGGGCAATGGCTGAACAAAAAGGTGCTTCTAGGGAACAATGAGGTCTAATGAGTATCAAGTTGCTCAATTGAGGAATTAATTCTACCCTCACAGTTTGTTTTCTTAGGGAGCTTAGTGTGTTTTGGTAGTGTTTAGAGAAGGTACTGTTTTAAGTATGTCCTCTGAATCCTATTTATTTGAGCAGCACTTGTGTTTAGAGGGCCAACTGCAAAGAGCTGTAGAGGACTGTGTGTCACTGTGCGGTAAAATGGCAGTTGGAATTCAGTACTGAGAAAAGAAATGGACGTGGGAGAAGGAAAAACTATATACATGGTAAGGGACTCTGAACCAGCTGTTAAAGATAAACGTTGGAAGACTTTTGCAAAAATTGCTTTAATGTTCAGTCATACTGTGAGAAGCAAGTAGAACGCTAAGGACTATTAGAAAAGGAATAAAAAGTTAAAAGGAAAATGTCATTGTGTCACTGTATAGATTTGTAGTCCATTTCTGTTTTAAGTGTTACACAACTCTGGTCCCTGTTCTCAGAAGAATTGTGGGAAGTCAATTAGAGGATCAAAAAGTCAATAAAATGTTCAGACAAAGGTATGAAGCAGCCTCCAGATGATGAATGATTAAACAAGGTGGTTCTTCAGCCTGGAGGAGAGACAAAAAAAATATAATAAGGACTATCTTTCAGTAGCATTTAGTAGTAATTTTTGCAACACTTCATTTTTTTCAAATTGTATTGAAAGTTTCATATTATTTATATACACATGTAGTATAATGTTTATTTCTAGGGGCATTTTGCTGTTTTAGTTATGCTTTTGGAACCCATAAACTGTTTTCCTGCACTGTTAGAGCAACAAATTTCCTTTCTGTAAGCATCACAGCACTACAGGACATGTAACAAAATGCAGTACGCTAATGAACTGTTCTTTGGAAGCGCTTATGTTTGCAACCAGTTTGAAAAAACAGATCCATGCATACTGTCTTTTGCATTCACTTATAGTGCTAATTGTTGTTGAGATTAATAATTCCATTTGCACTGGATGGGAGTGTGAATCTTGCTGTCTACTTAGTAGGCTCTGAAATTGAAGTGGAAAGGTCATTCTGCTGAATGTATTAGCTTAGCTCTCACTGTGGAAAAAAAGAACTTTCGATACTTTTTTATTTTAATTCTAGCTAGAGAAAGAACTGCAAAATGTGCTTAATTCAGAACAAGAGAATTAGAATTAGTTGTTATATGAATTAGATTTTGAAATGCTTCCTGACAAGTTGTAGCAAAGGACATCATCGTGTAAGGGTTCAATTATTACAATCTTTAGTTATCTAAAAAGAAAAACAGAAATATGTGTTAACATCTTTTAGACAGTCCTCATTTTATTCACCAAGAAAACTTCACCACCAGCTCACAGTGCAGTTCAGAATTATGCCAGGTTTAAGCCAGCTTTCACCTAGACTTGAGTAGGATAAAGTCTGTCTTAGCAATGTAAGCCTCTGTGTGGCACATCAAGGTGCAACAAGGTAAGGAACCTGCAAGGCTGCTGGAAGGTCTTGTAGCTATTGCTGGTATTACTGTCTGTAACTTAGCCATATCAGGAGTCTTGAGGATCATGATTTCAGTGGGTTGTAGTGCTCAGTTCTATTTATTGCATGTTTCTTACTGTTACGTGAGGCATTATATATTTTGGCCAATCTAAGCAGCACAAAAATGTTTCAATCGCCTTTAAGCACAAATACGGGCTGGGAGATGAGTGGATTGAGAGGAGACCTGCGGAGAAGGACTTGGGGCTTGACGAGAAGCTCAACATGACCCACAACATGCACTCGCAGCCCAGAAAGCCAACCATATCCTGGGCTGCATCAAAAGAAGAGTGACCAGCAGGTTGAGGGAGGTGATTCTCCCCCTCTACTCCGCTCTCGTGAGACCCCACCTGGAGTACTGTGTTCACCTCTGGGGCCCCCAACACAAGGAGAGCAGGGACCAGCTGGAGTGAGTCCAGAGGAGGGCCACGACGATGGTCAGGGGGCTGGAGCACCTTTCCTATGAAGACAGGCTGAGAGAGTTGGGGTTGTTCAGCCCGGAGGAGAGAAGGCTCCAGGGACACCTTACAGCAGCCTTCCAGCACCTAAAGGGGCCCTACAGGAAAGCTGGGGAGGGACTTTTTACAAGGGCATGTAGTGATAGGACAAGGGGTAATGGCTTTAAACTGAAAGGGGATAGATTTAGATTACATGTAAGGAAGCAGTTCTTTTTTGTGAGGGTGGTGAGGTACTGGAATAGGTTGCCCAGAGAGGTTGTGGATGCCCATGCCTGGGTGTTCAAGGCCAGGTTGGATGGGGCTTTGAGCGACCTGGTCTAGTGGAAGGTGTCCCTGCCCATGGCAGGGGGGTTGGAACTAGATGGTCTTTAAGGTCCCTTCCAACTCAAACCATTGTGATTCATTAACACTTGCCATCTTAATGCTGTTCACTGAAAACATCATTGTCAAACTCATAATGTATTGTGTCTGCTATATGTATGTTGGTGAGCCTTTCTGTGCTGCTCTTTTAAGGTGTGAGGATATGGTGGATGTGCGGCGACTGAAGATGCTTCAGATGGTACAGTTATTTAAATGCGAAGAAGATGCTGCTCAGGTATGGAAATGCCTACAGAATTTCATCATTCTGGTCTTTGTTGTCCACTGGTTAAATTTATGGGAGTTGACAGTTGTACAGTATTATTTTTATGACTTTCAAATGTAGTTTTATTTAGTGAATTTGTACAGTGAAAATAAAGAATATAGCAATGACTAAAAATAGTGCATTTGGTGATTGCATGCATGATCTACCAGTTTGTGATATCTCTTAACTTTTTTCTATATCAAAAGTATATGCTAGTACTGAAGTTACTTCACCCTTCTGGATTAATTTCTTTTCAATTTAATTTTATTCTTTTGACTTTTGTTTTTAAGGCAGTAGAATGGTTAAGTGAACTGTTGGATGCTCTGTTGAAGACACACATTCGACTGGGAGATGATGCTCAAGAAACAAAAGTTTTACTGGAGAAACATCGAAAATTTGTTGATGTCGCACAGGTGAAATGAATTATTTTTTTAGCAATATCGTTTTTGTACAGTTTCAGAAGATCTCCTAAATAGAATTGGTACCTGTATGGACAATCATGGAACAGATGTTACTATTCTTAATGATTTGCCTCAATGCTTGAATGAAGAAACCGTGATTGCTGGAATTGGTGATGAGCCTAATGAGATTTTTGAAGTTCCATCCACAATAGCAACGCTGCAGTTTACTACCTTAGTTTATCTACTTCACGTAGGCAATGTAAACCACAAAATATAAAGTTCACATTGACTTTTTTAAAAGGCAGATATTTCAAACAGTCTTTTATAATGACTTTTGAATTACTGCAATAACATACTGAAATATGGTTGAGCCACTTGGTTTCAGTCTATTTTGTGCTGTACTTCATGAAACAGAGCCTGTCTTTCTATTGGTTTTCCAGATAGAGTTGACTGCTGGTGTATGATGGTCCTGCTCGTACAAGAAGTTTTGGCACTAGCAGAGTTAGGGGTTGGACAGAACTGACAGCTTTAATTCTTGATTGTAGCAGCCAACTAATGAATCCTGCTGTACAAGAGTCTACTGAAATTCACTGAAGCCATAGGGCATGTTTGCACACCTGTTTGCAAATCCAGAATATGCAAACAGATGCTGGGTACATGTGAAAGAATTTCGCCTAAGAATAGAAATGTACAAGCTGGGCATTTTTCGGGTGCTTTTTCAGATGTATACTGCTTTTAGGAATGACTAATTAAGACTTGCAATTAACAGATGTGATGTTTTTTAATTGCACCTGTTACACTGGAACTGATTTTTCTCTTTTGATGATTTAGAACTGACAATGACAGGAGAGTAGCTTACTGTTACAATGATGTGCCACAATGCACCTGAATGCTGGGTGACTACAAACATGGTAACAGTGAAGTCAGTGAGATAGTCATCTTGGCAGTAGATATCAAGTATCCCATGTAAGATCCAAGCAGCTATTTGAAATTTTCAGGAAGCTCTGTTTTTTTGCCAGTGTGAATGCTAGTGTTGTGGTTTAACCCCAGTTGGTAACTTAGCACCACGCAGCCACTCACTCGGTCAGCCCCACCCAGTGGGATGGGGGGGAGAAGCAGAAGGAAAAAGGTAAAACTCGTGGGTTGAGATAAGAACAGTTTAATGGAACAGAAAAGAAGAAACTAATAATAATAACAATAATAAAATTACAATAATAATAAAAGGGATTGGAATGTACAAAACAAGTGATGCGCAATGCAATTTCTCGCCACTCGCTGACCGATGCCCAGTTAGTTCCTGAGCAGTGATCCCTCCTAGGCCAACTCCACCCTGGTTTATATACTGGGCATGATGTCACATGGTATGGAATACTCCTTTGGCCAGTTTGGGTCAGCTGTCCTGGCTGTGTCCCCTCCCAACTTATTGTGCCCCTCCAGCCTTCTTGCTGGCTGGGCATGAGGAGCTAAAAAATCCTTGACTTAGTCTGAACACTACCTAGCAACAACTGAAAACATCAGTGTGTTATCAACATTCTTCTCATACTGAACCCAAAACAAAACACTATACCAGCTACTAGAAAGAAAATTAACTCTATCCCAGCTGAAACCAGGACAGCTAGACAACAGGGGATTTTTTTTTCTTTTTTTTTAAAGAGCAAAAGCACTGTTTGGTCATTACAATTTTATTCATACTTCATCAGCATTTTCTAGTAGACCAGATTAGTTCAATATACTTTGCAGGCCTAAATTGAGGAGCTTTCATAAATTTGTCTGCTGTTGTTTTAAGATACTAATTAGCTCCTAAATTAAACACAGAGTTTTTACGTGTACCTTCTTTCCCATCCCCTCCAACTTTTAGAGTACTTACGATTATGGGAGACAGTTACTGCAGGCAACTGTTGTCCTGTGCCAGTCCCTGCGGTGCACTTCGAGGTCCTCAGGGGACACGCTTCCAAGACTGAACAGAGTGTGGAAACAGTTTACAATAACTTCTGAAGAAAGAGTACACCGGCTGGAAACAGCTGTTGCATTTCATTTAAGTGCTGAAAAGGTGAGTGTTGTGTTTTTAAGAAGAAAAATTTCTTTAAGCAAACAAAATGTAAGAAAAACAAAGTTGTCAGTGTGTATTTATTGCCCCTTTCTAAATATTAAAAACAAGCAGAAAGAAGAATTTAAGCATATTTTTCTAATTGTTAATTTCAATACTTAATGCAATTCTAGCTAGCATACCTATATTGGTATAGGGCCTGCTTAACAAAAAGGGAAACAGCAGCCCTGAAGCTCAGGTGCATTGAGTTGGGGCTGGAAGAATTTTTTTTTAACTCTTCAGAGGGGAACTCTTATGTTGATCATAAAGCATTTCTTTGTGTGTTTTAGACTGTAATTCTTAAAGGCAAGGAACACTTCTTGCTGTGTGGCTTTGTGCAGGGTATAATACAAAGCTATGGGGTCATTTAAGATCTTTGGAGAGTTAGAAGGAGTATTGCCTTTTAAGCTGTGTGCATTTTGAATGCGATATCCTTCTCACAAACTGTGTAAATGAATGCAACTCTCACCAGTTTAGCTTCCATGCATACTATGTTGCCGCGTCTTGTATTTTGCATTTGGAGGATGTTGAACATGCTGTTATGGATGCATGACTAACCAAATCCAACAGGTGTTAAAACTCAGATTTATTCTTCAGCAAAAGTTAGTTAGAATTCCAGTAACATTTTATAAAACCACAGGCTCAATGATGTAAAGAGAATTAATACTACACGGCTGACTTAAGAATCCCCAAGATTTAAAGTGATAGCTCCAAATGCACATATCACTCCCCTGAAAGCTGAGGGCTTTCTCCCTCGAGGAGTTACCTCAGGCAGTGCCCCGACCCCAGGGGGAGTCCCCGACTGCAGACCCACTGCTCCGAGGAGGACTGATTCCAACATGTCCTCTGGCAGGACCCTGTTTATACCCCTGTTGAATCTGACCTGTGATCATTTAATTCTATTGGCCAGGAGGGTCACCTTGGTGTACCTGGTGCATCTCAATTGGCCAGTTCAAATTTCAACCTGCAGCCTCCAGGGTTTCCTTCCCCTTCTTCCTTCCTGGAGGAGTTTTGTTTCCTGCTGGCAGGATGGGGGGGGAATGTACTGCTGCACGTGCTTTCTTCAAAACACACCTCTACCTTGCTATGGTTTTCAAACTCCTGTAACCAGCTGTCTCACCACTGTGCCCAGTTGGATGATGCTAGAAGCCACAGAGGAGGATGAGCAATCAATAACAATGTTATGGGGAATAGTAGCTATTTGTTAACAGCTTGCTGAAGGGGGGAATGCTGAGGGTTTTCAAATGCCTGAATTCGAGACAATATCCATTAATGTAGATCATGAGAGATATGGCCTTTTCGTCTAGGGACCATTCTTTCTGTGAAGTGATACATTTCAGAAAAGCAATTTAGAGTATGTATCTCTAATATTGAAAATAAAATTGCATATAACTGCAAAAAAAGCCAACCTTGGACATGATAAAAGAAAATAAATTCATTCTGTCACTGAAGGAGAGCATGGATGCAAAGTTGCTTCGTATGCTCCTTGCTTTCATTCAATTCTTGTTTGTATTAATGGAAGATACTTTGAATTTGTAGGCATTGGGAGTTGATGGAGCTTCACAAAAGCAGAAATATATCATCTGTGCTGCCACAGATGACTGAAAAAAGTTTTACCTGATACCAAATTAGAATTCAGTGGTTCATAAACTCCTAAGAGTTGATTGTCTCAGTCCATATTATGAGCATTCTTTCATTATTGTCGTAGCTAATTTCTATGTTTTTAGGCAATCTTGAGTTTAAAAAAAAGTAAATGTATGGCTGAAAAAATAATGCTCTTGTTCAAAAACATAATTCTCCTAGCACTATTGTGACATATTAATGAGTCTGTGAGGAAAATATGCTGTTAATATCCATGCTGCTTTGGAAAAAAGTAAGAAGTGGCAGAGGAAGAAGTGGAAGAAAATATAGAGCTAAGTACTAAGATTGGGTCCCAATCCTGTCTCGAAACACTTGTGTTCAGACTTTTTTAATCCCACTTGTTCTGTGCCAGATGTAGATTTTAGTTTTGAAGTGGCTTGTAAGGGGCCCTTTATTATCCATGTTTCTTCCATCTCATATGACTGTCTTGTATGTTTAATGATGCAGGTTACTATTTTTATGCATTTTATATTGCTGGAATATTTGTCTAGCAAGACTATTTTTTCTTTTTTGTTCCCTCTTAGAAGTAATGTAAAATGTTCTAGTACAGAACATTGGTAGCCCTGAACTATCTTCTCAATGTAGCTTAATCTATATTGTCCTTTCTTGAATTATATGAATATTTCGATTCATCTCACATAAATGCAGCAGTAAAGATGCTGAAAGAGCATTCACTCTGCCAGTTAATGGCACTTAAAAAACTACATGCTATCCCTTGTGTACTTTCTTCTGCATTTCCTTATTTATTTTTTCAACAGATTTTGCAAGAATGTCCAGAGCAGCCTGAAGCTTTTAATGAAATGGAGCGATTTGATGAAATTGAAGCAGTTGGGAAATCGCTGTTGGACAGACTAACAGTGCCTGTAGTTTATCCTGATGGGTATGCAAAATGTTTTTCTAGTGCCTTTGGAATATGCTTTTGGTAAAGTTTTATAATAGTCTCGTAGGCAGAAGAATCTTGAATGCTTATTGTTGAAATTAAAAAGGCAGTGCACTGATAAAATTCTTTAAAAATTCTTTCCCATCTTTTCACAGAAAGCAGGCAGGTCCAATTTCAAACTTTACACAAACAATGTGCCCACTTTCTCAAAGTAGTAACTTTTTCACACTCAGTAATGATTAGATTTAAGCAGTCTTTACACCAGCAAAGTATAGAAGTAACACAAGAAGGACCAGTCCCTGAAAAAAGATACCAGATCAGAATCATGGTATTTTGATTAATTTATTTGCGATTCTACCTGTCTGAAGTCTTAAGCCAGTACATTGAAGATAAATTTACATTTGATTTATTCAGCAAATAAAACAGTACTTCCCTCATGAGCTATTCATACTAATTTAAAATTGGTGGCTGTCTTGAGCTACAAAAGCAAATTGAATTTGGAATCTCATCTGTGATAAAACTCAGTTCTCTGTGTTCAGTAAAATACACTTGTCCATTGTGATGCTGAGCTTGTAGTTAATTTCTTCTGATTATAACCAAGCCTTAGAACTAGTCTCTGGGTGTGTAGGATCCTGCACCATAATGAATGAGATCTGAAATCAGTATTTTGAATTAGAGGCTGAAACCTTATGAGATGGTATCAGGTAACTGCCTTATGGGTATCCTAAAGTTGATCTGAAAAATACATTTACAGGAAGCTGGTTGTGAAAATTAATTTCCTATCATCTAATTTCCAAAATATCATGTTCCCTGTGCAGTATAGTCTCCTTCAGTAAGGACTGCTACTTGTGAAGATGGACCAACGCCTGAACTAGTAGTGATTTTTACTGCCCTTTCAGTAGTGTATTTGAAAATAGTGGAGGATTTTATAGCTGTGAGAAAAGAAAAAAAAAAAAAGAAAAAAAAAACCAAACCAAAACCAACCACAAGTGTGTTATGTTTGAAGTATTTTGGTATAACTTTTGTATAGCAGATTTTAGTGACCCGGTAAAAGTAGCAACTGTTATTTATTCTTAAAACATATCTATTAAAGTAAAACCAAACATTAAAACCTGGGAAAGCTCCCCACGAAAGAAGATGCTTGCCACGCTTGAGGTTTGAGTCATAACACGATGCTCCTATAGGTGTATATACACTCATATTTTAGGCTGGCTGACTGAATCCTGAATATTATTTCTGACCCCTCTGGCATTTCAGCAGAGTTCTGTGTGTCCCCTTTCTCAAAAGTGGAATCTTAGCTGTCCTAAATCCCAGGATCTCCTGCTCATTGTCCCTAGGAATTCTATTTTTGAAGCATTTAAAAAACAATTTGCAAGGGGTTCACTGATTAGTAGAAATAGCTTAAGAATTGTAGGAACACACAAAATGTCATAAAATGCTTGGAGGCATCTTCATCAACCTCTTCACTACTTTGGACTTTCGTCATTATCTACTTGGAAGTCCAGGTCACTGTTCCCTGTCCTGTTCATGGCTTCTAACCTGCATCAGGAAAAGCATCTGCCTATACTGTGATCCCATGCAGAGCTGTGCAATCTTTTGTCTTTGGAGTTCCCTAGTAAAACTAGTCTACTCCTGTGTGAGATAACTTTTCTGTCTGCTTATGCCTGTCCCCCCACTCTTTCCAAAGTCCTTTGCCCTATCACCATTTCCAGCCTTCAACCTCTGTGCTTTGTAATTAGATTTGACACCTGTTCTTCTGAAACATATATTCTGTTCAAATCCTCCTTTTGCTGTCTCCTTGGTTAGTGGTTTCCCTAACATTTCAGCTGTTCTTTTGTTGTATGTGAATGGGAGAAATCAACTTACAAGCCATGTGTTCTTTTCAGTTTGATAGATAGATGACATAGTTTGACAGCATGTGGCTGACTTCACATACACAGAGTCCTTCAATAATGCAGCAATTGCATAGCCTCAGAATTCATGTATAGACAGATTTCCTTGATTGTCGTAGTACTCAAAACTGCCAGACTGACTTGGAGGTAGCCAGAAGTGTTGGGAAGTATCTAGTTGTACTTACAGAACAGCGCCCTGCTGTTGAGAGAATCTTTTGAGTATAAAAGGATCATTTAATATTTGTAATAATTTCATCAAGATCTGCTGTCAAGTCTCACCACTGTGTCTCCAAAGCCTTTTAAAGGTGGCTTTTAAATTTCAGAGGAAAAAGTGCCTATTTTTCTTATCTACTTTGTGTTTTCTAGTGCCATTCGCATGTATATTCGCATACTGTCTTTTCACTGGTAACTTCTTGTGTTGGTTTGTGGGTTTTTTTTTTTGTTTGTTTGTTTAGGTCCGAGCAGTACTTTGGGAGCCCAAGTGATATGGCTTCTGCAGCGGAACACATTAGAGAGAAGATGAAGCTAGTTAGCCTGAAAAAGCAGCAGCTGAGACAACCAGAAGCCACTACCCCAGAGAGCTAATACTGACCCTTCTCTATGAATTCATAATAGGACTTCAGTTTGTAATCCAGCATGTTGTTTGCATATTACAGAATTTGGCATAATATATTAAAATGCATTTCACAGCCGTTATGAGTCTCATCTCTTTTCAGAGTAAATGTTCTCAGCATCTTAACACTGTACATCTATCAAGCCATAATTATTTAACATGCTATGAAACCATAGATTCCAAGTATCTTATGAAAAGGAACTGTAAACTTTGCACTGAAATTTGCTGTAAAGCTTTACCTGACCTGTCAGCTGCTTTTTAATTAAACAGCTGATGCAAGCTTTGACTGGTGCTAATGAAAGTGTTAGGAGTTCCGTATTATGAAATTGTAGTTCTTTGCTTCCCCCTATGCCCAGGTGATGTAGTAATTTTAGACTGTAGGTAAAGTTCCTGCAGTGTAGACAGTGGTGACCCTATAATTTTAATTTGAAATACTTTTAAAGAAAAAAAAAAATCATTTTTATTGTGCCAGTATGCAACCTGCCCATCAAATCTTTGATATATCAAATTCATTAAACAGATGTTTTCCTATTTGTATTGATAATGTATTAAAAGCTGTTTGTGCTTAATAAAAATCATCTTTTTAAAATCTAATATGAATTTGTTCTGGTCTGTATCCCCAAATGTCATTTGTGTTATATTTTTGTGATAAATGGTAGTAAAAATCATCACTCCCCCAATATTTTTACAAAGTTGGTATAATTTTTCTTATGAAATACTCTTTATGACACACTGTAGCTGTAAGGGGAACTGCTCTTGAACTATTATTAATAGGAGCAAGAGTCTTTTTTTTTTTTTTTCTTACTTTCTGGTAGCCGTACTTACACAAAAGTAAGATAGTATGTGCATAAGTCTGTGTTATATTAATAATCGTTTTGTTCCCATGTAAGACTGGTACATGTCTCTTGTGCTTTATTTCTAAGTCTTGTTTCCCTTTGAATGGAGAATCTTGAATAATGTGAATATCCCTGGTAGTACCTTTGAGGTTAAAGATTTTCATCTAATGAAAAATAATGAACCTGAAGTTCATAAACAACTTAAAACCATGAGATTAGTAATAAAAAGAAATTTATTAAGAGAAAGGAATTGGATTGAAACAAAATCAGCTGTGTGCATAATTTGGTTAACTTCTTACTCTTCAGGATTTAATCTGGATAAATTCAATATTATATTTACTGCAAGATGGTGTGGTATCTGACCATTTTAGAATACTGTGTGTGAAACAACTGTAGGTGTAACTCACACTATATTTTGCTCACAGTAAAGATAATGCTCTGTTCTGCAGGCATCATTATTACTCTTCAGGTTTTCTTGATGGATCTGTCATTCAAATATTATATTTACTTATTTGTCTCAGTTTTTCCACATTTTCTCCAGAGGAGAGTGATGTGTCAAACCAATTTCTCTAATTTTGAATTACTATTTTTTATAATGGCTTATCTGTAACTTCAGTGATAAAGGTATTTTTCCTCTCGGGGTATTTTGGCAGAGGAAATCCAATTATTTTGATGCATTTGATGCAATAGTCCAATACTACATTAATTCTAGTTTAAAACCAACTGAAGTTTCACAGACCTTATTTATAGAGAGACTTTTTCAATATAATCTTTTAAGCTTTAATTTAGTTGTTTAATTCTGTTGAGAAAGCTGCTGTTACCATGGCTAATATTTGAATGACAAATTTATTTAGAAAGAACCCAAACATGAAAATTCTACATATATTTAAAGCAAAGAGCAAACACAAAAGTAAATTACGATTATAGTTGTTATAAGCACTATGTCTCCCAGTTCTGCACCATTTGTTTGTAAATCAAATCTACTTACACTAAGTAATGGTCTGCAGTATAAAATCCCATTAAAATACTAGTTTATGGTAAGCACGTTACAAACACTAAGATTATTTGCAGGTTTTTATTTTATTTTTTATTCTATTTTTATTCTGTTTAGGGGCTCAATAAGGTATGCAAAACCGGAGCAGTATCAGAAGCTCCAAACTCATGACAGCTGCATTCACAACTTGGAACTGAGAATGGTTCACCCTAATAACCCCAGTGTTAAGTTTGGCTCAGTGCATGAAGTCCAATCTTGAGGCTGTTCTTAATCTGTTGTCCGGCATTCCTAGAGGCCAGTGAATTCTGACTTTCACCCTATTGTCTCTAAAGGAGAGTCTCGAATGATATAACCCCTTGGGCTATGCCAGCTTCCCCCCCCCCCACCACCCCCCTCTTTGTGCTCCCTTCCCCTTCCTCTCTGGAATTCCTTGACTTTAGGAAAATCAAGTGGCTGGTAAGGTGCTATCTACCAGCACTTTGCGATGTGCCCTTTTCCTGTGTATCAGGAATGATGGCGAGTAGTTTTTTAGGTCATGTTGCGTGAGTCTGCCAGATATTTCTGAATCCTTCCTATGAACTCTGAGACTTCCTCTCTTACTGAAGGAATTTGAATAAACACCATCTGTTAAGAATACTGTTGAATTTAACTAATTGAGAGATATATTTTTGTGCTGGTCTTCTCTTAGTCAATGTACCATCTACGGTTGTACTTGCTACTGAACCTTTAGGAAGGTACAACCCTTAATAGCATACAAAGTCAATGAAATATATAGAGACATGCTGAAAAGCAAAACTGTTCAAGTAATCTGTTGTTATTTGTTTGTGCAGATACTACTCCAAGCAATAGTGGTGGCTCTACCTGTGGCTCTCGCTCTGCGCTTTTTGGCAGCAAAAATGATTCAAACAACAGAGTTCCAAAAGATGCAAATATGTGGGGGTTTTTTGTATGCTTTGTTGTTTTGTTTTGGGTTTTGTTTTTTTTTTTAACATAAATTGCCTGCAGTGAGGGATACAGTGCTACCTGTAAGATAGGGAGATACCAATAGAATAGGGAGGGATTGATTGTAAAGACTGTAGTTATTATATTCCTAAGTATATTATGACCGATGACTTGGAAGCGATGGAGTCAACCCTGTTCCATGGTAATGAAATCAGTAACAAGAACTTCTAAGTTCTTGTTAGCCAAGTTTGGATGTATTTGAAATGTTTCAAAATACAGTAATTATTTTGTTACTCTTTCTGGTAATGTAATCCTGAGTGGGTTTATTGTAACAGTGAGCAACATCAGAAAGGTAATCAACTCCATAGGTGTCATCTGTTTTTAGTAGGGCATCAGTTGGATAGACTGGCAGTCATGTAAAATGCTTATACCTATAAGCTCTTTTAATTGTGAAAGGTATGTGGGCATTTGTATTAGTTTCCATAAAAATGTTTGATTTTGTTTACTGCTTAACTTTGTATTGTGATTAGTAGGACTAATGGGATTAATTTTTTTCTTGGAAAAAACAGGTTTGGACTGTGCAGACTTGTATAGCTTATATGACTGAGCGTTCAAAGGGTTACTCTGGAGGTACAGCAGTGGATGGGGAAGGGTTGTGTGTGCAGTGGGATTGTATAGCACTTCTTATACCATCATTCTAGCCTAAGAATATCCGTGCCAGCTGACAAAAAGGTAGGGGGAAGATTTTTCCATCCCAGTAAAAAAAAAAAAGTATCAGTAGGTCACGATCACAAGGAGGGGTTGTCATAGGCTTTCAGCAACAGTAGTGACATGTAATGATGTTATGCTAACCTCCAGTTTCCTGAATTCTTTCTACAGGATAAGTTTAATTTGTATAAAGAGATTATTAGGAAGGAGGAAGAAAGGAAGCAAGGAAGCTTTTGGAATTACAGATGAAATAATTCTGTAATAGCACATTATGTGAGCTCTGAAGCTAAAATGCTGAGAAACGGGTGAGAGCAAAGATTTGGTGATTCCTGACTTCGGAAGTCTATCCCTTATAACTCTCTAGACTCTTGCAGTAGTAATAAGGGAGTCAGCACTGTAAAAATGCTTAGTTATGTTAGCCTTCTGCTCTAGTTTAAAGAAAATAATCAGAAGGTTGGTCTAAGCATACAGGATATCAATCTGTACATATGTAATAGCTGCAAAAGTGCCTGAATATGAACTGCAGGGCTAGAAACAATTTGAGTATCTGGAATTTACATAAAGTCGTTCCAACAAGGTAATTAATTCATGATCTCTTTGGAGAGAGATATCTTGTCTTTTTCAGGTTTGTGGAAAAGCAATATAATCTGAAATAAGATACAAAGGCAAATAGACAAGCAGTTACATTACATCTGGTTCCAACTTGCACAGTCATTTTGAATCTTGGTAGGCTGAGTCTTTTCTGTAGTGTGTCATTTCCACAATTTCCTAATACGTAGCGCTGCAGGCTATTGCAGAATTACTTCTGGAGAATCAAAATCAGATGTTAGAAAAGTACCCTGGGCTATCGTTTTAAAATCATTGATTCCTGCAATCATCCCGCTTCTGTTTCCTCCACTTATAGTCCCATTGTTACAGTACTGATGCTTCTCAAGACTGCATCTTAATTGACAATTCTATTAAAAACTGACTAATTGCATGCCTTTTGCAAGGGTATGGAGTCAAGGAGTTCTTCAAGATATTTTTCATCTGGTGCTCAGTGGAGGTAGTTTTACTGTAGAGATTTACTGTGTGGAAATATAGATAAGATTAAATAACCACACAAAAATGAGTTTGGTTTCCCACTTCCAGTGGGTCCCTTTGTACAGATCCCCAAAACACATGGTAGTTTAGGACCGTTTTTCTGTGACTTCAAGGTTAATTTGGAACCTGAAGGTGAATCGTCAAAGAAACTTGGGAGAACACCTCTGATTCCATCTAATAGGAAAACAACATATTAATCAAATATCAGAGATATTTAACAAAAATAGATGCTTGTGTGACTGTAAAATTTTACAAGAATGTATAGAGACAGGATATATAAAGTGTTTAGTATATGTAAAGCATTAATGATACACTTAAGCTCAAAATAGCAATGAAAATTAGGGCAACAGCTTTCTCTTTTCAAGTTAGAGTTGACTTCAGTTTACATAGGTCTCTGTTACAGCAAAGATTATGGGAGTATAATATAGAGACGAGAGGAAGGCTGAATCAGGATATAAATTCCTCTTGAATGGAGAGGAGAAAAAAATATACTTGAAATTTCAAACGTTCTAAGGAACTAGGTTGGAAAACATTAAAAAGTAAATGAAAATCCCAATTTTTTTAACTTCAGTTGGAAAAGTTCAGCTAATTTTCCAGATACTAATGATGTTTACAGTTTATAAACTGGAGACCAAAGAGTTAGACTACGTTTTGAAACTTCTCAAGCACAAAGAAAAGCAAAGGAAACTTTAATTAGTCTTGAGTTTATCATTTTAGAATATCTTGAGAAGGTTGTTAAATGGAAACAATTGGTTGTGTTAGCAAGCCTTGTGCAGATAATTTACTTTAGTAATGAACAGAAATGGCCACGTGATTTTTCTTGCAGATAAACCACACATTTTTAAATAATAATGCTGGGTTTTTTAGCAGTTTAATGACAGCATTGAAATGCCAAATGTGTTGTGACTGCCTAATGCTACAGGAGAAACTACCTTTTTGTGCACAGGTAACTAGCACACGAAGTGTGCTTAGAAGTAAGCATGCTTAAAAGCTTAAAGTAATTTAAAATTGTTAAGTATGTTTTTTTATAGTTCTACAAGTTTTAAATATATTTTACATATTAGCAAGCCTTTTAGCCATTCCAGAAACAGCTAGCCATTGATTACTGTCAGACACCACTGATGCAAGCTCTTGTTGGGAAACCTCTAATGCACTTTGGATTTGTATGTGAAGGGGAGGAGTGGTATATCCTACATAAAATATCCCGTTGATTAAATATCTGTGCTTAAAATGTCCAAGTAGACCCAATGGAACTATCCCTAGTTTCTAATACTCAGTATGTAATAGTCTTTCTTTGGGAAGGCTGATTTAACCACAGATTATCTGTCGAACTTCTATAACAAACTGTGCTACTGACTGCATGTGACCTATATGACTGTTTTGCACAGCCAGCTAAAGCATGGTTTCTACTTAATGACTGTATAAATACACTTAGCTCTTCTGAGGATCTTGACATTACATATCCCAATCCTGTTCTGTCTACTCTGCTACAATACTGTCACTGTCAGAAGGCAACATGTATGTTAAGTAGATTAGAAAATAATGGAAAGGAAGTCTAATGGTAGCTGTGGGTCCTACAATATGCACACTAAGATGCTTGGGCAGTTCTGTGTAGATATGTATTGCATGTAGAATAAGGCTGTGATGTAACAGACATTGTAATAGGCATTTTAGAGTTCCTTCATTGTTTCCAGAGAAGAATTTACTTTCAGGATGAAATGGTTGCTACTGCCAGTGTGTGTGTTGGGAGGGGATGACAGGTCAAGGTAGACAAGCCCAGAGACTCCTGAGAATCACTGACTCTATTTGAATGGATATGAATGCTCCCCACACAGTATGCTTATAGGTTGGGTCTTAGAAAACTTTATTGAGGCTTTTCCTAGATCTTACACCAAACATTAATTCTAACCATCTATAAATTATGGAAATAAAATGGAGAGTGAAGCTTATTTTAGTTCTTGGAAGAACTGATGGAAGACCTGTTGCTTGAGATGTTTTATGAACAAATACCTCTCACCCCCCCCGATTTTTATTTGTTAGTGTTCTCCATTCTGGCAGGAGCAGTCAATGTGTTAATTTCAGTGACGTAATTTTCAGACATGCTTCACTGTTATGCTTGGTTTGCAGCGTATGGATTGCCATCTCAATTTGGGGCTTTCTGCTTCCCATGTTCATTTTCTCAGCAAGAGTTGCAGATGCTGGGTAAGTGACAGCACATTCCCGCTGTCATTGCTGACTTTCCAGGCATGCCTGGATTTCTCCTGATCCCCGTGCCTCACAGGATCAGAGCTTGCACAGTTCCAGTGAGCTGCAGAGCTCCAGTAGGATGTTTCTCTCAAGTACTATGCCAGGATTTTTTTTTTCTTTTTAAAGTCTTGGCCAAGTGATAACTGTCTTTTAACATTCCATTATCCTCTTAAGGTTTTCAGACTACTAGGAAAAAGAGTAGCTTTCATGGTGTCTTAAGCATTTCCACAGGCACATATACAGCATGGTTGCTTGATATTTGATATGATTGTGTGATGTGTGTCTGACTTTTAGAGACTTGGGAACAAGCCATATTCTAAACTGGTACTAAGTGCAGATCGTTCTCTTTCTGAACCCTTGTATGCAGCTCTGCATGCCTCTATTGGATGATAGATAACTGCAAGCTAGTCTCAGCAGGGTGAAGATTGTACAATGTATTCAACACATTTGAGTGCTACTCCACGTATCTGTGGTGATGATGTGAACGTGATGCCCCACTGTCTGCTTTATATCACTCACTGCCTCTCAGAATGTGGCATTCCTCCTTTCCAAGACAAATGTATCCAAAGAAACACTGTAATGTGGGCAGCTGTAGCCAGGGTTTTTACTAATGCTTTGCTTGAAACAGCATCAAAAGGCTGCAGCGAGCCACATGCTCAATGAGCCTTGTAAGGTTTTTATTTCCACCCATCGTATATGGCCAATTCGTTAGGTAGCTGCCATTTGCAGGCATCATTTCATGGTGCATTACCTCTGCAGAACCAGTCATTCATGAAGAAGCCAGGGCGTTTGCTCCTGCAGGTGACAGAAATGTGAACTATTGGAGTTCTTTTTGCTATTCAATGTTAGCTGTTACCTCTCCTCTAGGTATTGCTTTGTCTTCTGCACCTTATCAGAGACACATCCACACATCTACCACGAAACTGTCTTCTCGGCTAACAATTTTGTCAAAGGCTTTGCAAGTGATCCAACAGACATTTTAAAGGGTTCCTTCATTGTTTCCAAAGAAGAATTTATTTTCAGGATTAAATGGTTGCTACTGCGAGTGTGTGTGTTTTGAGGGGATGACAGCTGCATTCCCTGCTTCACAGGGTTGCTAGGAAGGAAACCTCATTAATATTTGGGAGTGGGTGAGATGTTATAGTCATGGAAATCATGCACACACACAGAGGATATAAAAAGCGCAGCTCAAATAATTTTCATCTTGGAACACTGAGGTGATGAGGTTTTTTCCTATATATAGTACTGAGACCTGAAGAGCAGTAGTCAGCAAAAAGAAAGGAGGGAAAACCAAGGAAGTGTAATAAAACCATTTGGTGAATTGTAATGATAGCATATGTCCATACATTTCATATGGTTTGTTCAAACTTTTATGGTTTTAATATTTTGTACCTTCTATGAAAACTAGTTTGCTGCTAGGTGACTGTGCAAGTGAGATTTGATAAATGATCATATATTAACATTATGGTTGAAACAATAGACAAAGGGTAGCTGGGGAGATAATTACAAAGTCTAGTCAAGTGATTAACTAGTAATTATTCATAAGTTTTGCAGTTCTTTGCTCTTATGACTAGATGTTCCTGTATGCTAGATGAGAACAATGTTGAAACTGACCACGTGTGATTGAAACTGCATTAAGCTTCAAGATCAAAGAACAAGGACAAGAATAAAGACTTCAAAGACAGCCAGCAAGAACATCAAATGGGTTGGTGGTCGCAAAAGCAGCCCTTTGACTCAAATGGATCCTTCATTGCGCATGATCGGATGTAGGCAGTGCTAAGATAATCAGTTGCAATTATTTTTATGTATATGTATACTAATCTGATTAATATGCAATTAGTTATTCTAGATAACCTGTTAGTGCTAAAACTGTGGTATGCACGCTAGGTGGAATTATCCCCCGTGCATCCAGCGCTGCAATAAAGACTGCCTGCTTTCTAAAACTCCAAAACGAGTCTTAGAGAGTTTCTTCGACCGGCTTTTCGGTATCAGTAAGAATTTAATTTACGATGAAAATATTTATAAAAATCATGTGGTGTTAGTAGGTGGGCTGTAAGGAAGTTTGGGAAGATCAAGCTCATCCTTTGAAGCAGTTAATCAAATACCCTGCAAACAGAAGAAATGTTAACACAGCAAGAAAGAATAACTCAGAGAAAGGGGTTTAATTACAGAATACTTACTAATATCAGATCAAGTGAAAAAAAAAAAATCTCTGCACACCCGTGAAGTACTCTTGCATGCTATTTTTATGCCTGGAACACTGAAAGCGAGGTTCTAAAACATAGTTACTGCAGATCCTGCTGCATTGACAAGGGATGACTTAAGGTACATCATCTATCTCTGCCTTCTGAAAAGACTTCTGTGTAATGAAAGGATGACAGAGGACTCCTCAAAAGTTTTTATTAATTTAGGCCAAGTTCTGGGATTCCTCATTGAAATGTGGCTTTTAATCTTTCAACTCTCTCCTGGAACTGCTTGTGTTGGATTTCAAGCTCTGTGGGTTAAAAAATGGAGGCAGTGAAATAGTTTATTTTTAAAACTTTCTCTTGATTTAGCTAAAGATATAGAAAGCCCACAGTAATTGTATAACTGGAAAAAAAAATCTGAATCTAATATTCCATCTTGCAATTTAAGAGGATTATTTAAAATTATTTTTTAAAATCTGAAGAGTACTGTAAAACATATTGCATGATTTTAATGAACCAATGCAAAACCAGACAAATATGAAACATTAAGGATTTGCAAATACATTAGCATTACTATTATTATTATTTTAAATTTATTTGATATACATCCCTTTTACCTCAGGGCCTGACACAATGCCTCAAGAGTAACACCCTTATTTATGGTTGTTTGCAAATTAGAGGATAGGAACAGACTGGAGCAAAACCTACTGCACAGTCAGTGACACCATGATATCTTCTGTAAACCTTTTGTAAAAATGTCAGTGTATTTTTAATGTGACTAGTCAAAACCTTAATTTGAAAGTTGTTATTTTGCATTACATGAATTTTACCTCATTACTCTCGCAACGTTATTGTTGCCAGTGAGGAGACAGTACTGTTCTCGGCCATAACATTCAGGCAAATCAATGTGATGTCTGAAAGCGTATCCTGCAGGACTCTGCCTCAAGCATTCTAATATTGAAATTGTGTTAAGGTTAAAAACAAAACAAGAACCTCTGTGCAATTTTAAAAATGCGAGAAGCTTACAGTTGTACTTGGTTTGACATTTTCTTTCTCCCCCCTCCCCTAATCCCGTTATATATAGAGCATCCCCAGTGTAGCTTTGTGTCTGACTGCAAATTTCGACTATAGTGCTTGCCTGCCTTTTGTCTTCCACACTGTGAGGAAGATCACAGGAAATTATACCAGAAAATCTTGTATCCACCATATCATTAAACTTCAATTTGTATCCTTTTTCAAACAAAGATGGTGATTATTGTACTGGGCAAACCTAGTTTCAAGTGTGAAATTTAAGGTAATTAAGCAATGGGGATCCTTAATCAAAGCAGGTGACTGTGGAGTTTGCTAGCAGACTCATACTTCAGAAGAAGCTAGCTTGAGAAATTGGAAAAAGTGGTTAAAAAAAAATAATTAATCCACAATTCAAAGGAAAAGACTTTTGTCCTGGCAAAAGGATCCCGGACATGTTACTGGATGCTCTGTGACAGATAAAGCTCTTGGAAAAAATACATCTGAGAAACAGGTTTATTGGTGTGATCAGCACTGATGCTGATGGCCTATGGTAAATGTGTATCTGTAAAAGGGTCATAGATAGAACCTATACCTTGCATGTCTAACACTGACAGCAAGGTCACAGATGGTCAATTTAGTTATTTGTTTTGCAGCAATACTGCAGTTTTAACGTGAACTCCTGACTGTGTTCATTCACTGCATGTTAGTTAGGCTCTCAGAGCATTGTTTTATTAGACACAATTTAGTCTTTAGAATAAAACTAATCTGGAAGCTCAGATGCAAATGTGATTTAAAACGATCCGACACTTAATGTGACATTAGGTTCCCGACCAATGTGTGTGTCACCTTCCCACAAGCTGTTTCAGCTTATACCCAACACAGACATATCAGTAGCAAGATCTTGAACAATGCAGAGCTCTTTCAATACCCTGACATAGTTCTCTTGCTACAAAGGGACAAATGCCATGTGTGTCTTTGCACTTACTGTTGATTGTCAGTCCCTAATTCATTCCTGCAACTCTCAGCTTCCACTTTGTCATTCATCAAGACTTCTCCTTGTTCTCTGGTCCAGTCTTTTGTCTTCCATCTCCCTGTTTGAATTCCTTCTTTTTCTAATCATCCTTTTTTAAATTGTCCTTTCTCCCATTTTACACTATTTTTCCATGGTGAGAGCTATATCTTCTGCATCCTGCTGAATTCCAAGAGGAGAAACCTGAGGTCCTGAGATGGCTGATCATTAATCTGTGTGGTGGAAGAACCAGAAGCTGCTTGGAGCAGACAGCAGAACAGTTCAGTGGCTTTCCTGAGGGTTTGCTACTTTCATGACTGCTCTGGGGAACAAGAGAGAAGGAATGCTGTGTTAAAGTCAAGGGAGTGAAAGCAGTGTTCTTGAAGACAATGATTGCACCTTGGGCACAGCATTGCAGCCACACACCCTGTATAAAGATCCTGAAGAGTCTGTCAGATAGGAATATGCTGCAAAGGTGAGCTTTCAGATCCTGAGATGACAATGAGGGAGGTTCCAAAGGAGTGTGCACCCTCCAGACATGATCCAGGGTCCTTGTCCCTGGAATCTGCAGTAAAATCCAAAAAGGACATGCTGACAGACCACTTTTTGGGTTTTTTCCTACTACAGCCAGGTAAAGATACTGATTTTTCTATACATATCTTTGGGGGAAGGAGGGCTTCTGGTGATATTACTGCACTGGGTGCAGTGGTGTGGAAAAGCGACACCCATCTCTGGTTTGACAGCATAGGCTGCTAGGCTTTTGAAATCAATTCCTTCAGGACCTTGAGCTGTGACAGAAATCTTCCTGTAGCAGCTCCCTGTTGCACAGCACTTGCCCAGGTCCTACGCTGTGTGGGATACCTGGTCCTGGTGCCCAAGTGAGCCAAATGTGCAGAACACCAAGATAACATAGCTCTCTATTACTTAAGGTCCTGATCCATGGACCATTTGGTCCTCTCATGGGAAAGGGCATGAGAACATCTTGGTTTCTGGCATGTTTGTGTGTGGAGAAGGGGCGATTTCTGCAACTGTAGAGGTCCAGCTGTGAGGACACTCTGGAGCAAGAAATGGGCAAAGGGGACTGATGGCCCATCACGAGGTTGGAAGAGCATTGTCATCCCTGAGTAGTATTTCAAACAAAAGCTGAAGCCTGTGTGTTAAAAATGAGAACTTCTAATCTCTCCTTCCTCCTGTCACTTCTCTGAATGAACAGCTGCAGGCTCTCATGCCTACCCTGTCCACACCAGCAGCAGAGAGCAGGCAGAGATGGCATCTTTTCAGTAACAAAGATCTATGGAGCCAGTGGCAACCCCTCAGAAGGGAGGAAAAAAACCCCACTTTTCAGGTTCTGGAAGAAATCAAAAACACCAGCTAAGACACAGGAAAGGTGATGCTGTCCTAAGGATGATACGATCTCACCAGCCTGCACTCAGTTTCCCAAGCTCAGAGCTCCTTTGCGTGGTAGACCACAATAAAAGCCACTCCAGTAGAAAGGAGTACCAGAAAAACCACTTTGCTTCAGTTTTTCCTCAAAAGATGTCCACCAGGATAAGCATACATTCATTCTAGATGATCTGCCCATGGGATTAAGTCTACTGCTCCCCACTATGGTGTCTCATAGTACACAATGCCATGCAGACAGCTTGATTATCATGGTGTCACTTGGAAGCAGCATGAAGAACAGTGATATATATAAAGAGTCTGGGTACCAAGTTTCTACCCATTAAACCTCTCCTATTGCACTGAACCACCTGCTACTGCAGACAGCAGCATTCAGATCAAATGAAGTTTGAGCAACTGGCCCCAGAACAAGGAACAAATCACCTATTCCTGGTGATTGTACAACAGCAGGAGTTTTTGCTATGGATGGCAAACAATGGCTCTGAAGCATGTAAATCCATCTTAGCTGCTCTTCAATTAGTGTTGAAAGAGTATTGAGGGGAAAAAAAAAAAAGCTTTTTTTAATTATAGGCTATGCTTCCTAAACGTACATGGGTCTTGAATTCTGAAGTGTTATGTGCCATCCTTCGTAGAGTGTGAAGGGTCACTTAAACAGGGAACAGTGAGGGAGTATGCTGTGGTCACACCCCTCACCTGTTTAACAACATAGTTTCAGACAAATAAGCGGGGGGGGGGGGGGGGGGGGGGGGCAATATTTCAGTACTTCCTTCTTTTTAACCTCTGCCAAGTATGTCCCAATTCAGCTCGCTGTTTGAGGTACCATGATCTGGAAGAGGGAAATGTGTGACCAGAATATATAGAGGAATGCTCAGCAGTGTGAACCTTCAAGTAGCAGAGTTATACATGATGGACTTATCTTTTTAAAACAAAACAAAGCACTGCTATTTATAACTTTGCTGATAAATGACTTTTTTTAAAAAAAGGATTCTAAAGTCTTGTGGCTCTTTAACACTTAAAATTCAACTCCCCTGCTGAATTTTTCTTTTCTAGATAAACCCTCCCCAATATCAGATGTCTAAAGTAATGTGCTATTGGACATGTGGCTGTATAACATACTTCTGAACTGGTTCTAAATTTAGCTATAGGAAATTTGGGTCCATTTAAATCAACTCTTCCAAACAATAGCAACAATATAGCTTTAATGTTTTGGTGTGGTTAGTATGATTGTATCTATTTAATTAGTCTCCTGTTAAATGAATGACTCATGCTGATCTTGTATCACTGCTGGCTGATTACTTTTGATAAGATTGAACAGAGATGTTTTGGTCTTAAAGGATGATCATAAGAACCCGGTTACACTGATGTAACTGTCTCTTTGAAGAGTTTGTGATTTTTTAACTGATGTTTTTATTTCACAAGTTTAACACAGGCATCTGTATTCATGCATAAACGTTAAAAAAATAATTAAAGGGAAACAGTCTTTCAATACAGTTAAATTGTAAATGTAAGCTAAACGCAGAAATTAGTGATATGGGGCAAAACTGTCATTGTAGTTAACTTATTAGTGGGACAGTTTGCAGCTGCCTTGAGACTCTACAATCTGCATCTTAATCTTTCTTCTTTACAGGGAGAAAGCGTAGCCTGTCTCATATCTATTTTTGGTGCAGAGTGCATATACCACTGTGCTAACACACCACATCAGGAAGGAATTTCAAATGCTCCCAAGGAATTTAATAACAAAAGTCCTGCTGGCTTTCCTCACATGCACAGGCGAGGGAACATACTAATCCTGTAATAAACTGTTCTCTTTCTGCTGCTACTGGAGCCTGAACAATGGACTAACAAACTATATAATGTCTCTTCGTTCTCCTGACAGAGTTGAATGCACTGGGCCACCGTTTTGCGTGTTGACAAGCTTGCAATTGTAATGTACGTGCCACCTCCTGAGCTGTTAAAACGGCTTCACTTCTGTATTCATCAGAGCACAGCTCCATAGGCTGTGCAGCATTTGTTTTGGACAACACCCAGTGAGACAGAAATGTTGAGCTCCCCCCGGGGCGCTGATGGGGTAAGTCCACTCTCCAGCTGATTCTGAGGAAACTGAAGTGGAGATAGCCTCTCTGCCATTTCTTCAGTAAACTTAAGAGGACATGGTGGTCTCTTCACCCAGGATGTGAGAGAGAATGTGATGTGATCACTTTGCCCTTCACGCTTGTGTATTGTTTTCTGTTTTGTTTAATCTTTTCACCCCATTCAACAGTTAAAATTTTCGTTGTTTATATTTTGCTATTATATTTACACTTGTATAGTCATCAAATCACTTTTTTCAGTCTTTCCTGTAGCTGTCACTTTAAGGAAAGGTATAAATCCAACTTGTGTTTTTTATTGGCTGTGACAGCAAAATAAAATTAAACTTGGAAAGAAAAATTATACCAAGTAATTAATGTTTTTGGATTTGGAGACATCTGTTCAGCTGAATTGGCTTAGAGGTACATCTGTTAATCAGAGCTGCCAGTGGCTCCAGAATTATCGCAGGGACCTGTGCTCCTCTCTCCCTCTCTTTCTCTTCCTTTCCCTAAGGTGCTTTTTGTCCTCTTCCTCAGTTTGTTGTTGTGTGAAACCTCCTCAAGCTTATCTGCAAGTAAAGAATCTAAAGAAATAAATTTTTTGTACACTGTTCCATTTAACAAGGAAAGGAGGTTCTTTCTGAAAGCATTAATGTTTTAACTCATTCTCAGAACAAGAAATTTGTTTTGCTGCAGGGGTTCTTGAGTAGATTTCCCAACACCTCAGTTCTCTATGCTGCCCATCTTGAGTCATGTGCTAAGATAACAAGATAAGAAGAAAGCAGATCAGATGAGCAGGTTACCACCAAGTTTGACTTATTCCTCCTATATATTTGAAAACAAACAGGGTGATCATACACGCTTCAGGAATTAAAGTAACATGATGCGTAGGGAATAAAAATGTAAGCAGTCCCTATGTGTCAGCATTCCTCTTTACCCTGTATATGAGCCAGGTAACGAACAGGAAGACAATTCTTTAAATAAAAAATGCTAGAAAGAATGGTCTCTGTTTATATAACATTTAGAAACTGGAGTTCTAAATTTAAAGGCTATATGAGCTTTCTTAAAATAAGAGCAGAGGCTGAAGTGATATAACATGTGGTTGTAAGACCTAGTTAAATTTGGTGGATCTCTTCTATCGTTTAATAAATAGTAGGGATTTAGGTACTATTTTGACAAGTGCTAGGTACAAATAGCACGTATACTTTGTAGAAGTCCTCTAGGATCTAAAAAGAGGGATATAGGGAAGAGAATGCTTTGGGATGAAAGAGTGGGACATGAAAAATTAACGAGCAGTGGACTGAACTGTATCAGGTGTCATCGCTTCCCAGGTCTGTTTACTGTACGGGTTCTTTTTTAAATGTTGTTGTCCTTGGAAGCAAACAAAGAGCGATTCTGCTGTTATCATTGCACTGAACTAGCAATGTTAAAACTGTTTGCCGGTTTCTTGATCTCTGATACGCTGTTGGCTTTACCGTTAGCAGTGTTGGGTTTTTTCTTTCACGGAGACATATTCAGCGTGACAGGGATGAACGAGGATACCTTTGGTTTTGGTCTTTTCTCTGCTTCATGTGACAATGCTTTTTGGGTAGCTTTCTCTCTTCGTGCTGTTTTCTTGTGGTGGTATAAAGTGTCTTCAGGACTGGTGATGAAGGAGCAAGAGTAGAAAGGTTTTTGTTAGGGTGATGCACAGGAAGAATGGGAAGATACAAGCTATAATGCTTCATTATACTTGTAAGTTTTTAATTAAAATGAATCTGGGAACTATCAAACATTAGTCCAGGCAACACAGACCACGGTTTGTTCTTACCGTTTTTTGCTGGGTGGAAGCAGAGTGTCTTTTACCCCTTGGGCACTCTTTCACAGCTGTTTCCTTGCACTATACTGAGACTTCTGTGCTGGCAAAGACAGCACAACCCTCTTTTGGGGGCCACTAGGGTCCTGGGCTATTTTAAGGCTGCCTTGTCTTAAGTTCATGGACTCTAAGCTGACAGGGAAATGGTTTCCGCCTGTGCTTCAGCTGTTACCTACCTGAAATTAATCTCATTTACCCTGGCTGGCCCTTTCCCTCCCTCTTGCAGATAACAATAACCTCGCTTTTGGGAGTGGGGGGGGACTTTCCTCCCCTCTTGGTGTACCTGCCCTGCCTTGGTAACTTTGGCAGTGGAAACTCCTCATGCTCATGAGGGGAGTGAGGCTGGGCTGCCCTTCTCCCCTGGGTGGTCCGGGGGTCGTGGGAGGACAAACATCCGTGGGCTGTGGGCTGTGTCTGAGTCTCACAGGGCTGCTGGGGCAGCGGAGTAGCTTGTGCTGTTCCTTGCTCTGCCTCTGGGCGCTAGGCGGTTCGTTTGTGCCTGGCCCCCACTTGTCCTGCCTCTCTGGCCCTGAGTAAAAGGGCAATGTCTGCAAGCGCCTCGGTTTCCTTCTGTTTTCTGGCAGTCTTCATAGTGCGGTTCTCTGTAAGCAACACTTCTTTCTAATTAAGTGTTACGAAGGAGATGGTATTACAAGTTACTGTTGCGTACGTGCCGTTCACGTACTTTTTGACCTCTGGGAAGAGGCATCTCTGTTTTCTGCCTTCCTCCCCTGATGGCTGTTGGTGCTGGGATGGTTTTTGTCACACTTGGTTTTGGTTTTTAGGAATGATAAAACTTGGTTAGGATTTCAACCGGGTTGTCATCCTAGAAACTTACTCAACCGGAGTAGGGTAAAGAGGAGCCTCTTCTAGGAGAAATACCTACCTCCTGCTCAGCCCTCGCCCTTGTATGTGACCTCCATGGCTGCACAGTCCCCTCTTTATGAACCTGGGGAGACTTACAAACTGCTTGCTTTCATGCCTTCGTGCCGTCATTCCTGACGATACCCGAAAATGCTGCCTACTCAAAAGGTAAGATGGTAGGAGCCAGTAAAAAGCAGCAACCAGAGACTTGGAGAGGTCTGACATCTTTTGTCACTCATTCAGGTGGGGCTGCCAGAGGGAAGCAGTGTTTATGTACCCTTTTCCAAGGCACACAAACCCCATAGGTTTGAGGCGTGCTTCCTTCCCTTGTTCTCCTTCCCTCCCTTGCTGTGTACACCTGCTCTCCCAGGCGTGAGACAAGGAAATGAAAGGAGACCTGTTACATTTACAAACCAGTTGAAGTGAAGGACCTCACATCTTTGAGGCTGCAGGGAGTGAACTGTGTCTCCCCCAGAGGCATTTTCATAGTGCAATGACAGGTCCAAAGCTCTGAACAAAAAGCAACTTACCTCCAAGAAAGATAGGCCCTTTTCCTATGCATAACTGTCAAAACTGTGATTAGCGTACTTCCCTTGCCACACATGAGAAAAAGCTGCTGATAAGACATGCTCCATGTTGAAAATGAAGTGAGTTTTATCACATTTACCTCTCAAATCCTTTTTACATACCATTATTACAGATAATACCTGACATTATTTACACTAGAGAGACTTGATCTTCTTTTCTGTTTTCCTGAGATTGTTTCCTTTGTTCTTTTGTTCAGTTTTGTTGTTTCTCATGGACAGCTGGTGAATGCTAGTTTCCTCTTGTCATTCTTACTCTTGTCTTTCACACAGCACAAGCAAAGGGAAAATATTTCTCTCTACTTACGCAGATAGCCTGCCTGCTTCTGGCTTCTAGCAGGGTTTTTGTTTGTTTATTTCAGACAGAGGAACAGATAACAGATATGTAAGTAAACAAGACTGAGAAAGGCATGCTTGTTAAATTTTGTTTCCCTGGACACAGCTGAAATGGAATGCCAAAATTCTCAGTTTTTTCTCCCAAAGTTGTGCTATAAGATCTTTTCTGATTCCTTGTTACCTTTTCTCTGCCTGCTACTCTGATGTTTCCCTGTCTCTATCTTCTATGCTTAGCGTAAGCCAAATAAATACAATATCCATGCATTTCTTATCAGATATTCTGAATCATTAGGCTCAGCTGCTGCCAATCTTGCTTATGGTCAAATTCTTGAGTGTGGTGTTTTTCCATGATTTCCAGCTGTCAGCACTATGAAAAATGATTCCTCATTTAACCTGAGTGAAAAACAGCTCTTATGTCTGGCTACCCTAGTGAGATGATGGGTTGGCGCAACTTATGCCATGAAAAAGTACACTTAAAATGTGCTTCTGAGAGAATAAAAACTCAAGAACACACTTTTACATAGCACCAATATTGGTTTTTAATGCCTTTTATAAGACTAACGAGGTCAGGCTGTTTTTTTCCAATCAGTTTTTCCGGGAGTCAAGTCCTGCTTGCAGGGTGAAAAATCCAGTGTCACTTGTCTTCTGGAATGTTTTTTGGACATCTTGACTATTTAGCAAGTTTTATACAATGGATCTATCTTCTATTCAAATCAAAATAGGGCGCTCTATTTCAGTTTTGAGATTTTCTTCAGGACTTCCACACTCCAGTTTTTGTGTGACCATTAAATTTCAAATGTTTTCTGCCATACCTATTACACGAATACCCACATGAGTCTGATGCGTATCTAGATAACGTTTCAGTGTTGGGGCTCTGTGGGCCTCTCACAGATGTTACAAGGAGTTTCAGAAAACTATATGACATCTGTTCCCTTGTTGGCTGCTTGAGGGTTCATGGTTCTGATTTGGCACAAGGGATGGAAAAATTGTTTTGATTTGCCAAGCCAATCTAGATCAATACAAACCACTACAATGCACTTCTGGATACCCCATTTGAAACTCATGGTTTGAAGATGGGGATCAGATTAAGTTTATAATCTGCCAACAATTGGAGGGGGAGGGAAATGAACAAACAAACAAAAAATACCAGACCTTGACACATCCATTCAAATTCCCTGTAACTAATCTAAGTTTCTTCCAGTCCAAAGTATTTTAGAATTTTCTTCCAGATCTTGGTTTCATTGTAGGTGCGTCTGTTCTAGTTTGCAAGTAGCAAAACCAGTTTATATAAAAATGTATGTAAATGTTATATGTTCTTAAACAAATCAAGCAAGCAGATGCTTAGAGGAGAGTTATGCATGTAGTTTCTTGGGTGGAATTGTGTTTCCAGAGTGACCTGCAAACCTAAACACCAGTGTCACTTTCTCAGCTGTTGAGTGGAAGGAAACCCAGCAGCTGCTGTCTCCTACTGTAGGGTACTTGTGGCACGCTCTGGACTTCTGGCAATAGAATTAATATGCCAAACCAATACTGTGATTTAAACGTGTCTATTAATTTCTCTGCACTGAATAAAAAACTTAAGTGGAGTTTAAACAATTATTAGAGAGGTCTTCCTTATGCTCATTTAGAACAAAATGAAGACTATAGAAACAATTTATGATTAAACTGAAAAGCAGGTAAATTATCTTAATCATAGGCAGGAATAAAACACTCCTTAAGAATTCACACAAAGCACTTGGTTTCCTTCTCTGGTTGTTAAGGTCACTATACTTTTAAATATTTTTGGACCTAATGGTAGAATTATGTTGAGCAAATATATTCAGTAACTAGTAAATGAGAAAATATTTTACTTGTAGAATGTGAAAATGTAGATTGTACAGTTGCATGTTTTGAAACCTCAAAGCACTGGGTTTTTACAGACTCAACAATAAATTTTTTTTCTAGCTATTTTAATTTGAGAATCTCTTTTCCTTTGGATGTTCATGGAAGAAGCCCTTCACACTTCAGATGGTGACAAAAAAGAACAGGCAGCTTAATGCTACCAAACTAGGGGTGTGTCAAATCTCTCTCAAGAATGATAAAGTCAAAGGAGTTGTCTATTTTTAACCTCCTGTTCTTTCCTTTTGGCAGACTAATCAGTGTTAGCTGAGCTGTTTCACTGAATGAATCCAAGCAACTCTGTTGTTTTCTGAAATGAACAGTGAACCTTGCAAGAGCTTTTCAAGTCTGCTTTAATGTATGAAGTCCCATTTTGAAACACCATGTCAAATGAAGCCAGTTCGGAGCAGAAGCTTTCTACAACAACAGTCAGTTCTGTTGCTGTTCAAGCTGGGGATGCCAGTATTGTTATAGCTGTACTTAAGGTAAGGCAGCAACTGCTAGCATGTGTGTGGTTGGCTTTCTGCTACTCAGTGATTACCACTTCTTTTAAATGTTCTGTGCAAATGAATAGTTAGCGTAAAATGATAAGGCAAGGTCATTCAATCAGTTAGTATTTAATAGAGCTTCCTTGGAAGTTAACACTTGTGTCTGTTCAGGTTTCTTTCTTTTTTTCAAATAGAATGAATAATCTGGCCAAAATATGTACGCTTTTAGAGGCAAGGAATTCCTCTTACTCTTTTTAAAAAGAGATAAATGCAGAGTGCCATGAAAATGTGTTAATTAGCCTGATGTTACCTTTAATTGTAGTTGAGACTCCTCAAGAGTTATTTTTAAACTATACTCAGCAATAATTTTACATAATAAGTAGTCTACCAACTCCATAAATGCAGATCATGTGTCTTTTTTTGAAGTATTTGCTGGGGGAAAAAAAAGCCTAAACCTGATAATGAGTGGTTATTTTTGAAAGCGCTGAATTCATATTCCCATGTATTTTAGCAGAAGCCCTTATGTGTATATAGTTGCGCTTATAAGCACCTAAAGGCCTGTTCTGTGAGCTAGAATCTGCACCTACAGCTTGCACAAAATTTGGCATGGGGAGTAAAGCTGGATGCCTGGGTACTGAATCCCAGCTGGAATTTATTGGCAGTTTGAGTCTTCGTTCTCCAGGCAACTTGGAATACGTGCTAGCCTCAGCCACTAGACTTTGTAATGCAGAATAAGGTGATAGTGAGTTGGGCTGTCACCAAATTAGGGTGATTATTCAGGATGGGGTTACCTCAGCTGTGCCGTGCGAAGGTTCTCTCCTATCAGTTCTCACCCTTCCTGGGAGACTCTGTCTGCCACCACAGGGGAGTAATCTTGTTGCAAGGAGACTTAAGTTTAGGGCGAAGACATTTATTTTTCCCCTGCATGCTGTGGGAACCACACTAGCCTCCAGTGACATCGCTGCTTTGTTCCTTATCACCATCCTCGCCAAGTCACACTTCTCAGGCTGTAGCAGTTCCGCAACACAGGGAGGAAAGAATTAGCTATGCATTGCTGTCAAGCTTCCTTTCTTTGTGTATCCTCCAGGAGACAAAGGGAGATTGCTGTTTGGGCTCTTATTCCAAAGGCTACTAAGTGTCCCTGCTGCTAGTTGTGCAATCTCTCCCTGTATATGTTCAGTATACAGGTGTGTTGGATCTGCGTGATAGAAATAAGATTTGGGGTTATGGTCTTTGCATCTGCTGGAATATATTTGTACCTTCTGCCCACACCACCACCCACCAAGTTTCCTTAACTATTTATGCAATCTTCAGCTGAAAGGGGAGATGAGTTGGAGAAACCTTTTCGGATCACTGTGATAATCTTACTCTTCACAGGCAAAACCAAAATCACAGTAGCTATTGGATAAGACTAGAGTATTGGATTTTGATACTTGTTTCAAATGAGGTGAAGTTTCTATTGTATCCTCTGTGTCTTCATTCTGCAATTGAGTACACGTTTATAGGTCCCTGTGCTCCCATGACCGTGGGAAGTATATGTGACCTGAGAGTCTGTGTGAGTAAATAAATGAAGGAAAGCTTGTGTTTTCTGAAGACTGTAATTGTTTACTTATTACAGTGTGGAAAATGGGTGAAGCTTCAGCTGGCTGAATCAACACCGAATTTATTAGAAATTGGCAGCAATCAAGATGAGACTAAAAAACTACTGCAGGATCACGAATTCCTCCTAGCTAAACTTAAGGTAAGATGTGATAGGACCACACAAAAATGCATCTAGTCATTCTAGTTCAGGTACAACAGTTGACATAGCTGCCTGGGCCTCCTGTTGGGATGTGGTTGCTAGATTGAACTGCCCATAGAAAAAAATACTTTCAGCCTTTGTCAGTGTAAGAGATCAAAGTTAGGCCTCTGCACTGGAAAAATACACTCAGTGTTAATTAGTATTTTCTGACAACAGCAACAAAGATGCACTGTTTTTTCCACTTTATACATTACTGTCATGTCAGGTGAAAAATTCCTATAGACCTCCGTAACTGCTAAATATAACAGAATGTCATTTTTTTTTATTTTATTCTCCAGTCTTATGAAAAGTTTGATTACTTTAGAACAGCTGTAAACACAAGCAAGCTCTTCATAAGTGTGAAGTAGATATTCCAGGCATGTTTTTATTGAGTTTTAATCAATCTAAGTTACAGTAAGAATGATATTGTAACATTAAATATTCTTGTCTTGAGCTAGGAAGATTTTAGCTAAGTAACAGACCTAAAATCAGATTTTAGCATTCTTGAGAGCAGGTTATAACAACAGGGGCATTTGGACACAGAGTCACATGCTTGCTTGAAAAAGCTGAATTATTTTAAATGTGGATGTTTAACACTAAGAAGAGTCTAAAGGCACCTAAGAAGAAATTTTGTTTTCATGTTTTGATAGGGCAGATTGACTTTATATCTGTAGACAAATAAACTCCTCTAAAATTTTGGAGCTGTGCACAGCAACTTATTTTTATAGATTCCAACTGTTTTATTTTTTTGTGATTACATACAATTCAGATCTGAAAGAACAAACATGATCTGGATAGGATCAAGTGCATTTGATTTAATACTAGAGAGTATGTTCTTCCCCAGTCATAAACCTCAAATGTATGTGATCTAGTTGAATACAGTATATAGAGAATTTAATCTAATATGGTGCATAATGTGGATTTTGAATAATATGAAGAATAGCATTACAAAAAAACCCAAGCCATCGCAAACCAAAAAAACCCACCCAAAACCCAGAGGGTGGCTCTGCTATCTTTACTTATGCAAGTGCCTCATCTTTATTGCCATCAGTGCTACACTCAGACATTCTTGGAACAAGCTGCTGTATCCTGTTTGAACAATTCAGAATTAGCTGAGTTCTTACACAGGGACAACAGGAAGAAGCTGAGTTTTGTCTCCTAATTGTAAAAAAATAAATTTTAAAGAGTGGAAAAAGAAAACATAATAATTCCAATCTTTAAAAGAAAAACAAAAGTTCAAATAACATTTTACTATGAAGTCAAACCTTAAAGTGTTATGTATTTATATTAAACATTGTTTGCTAAGGGGAGGAAAATAATATATTGTTCTAAGAGAGAGCTTGTAGGTGTTACTGAAAACTTGTGAGGACATGAACAAGCACAGTAAAACAATTAAGTCCTCTCCATAGACTCCAACTGAAATCATTATATTAAAGAAAACGGGGGGGGGGGGGGGGGGGGGGGGAAGGAAGTGTGATATATGAAATCTCTAGATGCATCCCCAAGCTTCTATTCCATTTTTGGTTTAAAATCTTTAAACTAAAATTAAGTTTGGGGTACGTTTCTTTTCATTAAAAGGCTACTTAAATAGTGAAAAGGTTGAATAATCCAAAAGCATTTCATGCTCTTTGATGCTCATTCAAACATTTGCCTTTCTATTCCTATTAGTCTAGACACATGGAACCTTAAGTTTGGTTTTTGTTTAGCAGAGTTTACCTGGTTTTCTGCTCACAATAAATAGTAAAATAATAAAATAATCACAAACATTTTAGTTAATATTGATGAAAATACTAAAATTTTTCACTCCTATTTGTGAGGCCTTGTGACTGACTGCTTGAACCTAGGTGACTGATCCTTATTTGGATCCCCAAAGCTTAATAGATTATATCAGATCAGAAAATTTATTATGCATAAACTGTCAAAGAATGCTTGTCATCCAAATATATCAGGAGCAAATACTCATTATTTCATGTTTTATACCTGCAGTCCTTGCAAAATTCAGCATTGATTAATGAACATTCTATAAAAGGGTTAAGTTCAAAATGACTATTTTTTCCTCAATAATTTAAGAGCTGCAAGTTCATTATAATTTGTACTGACTGTGTGTTTTTCAGACATGACATTTTCTGTCTTATAGTAAGCTGTTAACGCTTGTCAGTAATTATTCAGTCTGAAGTAACTAAATCCACTCATTGAAAGTTTTTACAAGAATGATTCTCAGACTTTGAAGCAATTTTTTCCACTTAGCATTTGTTAATGAGTTATGCATTAGTTATGTGAAGATGGATAAAGAGATAGTAACATTTCAGTCTTCCACATTTATGGACACAAAGATTTAGTTACTTATGAGAGGATAAAAAAGAATTTAGAAATATGGGCAGGAGGGGGGTTGAAAAGATACAAAATAGCAGTTGTTAGATGGTCCTTGTTTTGATAGTATCCAGTATATGCAATTCTATTTGATCTTTTACTCTCAGTGAGCAACATAATTTTGAAAATTTTAACAATGACTAATTATACAAATATATGAACATTCTCCCAGCTGTGGTTTTATCTGGTGCAGTTTTTAATTCTTCCATATCAGCTACAAGTTATTCTTTTCAGTGACTATCTCATTCCAACTGACTCTATCAATGATAGTCTATGGCAGCTTATGATGTATTTATTTCTGCTATTAATTAGATCTTGGCATTTTGAATGCATTATAAATAGTCTAAGAAAAGGTACAGATGAAACTAAGGTCCTGTGGACAAGTAAAACTTGTTCCAGTTATGTGGCAACATTGTGATATTTTATTTCAGGTTTACGTATCTTTTTAAAACACTTATATGGAACTGTATTAATGCAAATAAGGCATATAGCAAATCAGATGTATGTTGTTAGAACAGCATATATATGAAAATGATGGCTTCCATAAAATAAATTATGAATATCCATCAAAAAAAGATCTTTTAGTTCAAAATAGGGTATTTATTACAGTTAATATTTGTCGATCATGATCTGAATTGCTTCAGTGATTAAACTTGTATGAATCTGAAGAGTTGCCAAATACCATATTAACCCCATTTGTTTTTTATCAGTCTGTAACTTTACAAAGTAAGAAGATTAGAAAGTTATATTATAGCAAGAGGAGAAAAAAAGTTGTGGGTTTTTTTTTCTACTGTGCTTCTTTAAAAAGAAGTGAGGATGGGATCATTATGTTTTTTAATTTTAATGCTAGAGATGGCTTACAAGTAGAAAACAGTATAATTAAGAATTTCCCCACTTGGATCCCCAGGAAATAGATACAATTTTGTATATTGTGAAATTTTATTGTTGTATTTAAAAAGTGCAAAATAAATCATGTTTCCTGACAGATACCAGTACTGGATACACATATGCTTAACTTTCCTGATTAGTTCAATCCAATTCAAAGTTAAGCATTTGTGCAGGACGGGCACAAATTCCTGAACCAGCAATGATTTGAATGTGAAACTAGTCCTGCTTAAGGGAAGAATTAGAAGATTAATACTAAATACAACTTTGGAATCAGTGCTGAAGAACCTATGGACTTTTAGAACATAATTTATGGAATCGTTGACCATGCTGGTATTACACCATGTTATTTTGCAAACATATTCTGGGTTTTGATCATATTTTTTATTTTTAGCTTCATTATTCTTATCCTAGTATAGGTATTGTAAGTTATAATGAAAATATTCAGGCCAAATTCTTTCATCGACTTCATACATTAAGGAGTCACAGGTGTAAGTAAGGACAAAATTTGGCACAGTGACCAGTGATCAGATTATAGTACTTCTGATGCTAGAGGAAAAGGCATGTAATCCAGCTCACTACTCCAGGGAATTGTTTTTGACTCAGCAATGTTAACAGGAGTTAAAAAACCCTAAACAACCAGTATGACACTCAACAAGGCAGATAGTACTTTAAAGGATAATAGGAACAGACTTGTTGAATGAGAAAGCAGTAATTTTTAGAACATTTCTTTACTGCTTTTAATGTTGAGAATTATTGTGATAAAAACTGGTGTGTGTACTTCAGGGCATTAGGAAAAAACATCTGAAATAGTTTCCTTTGATAGAATGTACTCTATCTTACTCATTACTGATTTAAATTTGTTCCATTGAATTTGGGCATTGGGAACATTCTACTATTTTAATAAAAAGCAGTGCTCTTGAAATTTCACTTATATGTATAATATTAATGTCCTTTATAGAGAAAATTATTCTATTTGTTTTTTGTTGAATTGTCATACTGACTGCTAGTAGCCTGGAAGATTAATGAAACCTGTTTTGCAACAGTAATTTAAGAGGTAAACTGTAGTTCAGTTTCTTAATCTTGTTCAATGATGCCTAATTGATCAGGAAATTTTGTATATGCTTGTCATTTGTTCTAGGCAAACTTACAGATTTGTTTTCCTTTGGTCATAGATTTGGTGTCTGTGTTAAAGAATTACATATTCTTTTATAATTGATGAATTTATTTGATAGGTCTAGATGCTGCCAACACTTACAATGTATTCATTATTGCCGGTTCCATGAACTGAAATAAAATGTTTCTTTTGAACAGGGTTAAGAATTAAACATAAATATTTTCAGGTTTGGAATCGCAGCCCTTTCTCTTTGTGATTTGACCTTTCAGTAGTCTCAACTAATATGTTCTGATTCTAAACAGTTAACATTCTGTTTTGCTAAATTAGACCATATCAGCAGTAACAGTTTTGTTGAAAACATTAACTTCTGTGATTTCACACAAGTGTCCTTCCCAACATTTGCCCCATTCTTGTTTACATAACCTTCAACAGCTTTATATGTTGTGGAAATGTAAATGTAGGTATATGTATGTTGATATCTCATTCTTTACAATTTCAAAAAAAGTGAGAAGAATCAAAACCAGAAAAATTTGAGAGACAAAGCTTCCAGGAGGTAAACTTATATTGATTGCATTGTGCATACACCTTTCTTTGCCTTTTTTCTGTTCTCTGTAATTCAGCTGTTTCCAACAGAAGCCCTAAGTGGAGTTAACATGTCTTAGTGTTTGAATCTCCCAATGTTAAAGCTTTCTGGATTATTCTAAAAAAAAAAAGACTGTGTGTGCGTGTGTGTTGCCATGCTTTTGGCTATGACAATGTTAAAATCCCCACTAAGACAAACAGCAGCATTCTTGGTTTGCTTCCAAAGCTCTGGTTTTTATCATAAAAGAGACTGTGGCAGAACCACTACAAAACATAAATAAATCTAGCCTATAAGGTAAGTTTAAAACCAACACTGTTATTAATTTGGCTCATGAACCTGAAGATTGCTCCAAATTATTTTATTTACTTCAATTCACAGAGCATAATTGCAAAATAGTAATTTATATGCTAATATCAAAGAAAAACAGATTAGAAAATTATATTCTTCAAAAAGTGATTAAATAATATGCTCATTTTTTACATCTGATATCTTCTAAATAAGTCTCACAGTTATTTCAAGTAAAAATATTTTTGTAATGCTTATTTTTCAGTGAATTTGTTATGGAAGAAATTATTTGTTAATATCTTCTGAATTATTTGCATTTAATTATTGGTGTCCAATAGTACAATTAGCAGCAAAGTTCAGCTGCATTTTCATCATAAAGCAGAGCTGATTTTTGCAAGTGATTTGAAAAAAAAAAGAAAGAAGGGAAAAGGTAAGATTTAATAAATATTATTTTCAATGTTAGTTCAGCTCGCTCACCAGTTTCAATATTTGCATTAAAAACATCCCACTGAAATAGTATTTGTCTCAAAATAGTTTTATGTCTACTTTCTGGGCTTCAAGTTAATAACTATTTGTGTTGTGTAATTTTAGTACTACCTATAAACAAAGATTAATTTTAGCAGCATCTCAGTGAGGAGGAAAATTTACACCTCTAAAAATTCCAAGTTACAATATTCACTGTAAGAATCTGAAGCTTGACCTTTGGACTATGTAAAATATGAGCTAAAGTGTGAAATTTGGCCCAAAATAATAATGAAAAGAAATATAGGCGTGGAAGAAGGAAAGAAACCACTGAGCAGGATCTGGGTTTAAAGATAAACTCGGTATAATTCCATAATCATGAAAGAAATGTGTGATCCAGCCAGCTGCGTGTGTAAGTCTGCTCAAACAGTTAGACAAGCTCTACCTGTTTTTCAGACAGTGACAATGACAGAGAGAAACAGATGGAAAAAAGAACAAAAGGCAGAAAGTTTTCCAAAGTTCTCTCCTTCCTGAGCAATCCGATACCCAGTTCTGATGAGAATATTGCTTATTGGGAGCAATCTGATCATGAACTTCATCATGAAATGGTGAACCTGAAATGAACCTGATCATGAAAGGAAGAGGGTCAGGAGGAAGCAGATGAACTTCAGTAGTATAATAACAGAAATATTATAAAGTTCAACAATCCAGATTTAAGGTCATGAAGTTAAAGTGAATAGTAAGTATTTCTGTTGCAGCCTTAATTTAACTACTTGATTGTGGAACAGCTGTTAACCACCATGGCTGTGGAAACAGTCTTGGATCTGATACTTGCAACTATTCTGAAGAGAATTAGAAAGTATGAGTGGAAGTTTAGGATTCTGGTCATCTGTACTGAAAAAAGCCAACATCAAACTGAAGGTACGTGCCTAGTAGGGATATCAAAGGGAAGAGTATTTCTTAGAGTGGACTAAGAAAAAGTTTTTTTTAGATTAGCAGAAAGACTGAGATTCTTATAAACGTATTGAATGGGTAAACTTGACAGGAGAGCAACAGCTTAAGTTGAAAGCCACTGCTGGCATAGGAATATATATATATACACACATAGCACATGGAGATTATTGAAAGACGTAGGCTGGAAAAGGTTTCTCATTGTCAGAGCAATGTCCCAAAATAGATTTTCAATGGGAATAAAAGGGGCAAAAATCCTAGGTGATTTTGATTGGCAATAAGAAAAATTTGTGAAAAGGACTGCCTGAAATTATTGTTTCTAAGACCCAGGTGCCTTAACTTGATGACCCAGGTGTTGTATAATCTTAACAGAGGATGAAAATTCATGAATCTTTGTTTTATTGAAGTTCTTCACTTGTGAGATCTTGAGTGTACTATAGCTAATAATTTAAATCTCTGTTGTTCATGTTGACATAAACTACTGAAGATTGTGAATTTTAGTTATGAATTAGATTGATTCAGGAGCTGCCGTCTGTTTAAGAGGAAATATTGGATAGTATTTCAGAGGGGAAAAGCATATTTTATGATGGCTGGATTCAGGGAGAAAAAGATAAAAACTTTACTGACATGAAATTTTCATTTTTTTGAGATACAACTCTGCAAAGAAGTTCAGAAAGAGTGAAATCAATTCTACTTATGAAATTGGCTGTACCTAAAATATTTGCATCTT
This sequence comes from Buteo buteo, assembly GCF_964188355.1. NCBI lineage: Eukaryota > Metazoa > Chordata > Aves > Accipitriformes > Accipitridae > Buteo > Buteo buteo. The sequence continues at coordinate 27,805,712 of NC_134175.1, forward strand.
TCATTTTTTAAAATAATTTGAGAATTTTTAAACATGAAAAGGCATATACTCTTTTTGTAATGAGACTGGTAGAATTATGTTTTGCAGATGTCTGCCACTCATGAAAATTAAGAGTGACAGTGCAGAATTTGACCTATTTTTAATGTATAAATTTTCATCTAATACTCTTTGTTTCAGTTCTGTGATATGCTAATTATAATTCTGTGTTATGCTATATTTGCATTCCTAGTTTTAGCTAGACCTGGAGTATAAAATTATAGTAACTTTGTATCAAAATACAGTGGCTCCAGTGTTCTTTAGTACTGCAGTAACTAAACAAATATGTAAGCAGTGTACTAAACTGTGTATATACTTAATCATGGCTGCATTTCTTACTGTGGTAAAAAATATGAAGACTGCAAACACAAGCACTCAGAACCAAAGAAGGGGCAATTTTAATTCCATGCTCCCTCAGTCCGCAGGGTCTTCCAGCCTCTGAAGACCCTTGCTGCAGATTGTGGGTGCTAGAGCTCCTCAGCAAAACTTGTACCTTGTAATGATGTGTTCTTCCTTCCTCCTATTTTTAGAACTTATCAATTTTTATGTTTTAGTTGAAAATTTCCAGAAAAATCCAGTATGGCACAGATCCTGGTACGTGAAGTTTCATTCTACTTTGGCAAATTCATAAGCAACAAAGTCTTACAATGAAAGAGAATCATAATTTTAAGCATTGCAGTCTGCATTAGGATTCCATGAACTAATGCTAAAATATCACGACTGATTTTTTTCTTCAAGTAAACACACGAATACCACCAGAATGGTTGTATAGAGATGTGTTTTATTGTAACATTATTGCGCTTGTATGTCAGCTTTTCTCGAAACCCTGTCCTCATAAATCTCACCTTTTCCTTTAGTTTTGTCCTGACGTTAGCAACTCCATGTGGCTTTTTGGGTTGCAACATACTGTGTGCTACCCCCTCTAGTTCTCTAGGAAGTTTATGTACTATCTGTATCTAGTCCTTATTTTCCTCAGGATTTTGCCAGTCTCTGACAGTACTTCAAGCTCCCTGATTGCTAGGTGTCTTCCTCTGTCTGCTTTGCTTTGCACTCCAGAAGCTTTCTCAATAGATGGTAAGAACGTACTTAAATGTGTATTCTAGAAGGCCAAATTTTGTTTCCCTCCAGAGAGGGAGGGATGCTCAGTGTACAACAATCAGGAAAGGCAAAAGATCATTTTCTCTTTTCTTTCCATACTCTTTTAACCGAACATAAAGTACCCAGATAATGGGCTGTGAACAAATGAATACAAAAGCTATGCTACCTATCACAGCTTACATAAAAAGGTGTTTCTAGATCTTCAGCTATTCACATTCTGTCTGCTACAATATCAGACCCAAATGTACCCTGAAAATGTGTGGGGGGAGAGTTGTGTGGCTGCACAACTGCTGCATTACCAGACAGAGGGCACGCATGCCGCAGGCCTGGGATTCTATCCCTGTTAGCTTCCTCTCAGTAAATCCTAACCAGAATGTTGCTCCCTTTAAGCTACTAATGTGTTTTTTTGGTGTAGTGTTGTGGAAGTGGAAAGGAAAAATAGCATCTCGCATAGAAATTGAAGTTAGCCTGTGGTTTTTAAAACAATGCTTTTCTGACATGGCTTTACTGAGACCAACAGAAGTTGCATGTTTGTACAAACTCCTTTTTGACTATGTTAGGCATTCCTTATAGTGTCAAGCTTCGTGTCAGCTCCTCAGAGCCCAAAGAGAAATGTACCATTCTATTTTTTTGTATTCACAGGGAATGGAAGTTCATAAAAAGAAACAAATGACATACGATGTGCAAAGTCATCTAGACATGTTCATTTCACATAGTTGTTAATTTGAGAAATAACAGCACCACATACTCAGAACTGGATGCATTTCTGTTCTTTCCCCCATCCAAACTTGAAAAATAAACCAAACACAGAACCAGACTTTTCCAGGAAACACTATCCTTCCAAACATGTTTCTGCTCCATTGAAACAATAAATACATTTTTTTAATGTATTTATTGAGAAATCATGCCAAAAGAGAAAACTGAAACACCTAATTCCAGAAATGATTGAAATAAAGTTAAGGCTTTACTGGAAAGATCCATTTAGTTAATTAAAATAAAAAAACCCACCTCATCAAAATTCAGGTTTCTGTGAAATATTTTGCTTTCCATGAGTCATCATTTTTTGATGGAAATACACTTTTTTCCTCTTACTAAGTTTGCTTCTAGGACAAGGGACACAAGTTGGAAAAAAGGAAATTCCAATTAGATATTAGGGAAAAAAAGTTTGATCATGAAGGTGGTTAAATTCTGGAACAGGTTGCCAAGAGAAGTTCTGGAATTTCCATTGTTGGAGATGTTCAAGACTTCATGGGATAAGTCCTTGAGTAACTTGAGCAAGGGGTTGGGCAGTTGACCTGCAGAGTCCTCTCCAACCTAAATTATTCTATGATTCTGTGTTGATAAAAAGACCATATTTCAAAGATGAAAAGTATAAAAATAGCAATATCAATCTACTCCATTGAAAAATAAACTAATCCCATATGTGGTATATGGAAACTAAAATAGTTGAGGATAAATATTTGAAAAGTTCACAGTAACTAATGGCTTTGACAGTTGTGGAAAGCATAATTTCAAACTCATGGCAATAAAAATCTTAATAGCACTCTAAAGACCACCTTATGTATTTGAACTCTTCCTCAAAAAAGTAAAGCTTCCTGTAAAATAGTTCTTTTTTTTTTTTTTACTAGTCTGTCTTCTCAAAATGCAACTGTGTTCTTTTGCTGGGGTAACACACAAAATGACAACTGTTTTGATACTGTATTAGGTTTTTGTAGTATTACAAGAGCTATTATTTTTTAAAAAATAAAGTACACAGCTGTTTTAAATGTGTGAACCATTTTCAACAGACATTAGAGAAAAAATTAATATTAAGTCTATATTTCAAAATTTCCATGAATCAGTTATAAAAACTACAAGTTTATAATACATGAACAATTTTCTAATTATTTTTTGTAACTTTATGCACACTGTTTTTGCATTTCATTAAATATGGCAGTTTGCTTTAACTTTCAATATTTCTTTGGTTGGGTTTGAATTCATCACACAGTTATCAAATGAAAAAAAAAATTGCTTGAAACATGACTGATAGTTTTCTAAAGTAATCCCAGTTTTCTTTGTGTCTTAGGGGTATGTGACTCACAGCTAATCAATTACTGGAAAATACAGCATACTGCTCAGGTACAAATGTGAATTAACAAACTGTTCAGAAAAAAAGGCTTCGAAAAGATGGAAATCTACTTCTGGGCCCTATACCAAATTTACAGTGTCCATACTGAGTAGTTAGGAAAGATTTAACAACTGAAATGTCTTTTTTATATGTCAAAGCTGATGTAATATTAGGATAAGCGCATGTCTAATTTTATTTCAAAATATAAAATAGTCAGCTCTTTAAAAAGTCAGATTTTGCCAAGAAATTCCAAATGGAGCTACCTCAGATGCCACCTGTTTTTCCACAGTGTATTCAGGACAGCTGTGAAAGTGGTATGATAATTTGGGGGAAATTAACCTACTAGTGGCAAGCAATCTGCGTGTGAAGCTCTGAAAATATTTTACCTTTTTTTTTTTTAACATGTCATTATTAAGTCATGACAGTTATTTCTTTTCACAGATTAATATTAAGATGTTGAATTAGTAAAGAGACTATCACTATCACATAGTCATTAATTCCTGTTATACTGTCTGTATTAGTTACACAGCTGGTCCAGAATGTTAAGAAAATCTCATGCTGGATAATTGACGAATGCCACTACTTTCATAGAGTTGTTGTGCATGCAACTATTTTATGCCTCAGCAAGAAAGAAACACAATAATGGCTTCTCTTGGTGCTTTACTTATCCAGTAGTATTAAAATGGCTAGTTTATAAGTAGCATTTATTTTTTTAGACGTATTGATAGTGTTCAACAACTGTGCTCTCAACACATTCTCTGCCCTTTCATGTCAATGCTATTGACAGATGAAATAAGATCAAATATTTGTTACTGCATTCAAAATTCTCTGGAAGAAAATACAAGTGTTTCTTGCTACACGGAAATGATGCCTCTCTATATACCTTAACTTATGGACAGAGGCTGTGAATTAATTGCTTCTGTTATGTTAATTTTATTAAACAGAGGCTGTCAATATCTTATCTTGGAGATGTGGTATTTTAGTGGTAAGTGGACGGATACTCAAAAAAATAAAAATGTTTTACAAAGTCTCCTTTTAGTTGTTTCATGAACTAGCTTCTCACTATGTTTTTTCCTGACAGTTCAAACATCCAACATGACTGTGAAAGTGACTGAATTGCTATTACCCGAGTGTGAAAAAACGTTGAGGACCAAATTCAGTTTAGAGCCATAGCTATTCCCGATGAAGTAAATTCAGACCCTTGGGTCTTCGGTAGTGTGATGGGAGAAGTCTGTAGGACATTGCCTTTCCCAGGGCATGTGGGAATCTTCTGAATTTCCTCAGCAGGGTCTACCAGCATGGGTCTTCTAAGGCCCAGACACAGTTAAAGTTATCTTTAGTTCTTTTTCCTTTAAAATAGCCTGTCAAAGGGCAGCATAAATTCTATCTACCAACTGCTGGGGGTTTGCTGGGTTTTGGGGGGTTGGGTGTTTTGTTTTGGTTTGTTTTTTTTTAAGTTCTGATTGTGGTCTAACAGGAAATGAATCCTGTGTTTCCTTGAACCAACTTCAGTAAATTTTCAGTGAAACTTTTTATAAAATTAATAAAAATAAGAAATTAAGCAGGTGACAAGCTGGTTGAATGCTTCAAGGTGTGTTAGCTTGCTCTAGCCTTTTTCGAAGTCAGAGGGGAGACCAAAAGAGCTAAAGCAGCATTGATTTCCTTGCACTCTCAGGATGAATGCTTATGCTTTGGAGTGCAAATAGACTTGTCAAATATTAGGATATAGAGGTAGGAGAGTGGATTTGCATATGCTAGTAAACTTTGTTATTTGGCCGTGTTATGCAAAATAAAAATACTACATTTAAGTCTGAAAAAAACTTGTAAGGACCATGGAGCTATACATGCAAACAGTGACTTTCAGTTAACTAATGACCAAATTCCACATCAGACTTCTGTAAATGGTTGCAATAATTATGATGGGAAGTTTTTTTTTTAAAGTAATTTTTATTCATCAGTTTAATTAGCTAGCATAAACAATGTTGAATTGAAAGTACTTGAAGATACAGCACCCCATAACGGTTGCTTAGTTTGAGAGATTCAATGACTATCCTCCTAATAAATGCCTCCAAGCATTTGTTAGAAAAATGATTATTTGTGCAGAGTCTGCTACAAGCAGTTTATATTTATAAAAGAGATGCCCAGGAGCAGCCTTGCATGAGCTACCCAAATGACTCTGCCATTATTTTTTTTAGCACTGTTTCTGAGTTGCCACTGCAAGAACGCAGTGATTTATTCTGCCTGTTCATCCAGTACTTGGTACTTTTTTGAAGCTATTGAAAGTCAGACCTAGTGTGAAGTTTTGCCATCTCAAGAAAAGCAGAAATGATCAATGTGTTTTCATTGGCCAGGAAGGGCAAAATGCAGCTCACTGCACACGTTTTTCATTATACAGGAAAACTTTATTGGTTTGAGAGAAACTGCTGGATATTTTTAAAGAGCTGTTTAAGTTAAACTCTACATAAAAATATGAGTGAATTGAACATTAGCGGGTTTACTGAAAGACAAGTTTTTCATATAGCAAAAAAGATACCAAACCCTATAATGACTATATAAAACTATAGAGTAACAGAAATATACTTTAAAAATGCATTGGGTTTTTGTTTTTGTTTTTTTTTTTTTTTTTTTTTGTTTACCACAGCTTTACTTGCTTTGACAGGTTTTAAGGATTTCTTAAACGTGGTGTACAAAGGTTAAAACAAGGCGGTTCCTTGGCCCCAGAGCCAAAAAAGTGGTTTGTTTGTTTGTTTGTTTTCCTCTTCTACAAATAATATATACTGCCTGAAAAACATCTCATGAGCTGTGGAATGAGCATGGATTTAGTAAGAACTGTAGTATAACTTTATTTCCTGCACTATATTTTGGGGGGCTATTTTAGCTAAATTGAATTTTAGAAATTAAAGTTTATGAATTAAAATTCAAATTGCACTGAAAGCATAAATAAGGAAATCCAATTACAATTAAATAGAGCAGGATTAGGTCAAATAAATATATTAATAATTCTAGCTGTATATGCTACAGTTATACAACTTTAACTATGCTAGTAACTTTAGATATTTTTGTATATTTGCGTGTAACTGATTGTGAGCAATAAACAATTTTGTAAGCTCAGGACAATGCCAAAACTCTAATTGGATTCAGTACTTAATCTGTACACAAGTGAATGAAGTGGGACCAGGAAGCTATTCAACCAGAAATGATAAGGTAAAGGAGCAATTGATAGGTGTCTGAAGAAGTTACAGTATTGTGTATGGTAATAAAAAACTTCTGGATACTTTGCTGCATATGGGTAATATAGTAATTGGGTTATTAGAAATCTATGTTGTTTCTGTTTTGAATGTTATATTCTGAGTTCTGACAGCAGGTCTATCTTATGCTTACACCTTGTGTAGGCATCTGTGAATTAACTTAAAATCAACTAGCTCAGACATAGGTAGCAGTGTAGCAGCAGTAATATGAGCCATGATTACCTGCCGCTTCCACTAAAATCATCTACCAAACTGTAGCTGTATACACTTAGAAACCTTTCTAGGAATCATTCTATACTGTCCTGGTCTCAGCTGGGATAGAGTTAATTTTCCTCCTAGTAGCTGGTATAGTGTTATGTCTTGGATTCAGTATGAGAAGAATGTCGATAACACATGGATGTTTTCAGTTGTTGCTAAGTAGCGTTTAGACTAAGTCAAGGATTTTTCAGCTTCTGATGCCCAGCCAGCAAGAAGGCTGGAGGGGCACAAGAAGTTGTGAGGGGACACAGCCAGGACAGCTGACGCAAAGTGACCAAAGGGGTATTCAATTCCATGTGACTTCATGCCCAGTATATAAACTGGGGGAGTTGGCCTGGGGGGGATCACTGCTTGGGAACTAACTGGACATCAGTTGGCGAGTGGTGAGAACTTGCATTGTGCATCACTTGTTTTGTATATTCCAATCCTTTTATTATTATTTTCATATTGTTATTATTATCATTAGTTTCTTCTTTTCTGTTCTATTAAACTGTTCTCATCTCAACCCATGAGTTTTACTTTTTTTTTCTTCCCCCAGTTCTGTCCCCCATCCCACTGGGTGGGGGGGAGTGATTGAGTGGCTGTGTGGTGCTTAGTTGCTGGCTGGGGTTAAACAACAACAGTCCATTTTGGTGTCCAATGTGGGGCACGAAGGGTTGAGACATATGTCCATCAACAACAGGGTTTGTTCATTTGCAGCTGGTGCATTTCTTGTGCTCAAAGCCTTATAATGCTTAGTTAAGTTCCAAGCATCCTGTGGCAAGAAGTGGTAAGTTGCAGTAGGATTGTTCTCAGATCTTTTTTGAGCTACGCTGCACTGAAGGATTTACAGTGCAGGTGGCACAAATGCTTGGTCCCAGCTTTTAGTGAAGATGCAACCTCAGTGAAAGCAGTAAAAACAACTTGAGAAGTAAATACTGCACTAGGACTGAGTTCTAGGCTTCTGACACTGCACTGAATGAGTGACTTAAATTTTACCTTAGGCATGTCTTCACCAGCTGCACTCAAAACAGGTACCATAGTGTTGACTTACCCATTGCTGCAACATTTTCTCTGAAACAATACTGTTGCAAACTGGCAGCACTGTAGATAAGCATACTCAAATTGGCAAGTACAGGAGACAAAATTAAGAAACAAGAGAGGGCTTGATTAAGCTAGAGATGGCTATAGTTACAGTAAATTTAGTGTTAGGGCTTATTATTATTGTTGCAGTAAATACAGTTCTTGGAATATATACTCTTGCATACAATGTGATTCTTGCACAGTGCCATGAGTTGCAAACAGTTTATGAATTGTTGTAGTACAATTTTGTCAAATATCTCACAGCTCTTCCACCTGGTAATTTTTTTTTTTAATAGTGATTCTTTGGGAGTAAGCTTTGCATGTGAAGAGAGGTGTTAATTTCAATTTAATACAATACAATGAGATCTTGGTGATCTATATTGACTTAAAAAAAAAAAGTTTAAAGATAATCAGCAGTAAATCTTTATGAGCAGTGGTATTCACCATATTGTTAACTCATCACTTTGATCCAGTTTTGTGGTGAGGTAATTTGAGGGGAAGCTCTTGCACCTGCCCCAAGTGTTGCTGGCTCAGAAATGCATTTCTTCTTCTGTCCCAGGTTTTCCCACCTGGCTCAGGTTTCCTCTCTCCTTTTCTCAGCTGGGATTATCTACAGCCAGGGGTAAAAGTGAACAGATGTTTACAATGCACAGAGAAATGCCATTTTCTGTGTAACCCTGACAAGATTTTCCTGTACTCTTGAGCAGTTCCAGAATATTTGACTATGGAGCAAGTTTGACTTGACTTTTCAGGCTTGATCAGGCTATATGATATTTTTAGGTTTTGTCTTTTTTTATTGCTACATAAACTGGCTTGAGGAGTTTAAAATCCATAAATTCAGTAGCTTTTCTGTTGAAGATTACACTGAAATGAAATGTGAAGATCAGATGCACATACTTCAGTGCAACTTTTTGCAGCTCTGCATAAGATTTACCAAGATTTAGAAATATTGTGACTAGTTCATGCCTTGGTATGCTCCTTGCAGTAGAAAGTCTCATTTTTTCCCTAAAGCCAATTTTAGCTATATAACATTTTATAGATAACGTAGTTGAAATAAGATAATTCTGTAGCAGCAGAGATATACAAATATCTCAGCATGTTTGAAAGCAACTTTGTAGCCTATAGACTACAAATAAAAATGCCTACCTATAAATAAGAGGGTAAACTCTCTGTTATAACATGAAGTAATTTTAACCTAGTACTTAAAATAAAATTTAAAAATCACGTGACCTTTCAAACTCTTTAGAACCTTTGGGGGTAAGAATCTGTGGTGAAGCACAGCACTTGTAGCCAAGAGGGAAGTAGTTTGGGAAGCAATAAGCTGTCTTTGGGTTATTTCACCCCTGGGCTGGAACATCTGCTGAACTGACCTTGAACAAAATGTGGAGGGAGCAAAGAAATGGAGGACAAATGGCTTTTTCAGTAATAACTATCTCTGAGGCCAAGTGGTCTGTACACTCCACACTGCTTTATGTTTCTGTCCTCACCTGGTAAATGGCTGCTTCAAGAAACAATCTCATGGTTTCCCTCTTCACCAGACCCGCACATTGCAGGTTGGAAATAAACCGGGTGCTTTCAGAGACTCCAGCTCTCTGCAAGCCTCTTGAGTGGCTGGAAAGTGAGAGGATGAGAATCTCACCCATGGTATCAATTTTTAAAACTGTGGGTTTGGTTTATCCCTTGCCTGTTGAGGATAGGTAGCTGCCCAGAGAAGCAAGTATTCTCATCAGTTTCCAGTCTTCTTGCCCAATTTTAGAACAATCCAAATGATGAAAATTTTAACACTGCATAAAAGCAAGTTGACATTTAGTACTTGAACTCTGACAGAAACTTGCACTTCCTACTGAAAGATCATACAAATGAATCAAAATCAAAGAATCAAAAAGCCGCACTGAGTTAATTTGCTGTAGCACATAGCCCTAAATTTTAGGTCTATTTTAAAACAAACTTTAGGATGTAACAGCTGTTTCCTAGTGTTGGTGATAAATGAAAAGAATGGAGAATGACCCAGTCTGCACATGAAACCTTTGTTATTTTGTTTTCCTTCCCATGGTCTCTCCATATGCCTTCATTTATCAGTAGTTAAGCCATTGAAAAATGAATGAAATCCACAAACCTTATTTATTTTCCATTTTTATAGCTTTTTAAAAATTAATATCTTATTTCCTTATTAATGATTCTTCTAGAATATTCTTTTTCTAAATGTAAAGTAGTGTTAGTGCTGAATTTGGGTCTTGAGTGCTATCGCTTCCAGTAAGCTGAGATGTTAGGAAAGACTAAAACATTTTTCTGTGTCCTGAAGACAAGCAGAGCTCTAGGCATTTCATGTTATGTTAGCATATGTAGTTAGAAAATATTTATGATTTTGATGAAATTGGACAGAGAACAAAGCAGTGTGACATGGAAAATTAGTAATAAATTCCTCTTATGTGTCTGAAAAGCTAGTCAAATTATTCTTGACTGTGCCTTCATGGTAACAAGAACATTGCTTTATACTGTGCTTTTACTGGGGTAGCCTTTTAAAATCATCTTGCAAGCAGTCTGGCTGTGTTTTCAAAATACCTTTTGAGCATCAATATCTAGGTCTGTTTTGAAGGAATGTAAATGTCATATCCTACCTTTATATTGGCTGTGAAATGTAATGAATGATAACAGGAACATTTGGCATTAGAAATAAATTGGAAGACTAAAATATATTTATTGAATGTATAGACTACTTGAAGAGCAGCATATTATAGTTATGCGTGCTCATTTACTTATTGGCAAATGGCTTCAACTACAGAAATTGTTCATTAGTATTCCTTGTGCAAAAGCTTCGAAACAAATTTAGTGGCATAATTAGGAGGATGAGAACGAAAAAGCACATGAGTCTAACTACCGATTTTGCTAGCATTATATAACATAATAGAAATGTGACTGCACTATCAATGCAAGTTTGCCTTTGATGTGCTTGATCTGTTTTTATTGTGAAAATCCCGTGTGTCTGAAGTTAGCCTACAAATGGGAAATAGAGAATGGGGCCTGAAAAGGTGGGTGAAGTGGCCTTCCAGATGAAGTAACTTCCTTCTTCCTGTTAGTATTGTATTGAGCTTTGGAGATTTCAAGACCTTACCTAAAATGCAGTGTTCTCAAACAAGTGAACAATGTAGACAAAGATGTGCCCTGTTATTATGCAGCCATCATTCCTGTCAGTTTCTTCTGAAGGTAATTATCAGTGGAAAAAAAACCCCATAACTTCATTATTTTCAGTAAACTGTAATCTGTTTTTTAAGAGAGGTAGGAATGCTATATACTACCCTTTTGCTAATTTCCCAGTTCCTTGAAAAATATCAGGGAAAATAATCCCTGACTCTGTCATTTTTAACTGAAAACAATGACTGCTAGCATATTAAATCTCCAGATTTGTTTTCTAGCCATCACTTAGCCTTAAACTGAGCTTTTGATTTTCAGCAGAATGATTTTGACTGAACATTTAGAATTCTGATGTCATTTTATGGAATATCTATTTCAGGTGTCTTATAACTTCATTCTCCACTAAAAGCCAATATTCCTTACAGGATTGTTTCTCCAATAACAAGACATAGTCTCCTTCTGCTAAACTCCTGTAATATCCAAAAAAAGTGTCACCATCAGGAAACCCAACAAATAAAGGAAAGTGGACATAATGAACGGAGTAATGACAGCAGAATTTTCCACGTTTTTATTTTTTAGCTTATGACATTCACTTTTTCAAATGAAGTCAAACTTACCTACTAAAAGCAAATGCTTGGTATTAAGAGGTTTGAAAATAACTTTACATCAAAAATATTGGTAAAGCATTTTCAGCTATATCTAGTAAGCACTCTGAAGTATGTCTACATTAACCTCATCCTATCCTGCCATCACAGGGCGATGAAGTCACATCCTTGTGTATTTCATTTAGTCATCTTCTGTCATGATGTTTCTTTTATTCTACACTTTGGCCTTAAGGCTTCCACAAGACTTTCACAAGATTTTTTTCTTCTAGGTGCTAGGAAACAAAACAAACTTCCTTTACATCTGTTAACCAGGATTCATCCAACACAGGTAGCACTTGGTAGTTAGTACTTGGAGTTTAGCCTCTTTTTTGAGGTTGAACAAAGAACCAAGGCTTTGCTGGGTCTGAAGACATCGTGCATGTATTTAGGAAAATAGAGTATTACATGGACAACATAATTTTTATAGCTTTGACAGTATAAAAATAGCCGAGAAGTAATAATGCAAGCCAATAAAAGAAAAACCAAGAAAGAGTTGAAAGAACTGTGTTAAAGATTGCAGTGAAAGATGGATTTTCATTTAAATTTTCAGGAGCTTGGTTCATTAATTTACCTTATCATCATTTTGATGAAGCTGGGTTTTAAACTTTATGAATTGTACAACCATATAATCTCCACAATTTAAAAATTGTCGTGAGTCAACGCTGCTCTTTTTTTTATTTCTAATAATAAGGACTCTGACTGCTGCATGTAAGACTAGAAAAACACCTGCAGCAACCCTTAGTTACCTTGTCAGCTAAATAAATATTCTGGAATAAAAGTTGATTGGAGTACTTTGGATTAAATTCCCAAGGCCAACTGTTTTTCCTGATCTGATTCTTGTCTCATTGTGGTATAATGGAGATATAAAAGAGTTGCTATGAATAGTTACATCAGAGTGGCAGTATCCACTGCATGCAAATGACCTAATTTAAAGTCAAAGCATCATTTTAAATAAATGCTAATTAGATTTCTACTTAAATACAGAACAGGTAGCATTTTGGGGATTCGTGCTTTTCTTCTCATATTATGAGGCAATCAGGATGGGGATTCAACAGAACAAAAAGAACTAGTTTTATAGAAGGATTAAAAAGCAGAAGTTCCCATTTCTGGTATTCAGAAAATAAAATGGAGTGTGTCTTGTTCTCTAGAACACTGGCTTTTAATCAGATGCTCTTTTTGATGGGTTTGTCACCATACAATAAACATGCATTCATGTTGCTGATAATGACTTTTCTATATACTGTAGAAAATGATGGGTTAGTTGAAGCTGCTTTTATGCCTGTTAATTTTACCACTGTTTGTTTTCATAGCTGTCTGTCTGTAAAGTTAAGTTAAAATAATTTCATTCTGTTTTTTTTTTGAAGAAAGAATAAAAGCTCTGTGGTTTATTATACTGTTCTCACAGTACTGCTTTTAGAGAGGACTAATGAGCCTCTTCAGTTCAAGCTGACATCTTTGTGCAGTATACAAGGTCTAGAGAGAACTGAAGGTTGTGGTTCTGTGTTTAGAACAATAAAGTTTTCTGCAATTTCCTCTTTTCAGTTGGATCTGTCAGGAGAATTTGAAGTTTTCCAATTCTTTAGCCCTTATTAGAGTCTGTGTCATGAGAATGAGTTATCATAGATTTTAATTTGCCTAATATAGATTTCTTTTCCCATTACACATCCATATGATAGCACCTGTAATAACAGCAGAAATTGGCACTTTATTAATTCATGCTTATGATAAAGCCTGAGATGGGGGAAGAAAAAAAAGAATATAGAACAAACGCTAATCAATCTTTCTGACACACTAAAGATTTTTAACATAAGCTGGAAATGGCCCAGCAATTATCTTTCTCATGGTGAGATTAGTAAAGGGAATAAAACACAGTAGAATTATTTTCTTGACAATAAAGTATTATTATTTGGCAGCCAGCTTGAGCAATGCAGCAAGCTGAACTTGAAACGTTGCATAAATTTTGTGTTTTTCTGGAGAATACATGCTTATGTTCAAGCTACTCTCCTCTGGATTGCATCGAAGTCATCAGAGACTTACGAGTAAGTTACCTTATAAACTTTTAAAGCTTGTAATGTCAGGTAGTGTAATATGACAGCATATGAAAGAAGATCCAAAATATCTGCATTGCTACCACTTCCAGGAAGATCTATGTTTAAGGAGATGTAAACCCATTTGAATCTAAATGTTAGAGATAGAATGATAAATTCTCTTAACACTTGTTTTTAAATGAAATTTCATAAAAATATTGCTTCTTCAGTGCAGGTGAAATTCAGAAGCTTGCTATGAAACATACAGGAACTAGGAATCAGAAATAAAGCAGGAGTAGGAGACTTGTGGGTAGTTTATCAGACCCACTGAAAAAGTACCCTGACTCCAGTATCAGCACAGTCTTTTGGATTCTCTTTACAGATTTCTTCTTCTTTTTTTTTTTCTTTTTTTTTCTTCTCCTTAGGCTTTGGAAGACCAGGTATGGGACCTGCTGCATGAGGCAGACAAGGCTGCAGAGGAGAACAAAGAAAAGTGTCAGGTTTATGATGCTATGGCAGAGACCCTTGGGGATGCATGGGATGCCCTCATCGTTATGTTAGAGAAGCGACAGACACTTCTGGAACTTACTTCAGTGTTCTTTGAAAATGCTCTGGAGGTTTGTATTTAAATCAAATTATTTGAAACTTCCCACATCTTACAGGTACTCTGTCTACTAATTTTACTCTGTTATATGTGTTTGTTGCACTCCTAAAGGTTGAAGCAATTAAGAATATAAAAATCACTAAATGCATCCTTCATTTTCCACCTTCTGGTTGGTTCAGGATGAAACTGAACAAAAAACCATGCAGACATTAAGAAATATCTTAGTCATGATGTCTCCAAAATTTGTACTTGACAGAAAATGACAGTGAAAAATGGAACTGGACCAAAACCTAAAATATGTAATTCAGTAGCTATGGACATTCTGCAGAATATCTTTCATTCCTTATGATTCAAATTATTTGGTGTTGAAAGAACTAAATTCTGAGATGCCTTCACTAATGCTTACTGAAGACTGGCCACTGAACATTTTACACCGAAATATCCATACAGCTATTGTAATTATGCAAACTAAACATTAGTCTAACTTGCCAGTCCTTTACCTGAGACTTCCCTGTACAGATGTGCACAAAAGGACAATTGTGTGAGCCCAGAGACAGATTTCAGAGTGTTTTTCCCCATTTCTCTGTCTCTTATCCTAATTCACTGATACACAGGGACCTAAAGCTGAGAGGGATTCCATGCCCTGCAGTTACGTGTTTACTCTGTGTAGCCTCACATTCAATTCTCCCCACATCCCTAGAGCTTTAAAGATTTTAATAATTCTCCCTGATAATTTTGTTTCTACAATAGCCCAGTACCACCTATAAATTACAGAAGCAACCATTTTACTGCTAACTGTCCTAAGAGCTCCAAGATTGACAATCTACTAATTATTGTGTCCTGGTGATGTGTTTTATACAAAGAAATTAATACAGACTTGATATAAGTATCACTATGATAAATTCAGTACTACCAAAGGTTGGACCTAGTGCAGACTAAATCCTTAAGGGGCTAGTTGAATTGCCCCTGCAACAGGCTTATATCTTTAAAATAAAATGCAGCAGCTGGAGCACAGCACAGATCACACCCATTATATGTAGAAGGGAAGAAGAAATGCAGTATCAATTTAAACAGGAGTTGCTGAAACTTCTTATGGAAAGGCTTTTCTTTAAATGACAGCCTGTGATTATGGAAAACTTTGTTTTATTGTGATAAAACACAAAACGTATCTCAAGAATAGTCTTTAGTGAAAATCAGAACTCAAATCTCAAATGTTGATACCTAATGGATTTCTTTTATGGCATGCAGATCAAGAGGGAGAATAATGTGGAACAATGGAAAAGACAGGAAAAGCAGAGTGCTTGCTTTTCATTTTCCTTAATTTCACCATAGCTTTCAACATCTTTGCTTACACTGAAACACAAGTTTCTACTGGCTTCTTTGTTCTTGAAATGAAGCAGTAAAATTGATAAAGCTTGGCTAAGATGCAGAATATATGTCTCAACTCTCTCTGAGCTACTCATACTTAGAATTGCACCTGCAAAGCTGGAAGCTAAATAAAGAATTCCAATCTTAGTTTTAACAATCTCAGCAGGTTACCAAACCTCCCTGAAAAGCAGTTTGTTGCGATATTTAAAATATGGAGCCCATGGAAAAATGACCTGTAAAGGACTAACCTAACTTCAGTCTTCATTGCAGAGATGCTGTTTCCCCACTATAGCTAATTACTGTGTTTACCAGAATATTAGTTAGCTTAAATTTGCTACTCATTTCTGTCTTCAAAAGACTGCTTTGAAGATTCGATCTCTGTCTGATGTTGCCCCTAAATGTTTTTTTCCCTCAATACTTTAACATTAGAAAGAAGTTCTGGGAAGGAGACCTAAGGTAAAAGGATATTATTCATTGATATTAAATGATTTTACTGAAGGCTTTGAAATTAACAGATTCTTCCATAAGAATTTATTTTCAGTGGGTCTGAAGGTTATGTAGGAAAGATGATTCCTAAAGTGATAAACTAATTACAGAGTATGTCAATTAAAATTTGGGTTCCCTCAATCAATGAGGAACTTAAAAAACCCAGAAGGTATGTAGAGATCACAAAGCATCTGTATGTAGCAGTCACTAAAAATGCCTTTTTCCAAGAATTTACAAATTCTCATGAACTTTCCCTATAATACAGAGATTATGATGGAGTTCTGCAAAAGAAAATTACACCATGCTTCTTCCCACCCTTTGTTTTCTTAATGCAGTTTGCTGTTAAAATTGACCAAGTTGAAGATTTCCTGAAAAATGCCCAAGAGTTTGACAATATTGACTCTTTGAGAGAACTCCTTCTGCAACAAGAGCATCATACAAAAGGTATGAACAGTATTCCACTCCTGATGGTGTGTGATTGTGTGCTGACTTCTTGAAGGATGATTTTACTCTTCCTGTGCCTATTAAAATAAAAAAATAAAAAAATCTTAGAACAAATATGAAGATGTTCTATTTGGAAAAAAATAATCATGAAATAACTCTTTGTCAGGCCTCCTGAAAGATATGAAACGCCTGCTTTTGAGCTGCTGTAGAGCAGCTAGTGGTAAGCTTGTATTCTGATTTCAAGGCAGTCCAGGTCAGGTGAGATGCTAAGAAACCAAGCTGACTTTTTGTGCTGATTGGCAAGCAAGTTCTAAAACCATCCTTCTGTTCCATGAGAAAATTCATCAAAGTTATCATAACTACCAATGAATTAGCATTTTTCTGTGGAAAACTTTCCATTAGAAATTTTCTAATCACCTCTAGTAACATTCCCCTGCAAAGTCCTACAGTTTCTTGAGAGTGGCCAAGGGAGAAATCTGCCCTCTGCTTTCCTTTGCCTAGGGATGGGGTTTGAAGCAGAAGTGATGAAGTGAGGGTGGGAGCTATGAGATAGAGGTGGCAACTAGCCAGCTTCAGAATCTATTTGTTTACAGTAGTTCCCTGCATTTTGCTTCTGCCTTTGAGGAGTGGGGCTGTGTTTCACTTCCCCATTGAATTGTGTGATCTGTTACAAGACGTTCTGCAGCTAAAACTGTTAAAACTCTTGGAAAAAAGCTGCTCTCTCCCCTTCCACTACAACTTTCCTGCACTTATGTTTGTCTAGAAAAATTCTTCCTTGTGACTTCTTTTAGTTTGTTCAAATTTTCAAGTGAAGCATCTTCTACCACATTGTGGTACTCTTAATTCAAAAAGAGCAGAGGTTTTTTTTTCTCAAAACCAATCTCATTGTGTGGCTACTTCAGACACCTTTGCAATTATGTATGCTTCTGTATTTTTTATAAGACTTAAGACTCCATCTTTGTAATTTTAACCAAATTTTGCTATAAGATTACTAACAACTGGCAGAATATAAATTTTACTTTATTAATCACCAGTGGACTACAAGCTTAAATATTTTTAGCTACCTTGAATGCCAGGTATTCTTCTCAGGACACTGAATAGAGAATTGAACTCAGGTAACTAATGATTTTTGGGGCTTCCAGTTCAATCTTCATGGGAGGAAAGTGCTCACTATATAGCAACTTTAACCTGAAGCATCTGGCAGTAATTTATTGCTGAAAAGAAGGTCTATAACTGAAAGATGAAATGGTTCGCCAGCAAAAGACTGCTTTGATGGAGACAAACCTTTCCTTAGATGGAGGGAAGTGGTTGCAATTGATTGGCTTCTTAATCTAACTTAACCACATCAAATTTGGAAAACTGATATTGAGCTGTTTCATAAAAAACAGTGTTTGTATTGCTTTCCATAAGAAGGATACTATCTACCCACTCCAAAGTACGGTGGCTGAAAATATGATCTTTACAAAGTATTGGCTCTACCAGTGACGAGTAGCTTATCACAAATGTTTATCACTAAAAAAAAGTTTTGAAACAAATACATTTCAAATCAGAATAAAAAAAGGTGAACATATGCATTATCCTCATTTATCCATTTTGTATGTATTCCATTTCGGATGGACTGAAATGGAACATTTCTGATTAATACCACCTTTCTGGAAGGCAAGAAGTAAAATGGACAGGCTCATCGCGGTGAGCTCATGGAAACTAAACTCTCTTCTTAGAGTTTGGTGGCTGGAGAAGGAGGCATTCCAGTTCTGCATTTTCCCTAGGTGCTCCATATGAAAGGTGGAGCTTTAGGGTGCTTTGCCTTGAGTTACCAGTACATGTAGTCAGCTGGGAAAATGAATGTTTCAGATGTTTGCTGCTTGTTGTTGGTTGCTTCACTAGCAGCTCCTTGCAAACATTCCTTTCTTATAGTTTTCTTCATGCCTATCTTGCCTCTTATTCTGGCTTGGCTCCCTTGCTTCCTCATTCTGTACCTAAAAATTTTCCCATTTCATTGAAAGACCTATAAATACTGATCGTTGTCTGTTCAATAGATTCTGTACTATGTGGCTTTAAGGAGCTGGAACAAAGACAGACACATGACTAGTAGGTCATTAACGTGTACTAGTCCACTGAATTTTAACCCTGAATATATCTAGGTAGAAGTTATGACAAGAAGGTAAGAGTTCCTGATATTCATGACTTAGTCATAAGGCTATAACAGCCCCCAGACAAGAAAACTTTTTCTTCCAACTTCTGCAAGGGACATAAAGACCTAAACTTAACTTGCACCACTGATGAAAAACTACAGAGGCTACTGACCCATACAGAAAGCAGGGTACGAAACTCCACTTCAGCTTACCTGACAATTGGGAAACCATCAAAAAGAGCTCAGCTTTGAGAAAACAATATCAATTCTTGGTTTTGTCTCATTGCCTCTCAATATACCATTATATGTATATTTATATTATATGTACCATTATAGGTACATATATGTATGTGTATACACGGTTACACCTTTGTAGGTTTATATAGCAGCTGTCCAAACTGAAATATCTTAGAATATGTACCTTCTAAAGTAAGTATTTATAACCTGTTCATGCAATGCATGAAAATACATTCCACTCATGTATGCAAATAGGTAGTTTTAAAAATACTTGAGTAATATTTGAAATATGCTACTAGAATTACAAAACACATTGTTTTTTTTCCTATGAAATTCTATTATACAGAGCTTTTAGAAAAGTCACTTGCACTTTTAAACAAAAGCCAAGAGCTAACTGAATTCATAGAAGAATTCAAATGTGAAGGGCCAAATGCAAATCCAGAGCTGATTCAGGGAGCCCACAGCAGCTGCTTGAAAATTGACAATCTCCTTGAAATGCTACAAGACAGGAGACGGCAACTGGACAGATTTCTTAAACATCGGCGCCAAGGACTGGAGCAGGTTCTGCAAATTTGTTTGTGGCATCAGCAAGAGAACCAGGTAAGACATATAATACTAAGGGAAGTCACAGTAAAAAAAAAAAATAAAAAAAAATATCTAGCAACTGTTTTACAGTAAAGACTATTACAGAACAGGAGCTTAAATACATTTATTAGGCCAATATCCCTGTGCCACTTCTGTTTGATGAGATCCTAACTTCTGAATAGTTGACTTTGTAACTATAACATCCTCATAATTTATTTTCATATAACTTTAATGTCTTCAAAAGCACTGTTTCCATCATGTGGATCCCTCCTGTAAGTTATCAAATGTGGTGCTTCAAACCAAACTAAATTCCCCTCAAATTGAATTTCCAGCACAAACAAACCTCTAGTCACATGAGTGATAACAGTAACTGGTAATAACAATTACAGCTGCAGCAGGCTGTTTCTGGACTAGTCAGTTAAAGAGGAGATATAGCAGAGTTAGCTAGTTGGTGTGTCTGAAAGCAGAGGATTTTTTTGTTCTTGGAGTCAAATCAAAGTTCTTTAGGGTACTGTAGTGTTGCAGGTTTTCCACACCTGCAACCTGTTTCTCTCTCTCCTTTTTCCCAGCTTAGCTCCCACCTCTTACTGAATTTCTCAAATGCAGCTTGGTTTTGTACCTTCCTTTCAGAGCTTAGGTACATTTAAGTCTTACTCTTTCTTTTCCTCTTTCCAGTCCTATTGCTCTTTCCTTTTCATTCCTCATCTCCCAGCATTCAGATCAGACAGTTTTTCTCTCTTTGTGCTCTGCAATTTCAGAGAAACTTGTGCAATGTAAGACCCTCTCCTCTCATTTTCCTTGAGAAACTTCACCAACTTGTCAGAAAAAGATACAGGGAGAGTCCTGCTCTGCCTCTCTGGATATTGAGTACACTGAGACAGAGAAACCTATGCAAATTTAACTGCCAAAGTCTAACAAGACTAAAGCTGAGTTATTTTCAGTGCTTTGTAAATAGGCTAAAATTTTATATGGACCCCTGACAGTACAGTCCTGATTGTGATACCCCTATAAGCTTCCGCCTTTGCCTCCGAAATAAAGTTTCCCCCTGTATCAGAGGAAAATGTTAGAGACTGTTAGCAGTAGTCTATTCTCTAGGCACTAGCTTTGCCTATGAGTTTAAGATGAGAAGCACCTTATTCAACAAGAACTCTTTGTAATTTTGCACAGAGACAACAATATTGGTGAGGTACACAAGCAAGCTGACAGCCTTATTTCTGGAGCACTAAATATCAGCAGCTGCCAGAAACAGAGCAAGAATTACTTATTTAATGATTAGATAGAAAAAAAAGAGATAAAAATAGTATGGTCTTACGCAAGCGTAATCTCAGTATGTAGTTTTAAAATAATAGCTGACAAAAATACTGAAAAACCAGAACTACAATATAGGAGGCTGTATCCATTTCTGTGCAAATCATTAGAAACCATCTAGCATTTGGTTAAAGATACCTATTATTGCTGCTGTTACTGTTTTTTGGGTTTTTTTCAGTATCACCACAGAGCTATACCATAAAAGAAAAATCCTCAAAACAAAATGTTGTTTCAGTATAATGTATTCTAATAAATTTACGACAGCTACAACTGAACTTTCAGTATCAGTCTAACTCACTATATTGGAAAAATGTCCTATTTCATCTAGAAAAATGATCTTTTCTCTACATTAAAAAGTATTAGATGTTACTACAATTACTTGATTATGCCAGTGTTATTCCATAGTATACAAACATGGAGGAACATTCAAAATGGAAACATTTTGGAAATAGTTTGCTGTTGAAGAGTAGGGGATAAATATGTGGGATCTTTTCTGGAGCCACGCACACTTTAAAAAAACATTAAAAAAACCCCTACATTGCCTGAGATGTTAAATGTCACGATTTCATAAAATTTACAGGGGATTTCTACTTGTCCTCATCACGTAAAGGATAAGTATTTGGGAGTAACCTGCTAGAACTCACCCTAATTTAGGTGGAATTGAAAATATTGTGCAGTGAATTTTTTGTATGTATGTTTCCATTTCCTCCCAGGTATGTGCTCACATCACAAAGAGTAAGTATAGAAACTGTTTTCTCTGGGCAAGTTTCCTGATCATCTGAAGAGAGTGGCCAGTATTTAACTACCTGTTAGGTCATACCCGCATCCAGTTTGAGGCTGGTATACACATGGGGGACAAATTCAAATAGTTTTTAATATCATGCTTACCAGAATATACTTGGTTAGTATCTGCGTTAGAGTCAAACTTGGTATAATATATGATTTGTGCATTTATGGAAAATTAATTTGCATGCATCATGGACAAATACTACATTCACATGTAAATACAAACACTGGAAAATTAACTTTTAGAGACTTTACGTGAAATGTCTTTCTCTGGGCTCTAACACATTATGCATATATTTCTGAGTGGTGACAGAAATTAAACTCTCAAAGCCTCTCAGCACATCTGAAAACTAATATTCCATTCTCTGTACATGAACTGAATTCCTCTTGATGTCTAATGGTGCTACATATGCAAGAACAGCATATTGAACTCCCACTGACATTAATAGGAGTTCAGGGGATACAGAGAAAGCAGAGTACTGGAGATGAGCTTTGCTGTGTAAGATCTAAGAGTGGATTTTTGCTCTTTGTATTGCCTCTGTTTTGCTAGGCATAATTATGTAATGCAGAAGGCTGCATAATCTGTGCGTTGCTTTTTTAAAAGGAAAGCCAAGCAGCTGTAAAGATCACTACTTATTACGTGGTTCTGAAGAACTAAATGCAGCACATTCCTCTTGATCTCTAATTGGAATGTGATGATCTGATAGTTATGATTGTAATATGTAACCTGTTTCTTTTTCAGTATTTTCAACATGTGAAAGTGTACTTATTTTACATTTAGAGAAGGTTATCTGACCTTCCTTTATGGAAGTGTCAGCATCATATTTTCTGATAATCTCTTTCATTAATGAAAATCAGAGGCAGATTGGCCTATTTTGTGCATAACTAGTTATCTTTGGAAGAAGATTTATGAAAGTGATTTTTCTTAATCCATCCAACTGTGCATATATGAGACAATTAAAATTATTCATGGTACTTGGTCACATCAGGGGCAGAGATAACAGCTGAGTACAACTCAGGGGACAGGGGAGTACACACACATTTGCTATCTAGATATGGGAAACAAAATATCTTGGTATAAGTCACAGTTCCCCTTTATATTTAATCTTCATTAAAGGTAGTGTCGTAGTTTAGCCCCAGCCAGCAACTAAGCACCATGCAGCCGCTCACTCACTCCCTCCCCACCCAGTGGAATGGGGGAGAAAATCGGGAAAAGAAGTAAAACTCGTGGGTTGAGATAAAAACAGTTTAATAGAACAGAAAAGAAGAAACTAATAATGATATTGATAACACTAATAAAATGACAACAGCAATAATGAAAAGATTGGAATGTACAAATGATGCGCAGGGCAATTGCTCACCACCCGCCGACCGACACCCCGCTATTCCCTGAGCGGCCATTCCCCGCCCCCCCCCCCCAGTTCCTATACTGGATGTGACATCCCATGGTATGGAATACCCTGTTGGCCACTTTGGGTCAGCTGCCCTGGCTGTGTCCCGTGCCAACTTCTTGTGCCCCTCCAGCTTTCTGGTTGGCTGGGGATGAGAAGCTGGAAAATCCTTGACTTTAGTCTAAACACTGCTTAGCAACAACTGAAAACATCAGTGTGTTATCAACATTCTTCACAAACTGAACTCAAAACATAGCACCATACCAGCTACTAGGAAGACAGTTAACTCTATCCCAGCTGAAACCAGGACAGGTAGTTTAACTGACACAAAAAAATCAAGTAGTGTAGCTCAGTAAATTAAAGGCTGTCTTTGGATTTTACCCCCCAAAATGCAGGGCATTCTTCACTTGTAACCTTTACATAGCAAGTTGAGAGGTTTATGATCTTCTTTGCCTAGAAGAATTTCTGCATGGTAGGATAGGCAAAGATTCTGTTGTTTCTTTGCTTGAAAGCAAATTTCTGTAACGAAAAATGGAGATTTTCATTATAACATCTGATAATGAGGATCTGCAAATCCAAATGTGTAAGTGCACATATATGAGAGAAAATCCACAGCAGTACCTAATGTGTAGAGAATTGTCTAAACATGGACTACATCTGCTGGTGGTATGCTCTTTGCTGACTTTTTTCCAATAGATGTACTCAGCATACTGCAGCTACTGATAGCTAGAATAAAAACATTCAGTTTATCTCAAACAGTTTGGAGGCAAATCTGAAGATTGTCATCTAATGCATAAAACTATTTGAATCATTAAAAAGTTGTATGGAGTTCCTCTGTGAAGTTTTGACTTCATGTTTGATTCCAGCACATTTGGCAAAAGCATTTTTCATAAATATCAAAAATTGTATTTTACAATGAGTGCTAAGACATTTAGACCTAAATGGGTTTAAGTTATTCAAAACTCTATAATTGATCAATTTAAGATTACTTCTGTGCTAGCTACTTCTGGTGAAATCGTGGTGCCAGTGAACTTAGCAGTGATTTTGCCACTGTCTTAATTATGGTCAATGCTTCTCCTCTTGTGTATTCCAGATGTCTGATCTCCTGTTCTGTTTCTCCTCATAGTGATAACTTAGTTCCTCTTACTACTCTTGCATATATGGGTCAACTTCATAGAATTTCCAGATTTTGATCCTATATAAAAAAAGCCCCACAAATTGAAACCAGATGAGTTTCTGACATCTTGTCAAACTCACTTCATTGTTGGTCAGTCATAATTTTCCTGAGAGTATACGTATTCTTGTTAAAGAGTGCATGTACCTATATGATTACTTGGCTTTAATATTTCACAATTGCAAGCATTGCCTTCAAAACTGAAACAATTACTCTTATTATTCTAAATATTCTAATATTCTAAATAACTTCTGCATTTGGGAACATTGTGTAAACAAAGTCTTTTCTTAAAAAAAGGAGGCCAAAGAAAAAGCATACACTGCTTTTGTCTACATAGACAAGAAACATCACAAATGAAAAGTACTGTTCCACTATATTGGAATTTGAAATGCTTTTGTTGACTGGTATACATCACATTTAGTGGTGTTTGCTTTTTTTAGTTCCATGGTCTTTTACAGTCCATCACAAACATGGTATACCAAGCCACTAGTAGCTACTCTGGGACAATGCAATACTGATACTTAGTTCTTTTCCCATAAAAGTTTATTTTATTATACCTCTTCTTTATAAGGCTGTACTTGATCATAGAAATATCACTAAAGCCTGGGCTTTAAATTGAAGTGCTGCATTTTTCTTTAAAAATGTGTCTGTGGTCCTATTTTGCCCTAACTTGCTGATTATGAAATTAGACAGGGGTGCTTCACTAGCAATATTGTGAAAATAAATGCATGGAGGATTAGGGAAGGGCTTACATAGTATTATTATGAGGAGACCGAAATGTCCGCAGGATAAGCCAAGGCAGATCTGTATTGTCGTGATGATGCCTTCACATACTGATGATAAAAACATTATTTGAGATTTAAGACACTAAGTAAAGCATCAGCAACTCAAATACAGTGATTATTGTGATGGAAAAAAAACCCCAAAACAAACGACACAAAACCAAAACCTGCCTGGTATTTAACAAAGTCAGCTTATTGTGAACGCACTGGAGAAATTATTTGAGAATAGCTCATCCTGCAGTTCAGAGTCGGTATGTCAAAATACATAGTGCAGGCTGCTGAAGTTCAAACTGCCTGAGGTAAGGTCAGATCTAATTTATGGCATGTAAATATGTGTGTTTTAATACACACAGGAAGAAAAGGAGTTAAAAAACAAAGTTTTTCTCAGTGGGAATAATTTCTAGAAAGAAAAGTGTGTTACTTCTTAATTGCTGTTCTCTGCTGTATTTGCTCCTCCTCTCTATAGTCTCACATTAGTGTCAGATTGTTCAAGAGGTTTGGTAGAGCCCAGGACAACGTATTTGTGTATGAGCTTTGAATTGGTGTGTGCGAGAATTCCCCTCCTGAAAATACGCCCGGCTACACAAGTGTATCGGGTGCCAGTGCCCAGGTCTGGCAGCCCGGGGCTGCAGGGCCGGGCGGCCTCTGTGAGGAGAGGCTGGACCTGCCCCAAGGTGGACACAGCTGGTTCCAGCCGGCTCCGCAAGGGCCCCGCCGCAGAGCACAGCTGAGCCCGTCAGCAAGGCTGATGGTGCCTCTGTGGAAACATATTTAAGAAAGGGTAAAACACTGCGCAGACATAGTGAGGGGAAAGAAAAGAGAATGAGAAACAACCCTGCGGACACCCAGGTCAGTGAAAAAGGAGGGGGAGGAGGTGCTCCAGGCGCTGGAGCTAGTATTCCCCTGCAGCCTGGGGAAGTTTTGGAAGAGACGACACCACGGCAGGCATTTCCCTGCGGCCTGTGGAGAGGACCGTGTCAGAGCAGATATCTACACTGCAGTTCATGGAGGAGTCCACACTGGAGCAGTTGGATATTCCCTGAAGGAACTGTGGCCATGCAGAGGCCCTGCTGGAGCAGGGTGTCCTGACAGGAACTGCAGCCCCTGGAGGACCCGTGCTGGACAAGGGGGAAAGTGTGAGGAGGAAGGAGTGACAGAGAGAGGAACTGTTCTGTACTGACCATAACCCCCCATTCCTCATCCCGCTGTGCCTCTTGGTGAGGGGAGGGGGGGTAGGTAGAGGAGTTGGGAATGGAGGAGTGAAATTGAACCTGAAGAAAAGGTCTGGGTAGGACGAAGGTGTTTTAGTTTTGGTCTTTATTTCTCACCAAATCTATAATTGGCAACAAATAATTTTATTTTCCCCAAGCTGAGTCCATTTCACCTGTGATGGTAACTGGTAAGTGATATCCCTGTCTTCATCTGAAGCCATGAACTTTTCATTTTATTTTCTCCCTCTGTTCTGTAAGGGGGGAGGAAGAGTGAGAGAGTGACTGGGTGGTGTCTGGCAGATGGCCAAGGCCAACCCACCACAACAAGCTAAGCTACACTTTTGGTTTGGTTCCCCCCTCCTCCCCCAGTTATTTGTTGGAAAACTTGCTTCTGAATTGACAGTGAGAAATGTAGGAAGGCAATGGAAGACTATCAGCATTGAAATCACTTGGACCATAATCAGTGCAAGATGAGCAGTTTAGCAACCTGAGAAAAATCTTGAAGAGCCTTTGATTTCTGATGTGGATTATTCATGGCAAACGGAACAGATAATTATTGTAAATGAATGATAAAATCTAATTTTTGAAGAACAGGAGTGATTTTAGTTTTCAGTCAATCAAGGAAAACCACTGTCTTTTTCAAACAGATATATTAACCTTCTCTCTTTTCCCATCCCTCCACCAAAATCACTGAAAGTAAGATTCTGTGGGTTTCTTTCTTAAAAAGCAGTTAAATATTCCCAGCTGTTGCTTAAGAACTAAGCTAGCACAACTGAAATCACTCAGAGGTATTAGCTGTAGTGGAAGCCAACTGATTAAACTCACTGTAATGGAAAGAAGTATTGTGAAGTGGTAAAGGGGTGAACACTTTACAGTAACAGGGTTAAAGAATGACTTTTTCCTCTGCCTAGCATTACAGAAATACTAGTTTGTTTTGCTAAGCAGATACATGATACAGAGAACAGTCCTAATTTATGGAGAAATTTTTCCTTCCCTTTTAGCACAGTTTTTATTGTCGATTCCATTCATTTGTATTTTGGTGGACCCATAGTAAATGTTCTGTGAAAATGTTCTTCTAGGAAAAATGTTTCAATCAGTAAGTATGCATCTGGAGGATATGCTTAAAAAATGAAGGTTTGGTAGTAAAATAACTTGTTTGCTTTCCTAGCTGTGTTGAACTCCTGAGATTAAATGCCCAATTTTTTATTTGTAACTGAATGTTTCCAACAGATTTTAAAGGTTCTCTCATTTTTAGACTTGTTTAAATTTATTAAAAATAGCTGCTACATGAGCAGACAAAAAAAAAAATCTGTAGTGTGCTATTAAAATCTGTAGTACCTAGAGTACAAAGTAATTCTTAGTATGCCGTATATGATTTAAGTTTAGTGGCGATTTTCCAGACTGAAAAGGTTGGAGGAAGTCTCCTTGATACTAATAACTCATTCTGACTACTATTTTAAAATGCAAAGCTTCACTCAGGAATTCTTGCCATGTGTTGTTTACAAAGAAAGTGAGAGGTACCTACCGTGAATCAAGCAGAAATAAATGCAAGTCATTCTGTGCAATTTAGAAGATGTACTTGTATACTGCATATGTTTGCTGCATATACTTGCTGAAGTAAGTCTAGTAAGATACAGTAATTTATTTTTTTTTTTAAGCTACTGAAGATTATTCCACATACTATTATCTTAATAGCTTAACTGGGTTTTTCAAGCCAGGGATGGAGAGGTTCTGTTAGGTCATAAGACCCATTTAGCCCTCCTCCCCCCTTTTCTTTTTGGTATTCTTACAGAAGGACTTAGACTTATAGTCTTTTACTGTATGCAAAGGGATATTTTTAAGTTAATGTGATTCTAGGGAAAATGTGCAATATCTTTATTGTGTTCTAAAACAAGCATTTATTCTGTGTGTGACTATAACTTGATTTTTCTTTTACTGTGTTAATTTATAATTTGGTCATACTTGATGAAAACATTTTTGTCTGTTTTGTTATATATATGTTTGTTTTGACCACAATCCTTTCCTTCTGCATTTATTAACATTTAAATAATACAAATACAAACGTTTGAATAAAAGCATGAACATTAGGAATGAAAAATGAAAGGAAGGAAAATTAGGTCTTCTTTTGTAGATGAAATTGTCTTGTACACATTTTAAAAAATGGACAGTTACTTCTTAAATTTTTCACTGACAAGTCTTTTTATTATTTATTTAGGTAACATGTTGGTACAAGAAAAATATCAGAGATTATTTTCACAAGCAAAACTTAGGCTCATCTCTATTGGAAAATGAAGAGTTACTTCAAGAGCTTGAAGAAATGGAAGTCAAAGTGAAAGTAAGAAATATGATAATTGATCAGTGAAGCAACTTTAAAAATGAGTAGCAAAATGTGAACTTGGGCATTTAATAAGCACATGTAGGAGTAGATACTTGGTACGTGTACATAAGATATGTATTTCTATATGTCTAAATGAGATTTTTTTTATTTTACTTTTTTTAATGCAGGCCTCCATGTTTCTCAGGGTTTTTCTCATTTAAAACTTTAAAAGCTATTGATAAGGTAAAAGAAGAATAATCTGTGACATTTTTTAGTTGGTTTTTCAATCCAGTGATCAAGTTACAGACTGGTAGCTTACATAGTAAACCATTTGCAAAAAAAAAAAAAGAGAAGCAATTTTATTAGAATATTACCAAATTTTTCATGTTTATAAAAGATAAAAAGCCAGCCATTTCTACCATAATTCATTGTCACTGAACTGTGTACATCATTAGAAGATGTATTTGTCCATTTATTTCTTGGGAATAAAAGTAACTGAAAATACTGTTTTCATTGTGAATATCAGTTTTCCAGAGAATAAATCTGTTACCATCACTCATAAAAGCAAGATGGGATGAAAGAAAATGTTGACACATATATATATATATATATATATAAAAAAGGATATTTGTATGATGTAAATTGCATATATTTAGAACCTTTTTGTAGATACCTCAATTGTGCTATCATCATGGAAGTGCTGTTGCTGGGTCAGGATCATTCCTTGCTGTAACATTTTCAAGCAATTGTATTTGGATAACCCAGATGATGAATTAGGCATTTTTCATCCCAAAAACCATTCTAATAGAAACAAATGCCTTTTTAAAGGCTATTGTATTGATAGCAACTAAGAGGTTTATGGTTGTTCACAGTTATGTTTCCTTATAAGCTTTGTAGTTAAATGTCACGTTTGCCTGTTTGCATAATTTATAGTTAAATGCTTCAGGGTTGTCATGTAAGAAGAATACAATAATATTTCTAA
The DNA here is from genome assembly GCF_964188355.1 of Buteo buteo. Taxonomy (NCBI): domain Eukaryota; kingdom Metazoa; phylum Chordata; class Aves; order Accipitriformes; family Accipitridae; genus Buteo; species Buteo buteo. Next base: position 27,835,133 of record NC_134175.1, read on the forward strand.
TGCTTGTCCAAGCAGCACATCAGAAAACACATTTTCTTCATCTAGGGAAGATAAGTATGAAAAACTAAATTCTGCTGCAGAGCTTGAACAGACCTTTGGCACAAGAAAAGCAGAAGATAAGCAGTAAATGAGTAAGCTGTGGGGTGTTCCCAGAGAAATAGGGACCCACAGAAATATTGGAAGTATCCTAAAGCATTGCTGAATTGTAAAACTAGCCAAATGACCATTAATCTTCCCCATGTCCATGTTGAAAGGCTGTTCTTGTAATTTGCTGTCTGAATTAGAAATGATACTGTAAGTGCAGAAAGGAGAAAAATATGCATTTTCATTTTGTATAAAAATCAATCCTTTTCATGGTTGAGCATCCAGAAACTAACTTACAATGATAACACTTATTATTACAGTTTCACCTAACAATTCTTCTCCCGTACATTTTGTGATAGATCATTCATATCATCTTACTGAATTGCTTTTTTTTTCCTTAAGGTCATACAAAAGTGTTTAGCATTGAAAATTTTTGTTACACATCCATGTAAATTATGATTTAGAACATCTTACCTTTAGCCTTCTGCTGTTTTTACTAGCAGCATGTTCTAGCAGAGGGAAAGGAAATTCTTGAAGTGGATGTTAATGAACATGTTGATTATGCTTATGATGTGCAAAAAGAGTGGTCAGGTTGAAATGCACACTGCAAATATATTTCAGAAAGCTGAGTTATGGGGCTTTGTGCATTAGTTTTTACAGCAGGTGTTGAGACTAGAATAAAGGAGGAGCCTGGCATCTTGATTTTAAAATTCAGATAAAATATACCAATCAAATGTGTATTCCAGTAAATAACTGTTAGACAGCAGAGATTAATATTAGATGTCATCACTGCACAAAGTAGTGTTTTACCTGTATGGTTGGAATACACTGAAATATAGGACAACCTAGAAATGAACTTGGCATCGTTGCTCACAGACTAAGCAAAAACAGGCTTATAAGATATATCATGTCTGCACATGAAATACCTAAATCTTTGGCAACTCACAGGCCTTCAGCATCTGATCACTGAGCTGTAGTATTTTGACTTGGTATGTATTTTGGAACTGCAGTGCTATTGTGCGGAGTATTCATTCTGTTTGAGAAGCTGTTGACTAATTCCATGCGAAAGTTCAGGGAAGGCCAGTGAAGAACTGGATACAATATTAAAAAAAAAATCATTTTACTAGTCCTGGAAACAGAAATATTATTTCCTCTGTATTCCCATACATGGGTGCACAAAACTCCCTTAAGACACTTTTCCTGTAAAATTTTCATTTCAGTTGGTCATACAACATGATGCTATTGGGTCTACTTTCTAGGACACAATCTTTCATTCCAGTAACGACACAAATTCCTGGTAAGTCTGAAATTACAGGTAGCTGTTTTTGTCAAAAGAGCCTACTTCTAAAAAAGATCGTACTCAATTTCTATAACTGACCTTTCCTAATTATTACAGAGTACTTCACTAGTTTTTGTGCAGCTAGAAGCTTTATTAAGCATTGATTTTATATTTTCTCCTGAATCACCTGTGAAGTTATTTAAATATAATGTGGCAAGAACATGTTTAGGAACAGAATTATTTAAAAAAATGCAATACTACAAATTCATCTAGCTTTCTGCGAAGCAGAAAACCATCCATAATTCTCAAAATATGTTTTCAGGCTGCATTGAGAGCAAAAGAATATTGTGATGTTTAACAACTCTGCTACACCTGTACTTTGCAGATAACGATAGTATCACTGTAAAATGACACTGAGTGCCTTGTAACACAATCTGCTATAAAAACATGCAACATATTCTGCTCCTTGGAGTTCTAGTTGGCATAGATTTTATACACATGCATGTGATCTCCACACATTTGGGTATTTGCTGGGCACTTTTGTGGTGCGGAGTTATCAGAATTATTTTCTGTTTGTTTGATTTTTGTCATATGTGATTTTTTCTGCAAGGACTAGCTTTCTCCCTGAAATCAAGAGTCATTATATGCCTTGATAATAACTTGTAATATGTGACAAAATTGTAAAATACTTATAAAAATATTGCAGGCTTTACATGGAATGGGGGAAATAAACCCACCACAAGCTCCCCACTATACATAGCTATGGTACCATTCCATGTTATTTGGAAAATCTTAGAGTAGAAATTAAGTCCATATTTTCAAATAGAAGGACAACTAACTACTTCAGTGCTTTAAAATTCCTCCACCTCTATTGAGCAATTTTTTAATATGTCTGATTCTTTAATGTTGTATCGAGATACAGACACCTGTTTTTACTGTATATATTTTGGAAGCAATCTCTTTAGCAATAGGAAAACCACAATATCAGTTTTTCCTAGTAACATTAAATCTATGTTTGGAATTACCTTCCCTTCAGGAATCTCTTTAGTGTCCAACTTATGCTCTAATAAATAAAAAAGTGAATATTCTACATTAATTTCAGAGTAAAATGTAATTTCCAGAAGTCTTCAGAAATTTTGTCAGTTCAGTTAACTATTTTATCAGTTTATGTAAGAAAATATGGAAATGGTTGTGAGGAACATGTTCAGGAAGAACACTTAGGAGTACCTTATACAGTAATTGGCTAATTAATTAATTACATGCTTTTTCTGTAGCTTGGTCATTGCTTAGAGCATAGCTGATGTCTGCTGTCATTTGTCTAGTTACCTCATGCCAAAACTGAATGTTTCCAAAAAAGCAATTAGGGTCTTTAAAATACTTTATTTACTTTGCTGCAAAAATAAAGGTAGATTTGGTTAGCATCTTCCCCATGCTGTCTGAATGACCATGACAATTTCTAATGATGTTCTGTCAGAAGTAATAAGGATATTGATAAACTAGTCTTAAACTACTTTGAGATTTCTGTATTAGGTTATAGAGTCCTGTAAATGAATCTTTGCAAGTAACATTTCATCTGTATGCTGTAGCTTTGAGGGTATGGTGAAAAGTTTCTGTGTAATAGACATGCAAGGTAAGTGTAAGTGTTCTCATAGTGAGTAAGGTAGTGGAATGTTCTGGTATCTGAACAGTTTCACACAAAGAAAATACACGTGTTTATTTACATGTGCTGTTGCATTAGGAAGAACAGGACAAATTATTTACTTAAATTGTTCAGAAGCTAGCCTAAGAAGGTTTTACAGGATTAACTCCTTATTTATGCAACTGGGCTGAGAGAAGAAAGGAGCATGGTTTATTATGTTCTCAAGTTGATATCTTATCTTGAACCCCACCTTGCTAAGAGGTGAAACCACTGAAAACTTCATCATTATCTTGTACAATAATCATAGAATCATTTAGGTTGTAAAGACCTTCAAGATCATCGAGTCCAACCATTAACCATGCCCACTAAACCATGTCCTGAAGTACCCTGTCCACTCGCTTTTTGAATATCTCCAGGGATGGTGACTCAACTACTTCCCTGGGCAGCACATTCCAATGTTTGACAACCCTCTCGATAACAAAAATTTTCCTAATATCTAACCTAAATCTCCCTTGCCTCAACTTGAGGCCATTTCCTCTCGTCCTATCACTAGTTACCTGACAGAAGAGACCAGCACCCACCTCACTACAACCCCCTTCAGGTAGCTGTAGAGAGCGATAAGGTCTCCCCTCAGCCTCCTTTTCTCCAGACTAACAGCCCCAGTTTCCTCAGCTGCTCCTCATAAGACTTGTGCTCCAGGCCCCTCACCAACTTGGTTGCCCTTCTCTGGACACGCTCCAGCACCTCCATGTCTTTCCTGTAGCGAGGGGCCCAAAACTGAGCACAGCACTCGAGGTGTGGCCTCACCAGTGCTGAGTACAGGGGAACAATCACCTCCCTGCTCCTGCTGGCCACGCTATTTCTGACACAGGCCAGGATGCCGTTGGCCTTCTTGGCCACCTGGGCACACTGCTGGCTCATATTCAGCCGGCTGTCAACCAGCACCCCCACGTCCTTCTCTGCCAGGCAGCTTTCCAGCCACTCTTCCCCAAGCCTGGAGCGCTGCATGGGGTTGCCATGACCGAAGTGCAGGACCCGGCACTTGGCCTTGTTGAACCTCATACGATTGGTCTCAGCCCATCGATCCAGCCTGTCCAGATCTCTCTGTAGAGCCTCCCTACCCTCGAGCAGATTGACCCTGCCTCCCAACTTGGTGTCATCTGCAAACTTGCAGAGGGTGCCCTCAATCCCCTCATCCAAATCATTGATAAAGATATTAAACAGAACAGGGCCCAACACCGAGCTCTGGGGAACACCACTTGTGACCTGCCGCCAACTGGATTTCACCCCATTCACCACAACCCTCATCTCTGGTGGCTACGTTCCCTTCTGTATCCATTAAAGGAAATATATTCTCCTTGGGATTCTTTTTACTGTTAACTTATTTGTAAAAATATTTTTTGTTGTCCCTTATGATAGTGGCCAGATTTAATTCTAGCTGAGCTTTTGCCTTTCTAATTTTCTCTCTGTATGATCTAACAAGATCCCTGTACTCCTCCCAAGTTGCCCACCCTTTCCTCCAGAGATGATAAACTCTCCTTTTTTCCTTGAGTCGTAGCAAAAGCTCCCCATTCAGCCAGGCTGGTCATTTTCCTTGGTGGTTTGACTTGCGTCACATGGGAATCAAGACCAGAGATAAAACCAAGGATTCATCATTGGAGAAAAAGCCCTCAACCCTCCAAAACATTAAGGCACACCTGCCCAGGATTGAAGAGAAGAGGCAGATTTAGGAAATAATGTTTCAATCTTGCTGGCACTGATTAACTCCTTGCTGTTACATTTCTGTGTGTTGGAGGTGCTTGGCATGGTAAAAAAGAACTGCTAGCACCACTTTATGGCCAAATAATTTTAGAGATGAAGAAAATATTCTAAATTGTTTGCATTTTGTCTGCTTTCTGCTACTTTTCAGGACTGAACAATGCTGGAATCAGTCCTCCGTTTGGTAAGGATTAGTAGCAAGATGGAGAGTACTTCTCTGTTTTATAGAACTGCACGCTTATTGGGTCTGGAGTAGCCATGCTAGGTAATAACATGATCTAATGAGGTTTCCAGATCATTCTTAATGACCAAATTAAATATCACTATCAGCGGTATTAATTGCTATCTTTATTGACATTAACATAAGGATCGAGAATATCATATTTACCTGTTTTTTTCCCCAGATCTCACAGCTAATGCTTAGATACATGGAAAAGTTATTTCGCAGTTAAATGTCTGGAGCTCTATTGTCTCTCTGGCCTTCCTGGATGGCCATGCTCCTTCACTGCTCTCTGCATGGTTGCAAACTCAGGCTATCCAGCTCTTCTTACCAGTTTTGCTGAGACTGGCATTCTACTGAGGAGTTTGACAAGTATTGCATTTCATCTGCATAGCAGAAGTTTTAACACACTCCTGTATTTTGATAGCTAGAACAAAGCATGCAAAGAAAAAGAATTTTTCTTTATGGGCAATTTCATTTTTACCTAAACATTCATCTTTCACATGCAGCAGATGCAAATTGACACTCATCTATCAGGTTCTTCTTACTATCTGATTTTCCTGTAGTGCCATCTTACTGCCTTGGGAGACTGCTCCCTTTCTATTCTTTTTCTGTTAATGATTTGGGGTGGGTTGGTTTGGTTTTGGTTTTTTTTGGTAGGTCCCTCTCTGTCCTAGGATTATCTTTTAACATCTCAACAATTTTCTGGGAGATGATTCACTTTGAATTACTTTTCCCTCTTTCTGCCTGTTGATTTTAACAACTCACTGTTAAATATGCTGATATAGCCATCCACTGAACTTCCCAGCAGACAGATCATATGGTAATTGTCATAGCAGGTCACAATCATTTGCAGTTCTATTAGTGTGCAGTGTTTTATTTGTCATTTGAGGGAATGATATGATTATATTGGTAGCTAGTTATACTGCAATGTAGTTATTGAAGGTAAAAGCCTTTCAAACACTCACAGGGGCTAAATTATCAATGTACCAATGTATCCAATGAATCAATTACAGGCAGAAGTTAGGCTCAGAAAATGTTCAGTTGTGAACATTTTTGCAGTATGAGAGAAGGGGCTAATTTATCACATATTCTGAAAGATACGTATTTTTATACTTAATTTTCTTGTGGTTTAAATGCTACTTTGTCTACTATATGGATCATGATCTGAAGTCAAATAGATGCGTTTCAAGGTTGTCTCAGATTAACCCTAGAGTATTCCAGTAAAGACAATTTCACACAACTTCTCAGGTTTTAATCCAAAGTTAGAATTTTTAAGTAAGAAATGTTTATGGTATAGACCAAAAAAGCCCATTTATCTTACAATAGCTGTTTAGTAACCAGATAAAGTTTTAGGTATTTCTACTTCCCGCCCGCCGCCCCCCCCCCCCCCCCCCCGGCCCGCTTCCAGGCTTGTGCTGGGTATTTCTGAAGGCAGGAAAAGTTCAAGACTTTTACTTAAAGCCACAATAATTTTACTTCATCAGTTTTAACACTCTTGAAAAATACCTGATTAATCAAGGAACCTAGAAGGAGCTCATTTTCCCTGCTAAATGGAATAGTGAAAGCAAGTGTTTAAAAGACTTACTACTGTGAGGAAAAGTAAGAATACTGACATGAGCTAAGGAGACACATTGCAATGTGTTTTTAATAGGTCAGAGGCATTCACAAGCATTTCTTGACAAATTGAAAAGTCAAGGTAATATTAGGCTTTCTGTTCCTTTCAGGGAAAATGAGTAAAAAATATTTTAGTGTTAACTGACAGATTGTTACGAATTTAACATGTAGAAGGCTGAAGGACAGGAAAAACTGACAAAGATTTTTCCACTGAATTTGTATGTTCTGTTGATGGAAAGTATAGGCTTTTTATGTGTAGAAACATTTCCTTATAAATAGAAAGCTGAAAATGAAATTGTCGTTAGCTATTTTACATAAAATTCCACGAAGTTTGACTAATGATAAAATAGGATAGGAAATGAGTCTAACTACATTTAATACCTTCAGAGAGTGTGCAAGGTTGTAATGTTCATAGGAAATGTTAAACTATAAATTATTCTAATAAATTGTTTTTCTGAGCTTGTGTCAAAGGTTAGAGAAACTTGCCTCAGTATAAATGAGGCAGAGTTTAACCTCTGCTTTAAGATCACCTAAAAGCTGTTATTGGGTACCTTGTACCAAACAGATTTATGCATGTTGTTACAGTGAAATCCTCTTATAGGAAATAATTTCACTGCAAGTTGAGTCATTTTCTTATAATTAGCCTTGCCTGCTGTAATTATAATTTATACATTGCAATACACTGAAACAATTCAGAACTTTTTTGGTTTTCTGTATCTGCTTCTAAGCTAACTATAGACAATTTTGTTTCCTGTTACATTAAAATAAGCAATTTTCGTTCTTGCATAAAATATTATTTGTAATTATTATACAAATAGCCTATAATAACAAAATGAGGATGAATGCATTCAACTGCACTTTCTTTGCCTTTGTTTCGGTTGATTACTATTAGTCCTAGTTAAAAGCTCCCAACTGCAGTGTTGTTTTCTATTCTCATTAACATCTATATGTTTAAATGTAAGTGAAATTTTGATGAGAATCTGACCATGGAATGCATTTGGTACCAGTCATTCCAGCTGCAAGTATTGGAAGATGATGACCTCGTGGTCTTGATACAAATTGTTAGGGGTCCACACCTTATTCATAAATAGGCAAATTAAGCTTTGTGTATGGAGAGACCTCCTTACTATTTTTTTCCAAGATTTCCTTCAGGTAAAAAGGAAGAAATACAGCACAGCAGACTGTAATTTTCCTCAAAATCCTCATTCTTGCTGAATATTACTTAGGACAGAGACAAAGGCAGGATTTTATGAAAGGGGAATTGTGCATTAAATAATACAGTGCAGGGTCTCATTTAATTAAAAGTATAGGCTCAAGATTATTGCATCCAGATCTCAGAAGTGTTCATTAATTTGAAAGAAAAATAAAGCAAAAAAAAAAAAATTGGGAAGATTTTGCTATAGTTGTTTATAAGTAATAGACAAAATGAAAAAAAATTGGGGAAAAAAATTGCTTTTATTGTGCCCCAGATCAACCTCTTCTTATTTTGCTAGGAAGCTGAAAGTGTTCAGTTCAGGTCCTCAAGAAATACTTACATGGGAGTGGGGGGGGGTTGAGTGTTTTCTTGGGAACTGGTGCAATTTAATTGCAGGATATTCTAAATCAGCAGCATTTTTTACAAGCATACAAGGAAATAACAGTGGGCAGCATTTGGCCTTCAGGCGCTTGTTTGTGGAAGAGCTGAGCTTGAAAAATCTGAGAAGGCTTTTCATAAGGGTTCTTTATGGAAGGAAAGAAGGGTTAGCATGAGTGAGACAGGTTTGCATCTTTGTAGGCAGGTATATTGAAGGATAACCAGAACACAGTTCTTGATGGAATTCTGGAATTCTGATACATCTTTCTTTTTCAAAATGAAACAAAGCTAAATCTGTTGAGAGATGTGGAATTAGTTTTCTTACCATACCACTTAGAATCTGGTTGAAACATTTTAACACAATTAAATTATTTTATGCTGGCTCTTGGGTTGTTTTTTTTGTTGTTGTTTGGTTGTTTTTTTTTTAAATTATTATTATTTTATTTTATTGGTAATACTATAATAAAAGTTAAAAGCAAAAGTAGATTTAACATGAAAAAGCTAAGTAAGGCATTAATGCAGATCTTTCAATTTTTACAGCTGCTTAGCTCTTCCATGGCAGAAAGGTGAAGAGTATTTACCACAGTGGAAAAATTAGTTACAAACTCAGCAGGATTGCCATAATTTTCCTTTTCCTGTTCATCAGATTTTCAGGATGAAGGAATATGTTGCATTGTACAGAAATAGGATACTGATCAAATAAGTGTGTAATCTAAGACATTTCTACTACTTCAGTGAAGGTGTTAGCAGTCCTTTTATGTTTATTAGCATGAAGTCTTTTTTTAAATTTTTCTCCTCAAAAAGCTTACTTAATACCTAAATAAGCTTCAATGTCCTTTTAAATTGGTTTTAATTTAGTGAACATTTGCTTGTTAAAATCTTGTATAGATTCTCATTTATCATATAAAACATGTATCCTTTTTTTCCTCAACTTCGTTAAATATTTGTCTCTGTTTATAACCTGCAGCAGTTAGTACCACAGACTAATTAACGCAGAAAGGTTCATCACTTAATATACCTTGGTAACTGTTTTTTTGAGAGACATTAAAGGTATTTTTATATAATTCATGATTTTGAGACTATTGCATTGCTATGTATCAACATCACACCAGGCATCACATTCCTTATTCCCATGGGTTTGTTCATATTTTAAAATTACTTTTGTTACCCATGCCAGTACTGTTTCAGCTTTAGGTCATGTGCTGTGAAGCTGCAGAAATGAATTCAAAGTTCAAGGCAAGAACATACAGGCATGGTCTGAATGCGTATGTTTTCTATTTGAGGTGTATTTTTCACTGACCTGTGAATAATGCTAGATCTTTTTCCTGAATTGTTCAAGTTAATCTAGAATGCAGAAAGGAAATTAGTCCTTTCCATTGGAATTGCCATGTACTATTTAAGGTTGGCTATGTTGGGCAATGGGTGTGTTGGGAACTGTAGGGTGTCTCTCACTTGTTAGTCACTGGTCCAGATCTAGTCCATACCAATAGGGAGGGAGAGAGAACTGTATCTGGTGGAGAAGTCTATGTAAAATAAGTTCCTGAACTTTTTGAACATGTGTTTTTATCATACCAGTTCTTGTCACAACAATGGACAATGTCAGAAAACTGAACTACATATAACAAAATAGCTCTACTCCTGCTTACTGTACTTCAAAGAAGGATGAAGCAGCATGGTGGGACACTGTGAGGGAATTAGAATTGCTGCTGTTTGTGAAAGATCTGTGAATAACCAGATTACTTCTTTTGGGAAAACTTCCAAAACAGCATCTTTCACTAGCAATAATTTCACTAAAAAGAAACAACAAATATGAGGCTAATGTTCTTTAAGCAAGCTGAAAATAAAGGAACCTACCCTGAAATCTTATTGTACCACGTGCACACTTTGGAGTGTTTTAATGAAAAAAATTGTCTATTTTTAAATATTTTTCTGTCTGCTTTACCAGCCATTTGATACAAATCTGTGAAAACAAATGCTAAATGAATTTCAAAAAGGTTCTTCTCTTATTTAATTCATTACCAGAAAAAGTGGAGGAAATACACTAGCTAAGGCATGGGAAATTGCAGTATAGTATCAGATGCTCCTTTTGTTTTGAACAGCATAATAAGGCACCAATTTTAAGTGTTGACAAGCACAGCAGGGATAAAGTACACTGTGTAACAGTTTTACTGTTTTATAGTTTTCTCTATAAAAACACAGAAAAATGAAGAAGTGACTAAGCACCAAAGCAGTAGTTGCATGACAGGAAGAGATGAAATGGTGTTTTTCCCTTGACTCTCTTAAAGCTATTTTCCATGTGGGATATCTAGTCTGATATGCCTTTCAATACCCCTTTATAACCTAAAGAAGATAGTGGGACTGAATACTGTAATAGCATTTATGACAGGTAAAAAAATGTAGGGAAAAGGTTTTAGTCATGACGGTTTAATCCCTAAATTTGATCTATAATTTGGGTCAGTACACTAGAAGCACAAGTCAGTTCAGCATGAATAGTTTAAAAAAGAAATAGGAGTAAAATAGACAATCAGTTCTGATTACCTAAATATGCTTCCAAGTGGTACAATGTAGACAGAATATCTATATGCAAACTTGAGCTGATTCATTTGAATCCATTTTAAAGCACTTTAGTTTTAAAGTACCTAGCTCAATTAAGTGTCAGTAATGTTTCTGACTCTGTGGCTTGGAATTCTGAAGTATGATCTTCCTTTTAAAAACATCTCTTCTACCTGTCACTTCCACCAGGAACATTCATGGTCAGATAAGGCAGAGACATGCTTTGAACAGACTTGTGTTTTTGGGCAGGAAATCAGGGAAAATGAAGAGTGTCAAGGATGATAGCACACCTCACTGTAAGGGAGAGTTGTTTGATTTAATTGATTACCAAACAGCTCTCAGCAGAAATTGTCTCACTGGAAGCAGCTATTATCTAGGCAGTGTTTTAATTTGTCCTTCATTAAACAGTTGGGCTTAAAGGGCTGTTTGTCATGGGAGCGTGGTCTTACCAAGTAGAATTTTCTTGCCTTTATGTTACCTAGACCATTTTTCCCAGCAGGCACTCTAGTAACTGCTACTTCCACCTGTGCAACCGTGTCAAAGAATGTAGAATGCCACCACTTAAAACTCTGTCACTAAAACCATAATTTGCTGAGAATTCCCTCCTGGTAGAAATATTGTTTTAAATGGTGATAACTTTCAGGCCTATAAATGTGATACATATTTTCCAGTATTTATGTTATTATTGTGCAGGTATATTACTTTTCTATGTGTAGTTGATTAAAATGGAATTTTTCCTGTTAGGAATGGAATTCTACTGTGGAACAATTGGAAGCTGAAGCACTTAAGATCTTGCTTTCAGAGGACTATACAGAAAAAGAGCATCTAAAGCTTTCAAATCAGAAAATCTGTCTGTTGCGAGAAGAAGTGTGCTTCCACATGGAAGAAAGGAAAGCCCTGCTACAAGAGGCCAATGACTTTTTTCATACTGCTGACAAGGTTGGTAAGAAGCCAAGTCTCTAATAATAACCTGATAATACAACTGTCAGTGTGCTCTTGAAGACTGATATATGTGGGATTACGCAAACAGAGTTTGCTAAACAATTTGGAATGGAAAATTACAAATCTGATTACTCTTTAGTATGACCTTTTGCCTCAAACTTCTATCCAAAATGGCAAATGCATTTTGAAAAAACATTTTTTAAAAAAAGTATATTGAGAAGAGCACTCAGTTTCCAATATAAGGTATTTGGGAAATATTATCTGCTGAAAATTGAACTTCAACATCATGGACCCTGTCATGATGGCATAATGCTATATGAAGATACAGGAGCTGCTCTAAAATACCCAAACTGTTATAGTCTAGTGTGGATACCAGAAACAATGTCTGTACTTGCAGTGGTCTCCACAGGGACTAATTAATAATCAGACATAAGAAAAATCAAGGACAGCATACAATTCCTTATACTGGGCACGTCATATATCACACAGTCTGGACATGATATAATGCCAAAGTGTCCAGTTGAAAAAGCATGTAACTCCCTTAGTCACAGCACAATTAAGGCCCATACCTATATTGAGGTCAGCAAGATAATGTGTAGGCAATCATTTCCATCACTGATGTGCTCACGTGGAGAAGCAGTGATTCAGATTCCAGAATTAGATTGTTGCAGCTGCCACAGGAGAAGGCTAAGAGGGGCCTACCTGTCTACTGAATTCTATACATTGCTTGTTTTGTGTGGGTTGTGTTTAGGTACAAGGAGCCTTGACTAGTATGTCTGTTTAATTTTCTGTCTCTTCCTAAACTTATGTGATGAAAATGAGTAAATCACTGATGACCAAAAAAAGGAATATTTTAAAACTAATTTTTTTTTTTCAAACATCAAGTCCAGTAATAACTACTTGTATGAAAATGATTTGAATAAATTTGGTCATTAATTTTTGTTACATCATACTTATAATACCATTTTTCTCTATAATATAAGCTTTTTATCATACTTGAATACTTTAATATACTTTCAAGAGTTCTGTTCATCACTTCTTTTCTTTTTTTTCCATTGACTAATGTGAGCACGTAAAGAATATTCTTGTAGAATTTGACTTCACATCCCTATCCCAAAACAAAAATATCAGATTTTTCTTCTTCACCCATCTTCTGAAGTTGTTTTAGACTAGCCATCATGTATTTGTATGTGAGTTAGATTACTTTTGATATTCTTGCTGGCTCAGGGCCTAAGATCTTAAAATTCTTTTTCAAATGCTATGATATTACTGAGTAGCACTTAAGCACAGTTAAAAACATCATGAATTTTAAATTAAACTGATTCAATAGGGAATTTTAATAGGTCTTCAGTAAACAAATGTTGTAAAACTTATTGTTCAAGTAAAGAAAAAAGACTGACACCCCCACCCCCCCCCAAAGAATGGAAAAAAATTGCTATATGGGAGTACAATACAGTCAAGGAAATGCATGTAGAAAGGAATAAAATAATAATGGAATAATAGGTATAATACAAATGACTTGAGATTCAACCACCTTCTACCAAGTAGCATTAAAATGGTGAAAGTGTGCACTTATGTGGAAACAAAATAAATCTTCAGGAAACCATTGTCTATTCTTTGCTGTAAAATGCTCCCAGTTAAATCTAAAATATTTATAGGCTGGTTAGTGAAAGTGTATTCACTTGTGTTGCTCCTGAGACTTTCTCTTTTGAGAGACTAGATTGAATTTGGAATAAGTCTTTCGAAAAATTAAATGATCCTCTGAACAGTTGTCATTGGTATAAACAAAATGGTTATAATCCAGTTTGTAGTGGATGTTTGTCCATATAATAAAAATCAAACCCCTGTTTCAATGCTACTTTGGCAGTAACTTGTACTGTCTTCGAGAAAACTCATTGGACAGGTGAAAAATAAGTTGAGTAAGAAGATTTTTCCCCTCTTAAGTAGTGGTGCTGTAAAATCTTGAAAACTGCTGATTTCCCCCCAAATTGTTAGAATGTTGAGGTGGGAAGAGGATGGCACAGTTAATTTAAAAGTTTTCAACCCCAAATCAGGGTTGGGCGAACTCATGGGAATAGCCAATAGAAGAGTTGATTAATAAAGAACTGAGGGAGCTTAATATTATTGGTTCATATCTATTGATATGTGTCAGGTTAACAATAGGTTTTTATGAGAAGACCAATTAAGGATCAATAAAGGTGGAAATAGTGTTATAACAGACTTCTGTAAGGTTTTATTACTGCTATTTCATGTGTTGATGGTGAAAGTGAATAATACAAAATCCACAAGCCACTTTAAGCTGATTCAGAGCCAAATCTGTTTTAAGCCTTAAAATAGGAAAACAAGTAGGGATTTATATCAACAGATGAGCTTCCAGTGGAGTATTGTGGAATGATTGCTGGTATTTTTCTGCTTATAATATTTGTAATTTATGTAAGAGTAGTAGGTAATGAAGATAGGCAATCTATAAACACCTACATGGGCAAGGAAATTTTAATAGCATATGATTTTTCTACCCAGCAGACAACAAAATCCACAGACAGTTGTCAAACTTTACCAAATTCCAACTAGTAAGAGAGCATATTTTTTAAACAATGAAGAAATGAGTTATTGGAACAATTTACCACTGTGGTATTATATTTTTCATAACTGCAAACTGGATGATATTCTTTAGTTAAAGCAAGAAGTACTGTAGTAATTTGTTTGGCTTACCATATAAGTAAGTTCTGTTATTACATTCTAGTATTAATACACAACAATTTGTTAAAAGAAATTTATTTGAGTTAGAGCAGAAGGATTAAGCAAAGAACCCTCTATCTCATCAGTCCTAGATGTCACTAGAGAGCTTATTCAAGCCTTTTCCAGGTGTGTGCTATCAGATCAGAGAGTTACCTTTCAAAAAATGCGTTCTCAATTTTCTTGCCTTGATTTGAGGCACAGAACTTTTGAAATATTAGGTCTTTAGACGTGGTGCTGACCAACTGCCTGTTACACTGAAGTTAAAGAAAACAAAAGTTTGTGTGCTTTTTGGAAATACCAAGTGCTTAGACTCTGCTATCTGAAGGTGTCCCATTAAGTCTTTGATAATTTTGAAAATAAGGTGCTACATCTGAAAATTTTCCACTGAAAAGAAGGACCTCAACAATAAATACCAAACTTAAAATGTGAAATCTCTCTGTTTCCATTTTACAAGAAGCCTGTTCTTCAAGGGCACATACATCAAATAGTATTAGTAACGCAAACTTTTTTCCAAAACCTTTTAGTTAAAAGACTAGTTAGAAAAGTTTATATTTTAAGGTGTCCAAAGACCAAATGGTCTTTTTGTATTTTTTATGCATATTTTTTGCAGATCGTTTATAGAAGCTTTGAAAACAGATCATTTTCACGGATAGCTCCAACGACAATCTTCATAGCTCTATTAAATGTGTTGAAAAAACAACCTAACCTTAAGACTTTGTCTGCACTAATTTTTATTTTGAGCACCAGGTGGGGCTGTAATCACATTTGTCTTTAACCTGTACCACGTTCCTTCGGTATTTTTATACAACATGTAAACAGTACTCCGTGGTGAAATTATTTACAGAACCTCGAAGTGAGGTAGACCTTTTGCTCCAATAAATCTGATCTTTCTTGATTGCATTTATAAGAAGGAATCTGAGATGGGCTAATGGAAACAGTGTTAAAACTGTTGCTGATAGTCAACCCCTTCTAGTTTGGACAAGGGGCTATGCAAGTATAGGTCTATTGCTTTGATAGCAAAGGTAGCATCTTTTCAGAATACAGGGCTGCACTTTGTGGAAGTACGTGCTGAAGAAAGCACTAGCTCAGGTGTGTCTCCGTAGCATGCCATCACATCTGTTATGTGTAAGAGTGAACAAAACAGTATAGTTACTGTAGTTCAGAAAGGAGACATTTTCAGTTGTACTCAGGGTATACCTGAACCTGTGGACTCTTACATATGTAAAGGGCAAATAAGCAAAATAAAGCATTAGCTGTTTTGAAGTAACTTGAAGAGAACTCCTTTTAGATCTTGTGTATCTCATTGTCGTTTTAAATTTTAATGAATTCAAGAAAATAAAACCACAGAAGAAACCACAAGAAAATAAAACCAATGCACTTGCATTGTGTTTATTCTCTTAGATTCTGGTGTACATTTGGCTGCATTCTGTTGTATATTTTGCTCCGTTAAGCGGTATTTTTCTGCATGTTTGCAAGCTGCTTGGCTCTTCTGTGATCGTGTATGTTCCTTGCTAAGCTTTCCTTTAAATATCTATCCATTTCTATGTCTATGTAGTTGCCTTCAGTTTGACTTTTTGCAGGGGGATCTGTGTGTAGCAATCCTCTGAGAATACTTGGGAAATGATATGTGGAAGAATCTGAGATTGCTTTGGTGTGGCAAAAGCTTGAAAACATTCACTTGGATACTTTTAAGTAAATAAATAAGACTTTTACTGAGTTCAGTATGATTCGTGTTTTAGTTAGCTGTGGAGCGTCTTGTACTTTGGTGCATAAGTTACTTCAAAAATCACCTTTTGATTTTGAACTCCAGGACACACATACTTTCTTCTAACTACTGTAGATGCTGGGGTTTTTTTCCTCCTATATGCCATTGCAAAATTAAAAATCATTCAAGATAGTATAGATAGAAAATAGCTTTAAAATGAACATACAGGAGAGACTTAGAAGTGATGCATTCTCTGCATGGAACTGTGGGGATTCACACGTCTGCATGATCCAGTGAAACTTATTTTGCTTATCCTTCCAGTCTCTCTTTTTCCTTGTTAATGGATTTTTCAGGTTTGTATATGTCGTTAGTCAGTGATTTTGTGATGATAACATTGAGTATTGGTAAAAATAAATACATACATACATAGAGGTCCATATTGCTGAGTAGAAGCCTTGCTGAAAAATCTTTTACTTTCTTTTGATCTTGATACTTAGTAAAGCATAAGGAACTACAGAGAAAAAAATGAAACAAAGAACTTTGAAAGCAAGACAACTCTATGGAGCCAGGTGACAATAGAGAAGCAGAGGATGTACAGAGGGATTATATCCTTTATTTCCTTGAAAAGATCTCAAAAATATGACAAGTGGATGAGGAAGACAGACTCAACTAAAATAAAACTAAAGCAAAATCAAAGAATTAAAGTGGGAGAAAAAAAAAGAACCGCAACAAAAGTCACCATTTGTATTCTGTACGTGCACAACCACAAAACCAAGCAGACTAGGAAAACCGCGTTGCATGATTTTTGTTTCTTTTTAAAAAAATTACTTAAAATGGATCCCAATCATGAGGAATGGTCAAGGTAACCATTAACAAGGAAATTTAGAGAGAAATATTAAGATCCTTTTTGAATGACATTTGGATTTATTACAAAGTGGTTTTTTAATAAATGTCCTAAGTGGCTCAGGAAAGAGGGATATTATTTCTGCTCATAGGACCTATGCCCGTGTTATCTTCAGCACACTGGTGTTCATTTTAATTACAGCTTGTAAGGTTTTGCTAGCATAACTATTGTTTTTCCCTCCTAATCTTCCATGCTGAAATGAAAAAAACCCTGTCATTAGTGTTAAGCATGTAGATCATTAATTATAACTCTCCTGCATCTGCAACTTGTGAATATATGTTGCAAAGTATTTTTGTGTTGTCAGCCTGATAGATCAAATGATACAATTTCTAAAACCCATATTATTTAATTTACGCTCTTATACTACAGTTGCATGTAGGCATGACGCTTTCCTCATATTCTGTTGTCTATGCCATAATATGCTTATGCCATAATATGCTTATGCCATTAAAAAAAAATTGGAGATATACACATATTCTAATTCTTGAAAAGAGTCTGAGATAGAAGTAAAAGGCTGGCTTTGTCTGGATTATTTAACGTTGATTTGGTTGAGCTCTTGAAAGTTTAAATTTAAGGCCTGATACTGCTATTCTGAGCGGAATAGGAAGGGTATAGAACTGCCAATGACTGCAGCAGCTGCTATGGAAAAAGTCAATGCAGATAGTAACTTGCTGTAACCAGGCTTCCTATGTACAACTGAAATTGAACATGAGGGAACATAAATCTTTGCTTGTGGTAGCATCCTTAATTGATCGAGGTAGCAACAGCACTGAAAATGCAGGCAATGTAACCCAATAAAGTTGCCTGTCATCCTTGAAGGTGCAGACTGATGAACATACAAGGCACTCAGATATGTTTAGGAAGAGACCTGCAGAGAACACCTGATTTTTTTAATATTTTGGGGTTTTGTTCCCCATCCTTGTTCTCTTCTAAATAGCTTTTTGTCCAGTTGCTGTTCTGCTTATGTTGCTCTTTGATAAATGTAACAATGGCAGTAATATATACCTTTTTGGTTTATTAATTTTAAATTTCCCTATTGCCTTTTAGCAAGACTCAAAACATGTTCTTACATTTGCTGCTTACCTAGTTAAGTATGCTAACTAGTAATACTTATAATAAGTCTGGCGTAGTCGTTAACTTGTTCTGAAATGGTTATAAATCCATAATCATTCTTGAACACTTCCCTATGACTTTTTAATTTAATATTCCTAAGTATGATTCTGAAGACTGGAATTCATTATACAGAACCTATTTGTCATGGTTTAACCCAGCAGGGAGCTAAACACCACACAACTGCTGGCTTACTCCCCCTTGTCAGTAGGATGGGGGAGAGAACGGGGGAGGGTGAAGGGGAGTAAAATTTGTGGGTTGAGGTAAAGGCAGTTTAATAGGACAGAAAAGGAAGGGAAAATAATAATGATAATAGTATTAATAAAAAGCATTAGAATAAACAAAACCAGTGATGCGCAATGCCATTGCTCACCACCCACCGACCAATGCCCAGCGAGTTTCCAAACAGCGGTCCCTGGCCAGCTTTCCCCCTAGTTTATATACTGAGCATGATGACATATGCATGGAATATCCCTTTGGCCAGTTGGGGTCAGCTGTCCTGGCTGTGTCTGATCCCAGCTTCTCATGCCCCCCAGCTCACTCGTTGGTGAGGTGGTGTGAAAGTCCTTGACTTAGTGTTAAACACTGCTTAGCAACAACTAAAACACCAGTGTGTTATCAACATTATGCTCACCCTAAATCCAAAACACAGCACTATACCGGCTACTAGGAAAGACACTAACTCTATCTCAGCGGAAACCAGGACACTATTACACTATTACACAAAATAAATAAACTTCACTTAGTTCCTGAGTTCATGTGAATGGCCTCTATTTACGGAAACATCTTTGAGATTTACATAGGTCTGTCAATCTATGAGTTTCCTGAGGATGATTGTAATTCCTGTCTTGATCTGAAGTTTATGGCCTTTTCTATACTTAGTGATGACTAAAAGGATTTAATGTTTTATGAAAAGTCTTTCCTGGGTACCTTCAATTACACTCCTCCTCTGGTGGAGTATTCTTGTTCTTAGAAATTTTTCTTTCTATGGTCAGGATATCTTTTTTTTTTTTTCTTTTTTCTTTTTACATGCTGAATCCTTTATTCTGCAAGGAAAAACAACCTGACAGAGACAATAAAACAGTATGAATGTCCTGTTTTAATCTATTGTGTATAGAAGTTGAATTACCTTTGCTCATCATCTTTTCTTTATTTTCCTTCATATCTTTTGCATAGATTTTAGTTGTTTGAGGATAGTTCAGGCATCTTTCCTTGCTATTTTGAGTCAGCAATATAGGGTTCATTCTCAGCTGCTGAGTTCTTGGTTCATAAGTAATAAGCTGTAGTAAGCTGGATGATATTGTCCCCTGAGAATCTCATGGAATTTTCACTTTTTAGCTTTTTATGAATGTAAAACCTTGCAAAAGTCTTTAAAGTCAAATTTAGTCTGCCTCAAAGTTCTTTTTCTCTTCTGATGTAGCAATTTTGAAGTTGACATAATTAAGGATAGTATTTTAGCATGTATGTAGTCTTGTTGTGTCTCAATTCTTCTCAGTGATGAACTGAGGCTTCAAAAGTAATGTATTTTCGGACTGTAATTTTGCAAAATTATTCACTGAACTAAAGCTTAGAGTATATACATAGATTTGCAAAGTCAGAACACAAGTTTGATGTTGTACAAACAGTTGATTTGCTTTTAAAAATATGTATACAGAATAGTCCATGTTATAGTAATTATATTTTTAATTTGTTACATAAGTGTATATGTTCAATGAGACATTAATGCTATCAGACATTGTCTACTGATTTGCTTTGTTTAGATTTCACGTTTTCCTGATGTTTAGAGCAACAAAAAAAATCTGTGTAGGAGAATATGGTGTTACTGCTATGATGCTAAGTATGCACAGTAGGTTTGTGCATGTTTCTATTTCACTAATATTGGTATTTACTAACTTTAATAATGGAGTATTGCAATGTTTTTCTTACTCTGTCTAAAAAGACAGGACTCTTTTTAGAGTACTTCTGAAACTCCTGCTTGAACTAAAGGAAAACAGAGAATTTTAATAAAAATATGTTTAAATATAATTTACTTGTTGGATATACCTGTGGTATTTAAAACACTAAAAAGAAGTCGACTTTTTGTAAAACTCTTTAAGAGTGTGCTTCAATAAAACTTTGAGTGCTGTTGTGCTGTATTACTTTTATTTTAGTTCTGCTTCAGTATGTCAAATTGGCCTGATTACTGCTGAAAAAATGAAATCGTTTTAAAATCAAAGAGTAATCATGATTTTGCATCCCCATACTGATATTAACTTCTGTTGAATTATACCTGTGTTGTTCTGTGACCTGCAAAATCAATATCAGGCCTTAAATTAAAAAATATTGCTTTTCATTTCTGAAGAAATGTCAAATATTAAATGTCAATTGATCATCTATTTATGTAAAAGAATATACATGCACAATTTAAATAGAAATATTGACAACAGATGCTTTTTTTGGGTTTTTTTGCAGGTATTTGATGGTCTTGAAGGTGTTGAGAATTACCTTAAAATCTTTAATTCAGAAGGCTTACATTTGCCTATCTTGACAATGAATTATGAGGAATTACAGGAAGCAATTAAAGGTTGTACAGCAACTACCTTGCAAAAGGGACAAACTTTAGTTAATAAAGCAGATTCTCACAGGTATTCCTTCCATTTTTACATGTCTGCTGCATTTCTCCGTATCTATCTGTTGCTTTATAACTTGACTAGTTAGAATCAGACTGCATTTAGAGCCAGTGTAGTTAACCAAGTAGGTGTGCATTTAAATGACTTGAAACTCAAAGTTTCTGCCATACTTACCTGTTTGGTATTTCTACAAATCAATCTCTTTAAGAAAAATATTTAGGAATACTACATGATACTTGTAAGAGTGGTGTCAAACAACGGAGTTGGTATGTTAGGGCAGTGTTCAGAAACAATGGTTTCGTTAACATTTTGGAAAAGTAAATGTATATAAATGAAAATTAAAATATCAATGGGTATGAACACTCCCTGCTGCCCAATGTAATCCTTTTAGACCTTTTTGAAAGTCATCATTAGAGCAATTATAATGTGATTTGATGCAAGACAAAAATACATGTGTTAAGCCAAGTGCAGAAAAGATGGAAGTTTCTCCACTTCTTAGTATTTTTAATTCATGAATGAAATAACTTTTTTTCTTTCCAAAGCTTTTGTTAATTACAGCAATGATGTACTCCACAGATGATTTTTACACTGATGTAAAGCATGACTTTAAAATCAGTCCTAGTGGCTTAATATCTCTTACTTTTCAGGTCTTAGTGGGAGGCTGGTGCAATAAGAATGAAGACTGTTTATACTAATGAGTTTTACTACAGACAGAGCAGATGACCATTGCTGATGGCTGGCTAGTGGTCAGCTTAGCTCTACCTTCCCATTACGTGCTTATGTCCTTAATTATTCCTGAACTTTGAATAGCTTTACATCAACACAGCAACTGAAAGTCTAGATAAGACTTTCATTTAATCTCATGACCTTGCAAAAAGTTTTATCTAAAACACCTTCACCTGTCACCCCAGATGTAATTGGCTTGAACCCAGGAAAGGGAGAAATAGAAAATTTAAAAAGAAAGTTGTTTTGGGAACACATGCAACTGGCTTTACAGCTATTGTTACTGCTTCAGCATCTCCTGATATTTTAATTAAATGGAAAGGAGAGGGATTTTCCTCAGTGAAACTTTGACTTTGATTCCAAAACCAGCCATAATTCCAGAATGCATGCCACTGTTCTCTAGGACTTGATGTTCTGCTAGACGTTACCTCAACAGAAGCAGATGTTGTGTTTTAAATTATGTCTGCACAGCATTGATTAATGTTAGGAATGCTAAAGACCTTCATAGAATGAATTCCTAAAATAAAAACTTATTAATTTTCTTTATTCCTTATTAAGAGTTTTTTTAAAAAATGTTTAAACAGTCCAAATCAGCAGTGGGATAGTAAGTTATGATCAGTACACGTCAAGAAGAATGGGATGAATTTGTCAAAATAACCCTATCATTCATTTCTGGTAAAATTCAATAAAAACAGGTAATGCCACAGGCCAAACTGCCAAATGCCTGTGTGCCAAACAGCTGCTCAAGATATTCTATAAATAAATAAAGAAGGTAAGATTTCTGCCTAGAAGACATTATAATTTAAAAAATGGCAAAGCATTACAGCTAAAGCAGCAGCAATTTAGAGAAGGAAGGTGAAACTTAAAACAATATCAATAGGCAATTTCACTAGAAATGTGTTTTGCTGTTTCTAGAGAACAGTGAAAAATCCCAGGTGCTCAAATATTTTAAATGTCTACTTGCATCATAAAAATAAATAAGTCCCTTTCTAAGAAAGCAAACACAATATTATGGTTTTTCAGTTTTTCTCCGCTGCCTTCAGGCCTTGTTGCCCGAACGTAATGAATTTGCCATATATTGCAATGAGTAGTGTTAGTACTTCTGTGCAGGTGGAACACTTTATATTCCTTGGCATGGGCTTGAGGATTACAATAATGGAATAATTTAAATTAGCAAGGAACTCTGGAGATCATTTGGCGCAATCCCTTGTTCAAAACCTGTCAGGTTAGGATGCTCAGGGCCAAATTTTGAATATTTCCAAGTATGGAGATTCCATAGTCTCTCTGGATAACCTGTTCTAGTGCTTAAGCACTCTCCTTGTGGAACATGTTTTTCTTATATGTAGCCAAAATTTTTGTTGCTGCAACTTGTGAGTATTGTCTCTTGTCTTTTTGCTGTACAGCTCTGAAAAGACTCTGATCCTGTCTTTTGTATAACCCCACTTCCTCATAGATGATGAAAGACAGCAATTAGATCACCTTTTCACCTCTTCTCTACTCTGAACAGAGTTCTGTCAGCACCCCCTTGTACATCATATGCTCCAGCCTCCAACCATCTTGGTAGCCTCTGCTCAGTTCAATTCAGTTTGTCTGTCTGTTTTGTACTGTGGGGACCCAAACTGGACAAAATGACCTCCAGATGCAGTTTCACAAGCCCTTAACAGAGGGGAGTAACCTGCTGGCTATTCTCTTCCAGATGCAACTCAGTGTGGGGTTAGTCTTCAATGCCATGAGGATGAACCTGACTCATATTTAACTTTTTGTACACCAGGACAAGTCTAGGGTTTTTTTGCCTAACCCATGGCTTTAGGAGATACCCAGAATGATCCCAGCCAGCTCATAAGCCTAGTAATGGTGACACAGTTACCATTGTTAGCAATGTTAGCTAACAGAGTTCTGTTAGCAAATGTGGTAAGGTGTTATATTCCAGAATATTAATTTCCCCCAGAAATGATCAGGTTTTGAAAGAGGAAAGAGAGAGGCCTCTCTTTGTCATGCATAAGCCACTGTGCTGTCTTTAAATGCTGGCCAGTATTTAGCACAATGATTAACACACATGGGACAAGAAGATTTGTGTGAACACCTAAGGGTCTCAAAGGAGGAAGATTTGGACAGAAAACAGAACTATCAAGACTAAATCCTGATTACTATTTTGTTCCACTTATTGCACAGTTCATTGGTAGTCTTAACTGCCCTTACAGACTTCCCATTTCCTTTATCTTACTAGACTGGAAATCCTGAGGGACATGGGCAGTCACCATTTGAAGGCGGTGAAAGGTGTGGATCTGAAAAAGTTTAGGTATCTTTTCAGAAAGCTGCTTTGCCATAAGACAGACAAGAAAGTATAATCTGACAATGAGTCAAATAGCTGTTAAATGTTTGCAATCTGGTAGGATTCTTGAACTACCTGGCACCAAGGAGAAATTTGTGTGGAATTTGAAAATAGCTGCCAGCTCCTTGAAGGAGTAGTTGGAGCACGGTAATTTTAGAATTCCGTCATCATATGTGACAGAGAAGGTATTGCATGCTCTGCTACTTGCATGACTTCTCTACTTTTAAAAAAGAAGCCTTATTCTCCAGTTTTTCGGGCAATATATTTATTCATAAATAGAAGGAATCATCTGACCTTGCTCACGTTGGCTGACACTTTGTTGATTTTGATGAGATGATGCCTTGAATTGTACCGTGTCTTCTGAATAAGGATACTGGAAAACGCATTTTTAATGCAATATCAAAGTGGCTGCCATGTGTAGTACTAGTTTAAATGCACCAAGACAAGACAAAGTACTTGAACATTAAGAGAATTAAAATGTAGATGGATTTCTGTATCTGCATTTTTTTGTTACTTTCACTTTCAGAGTACCGAAAAATAAGTCAGGCAGTTTGTATGCATATGATAAGACAGATCTAGTAGTTTATGATTTACAAATCTAGTGTTGATACCCTCGTATTGAGGGAGGACTATGTTTAAGGCTAGTGGCAGTGACTTCAGTGGCCTAATTGGAAATGCAACTCACAGTAAAAGTGGAGAAATATGATGTTAATTCTGTTCTACTTTCAAATCTTCTTGAGGCATGTTGCAGCCTTATACTAAAAGATAGTCCAAATAAATGAAAACTCTGAAAATGTTCACATCTGAAGAGGAATAGATTATAGAAAAGTGACAGAAGGCAGCTTGCTCTTGTAGTTGTGGGGTGTTTCAAAATGAAAATATTGGTAAGTCTGATTTTTGAGCACTCATATTTTTAAATTAAAACCAGCTAGAAAAAGAGGAGCAAAAATTTATATGTATTAAGTCTAAAAAAATTATACAATCAGTAAGTTTTGCCCATTAAGACAACCCTTGTTACTTTGCCAGCCAATTAGCCTGCCTATGAGTGTAAGAACTGTCTTTATTTTACTTCTATTATAAATTTATTGTGTTAACTCATAACAAACCAATGATACTTTCAAAGATTTTATTGAGTTCTAAATTAGAATTTTCAAAAACTATAAATCTTGTTCTCTCTCTCTCTCTCTTTTTTTTTAAAGGAGCGGTGCTAGTAGAAGTTTTTAAACATACCTCTTTTTAAGAAGGACTGAAATAGAGGAGTGACATTTTTAGAATTTAAGGATAAAGCACAAACTAACAGGTTACTAATTTTTGAAATAGTAATTTACAAATTTGAAACCACCTACTCCCTGAAAAGGATTTAAAATTTGGTTTCTCTTTGTGACCAATTCTTGGGTCAGATTCAAAGAGAATGGTCTATTAATACCATAATTCATATTAGTAGTGTAGAATAAGGTTTTTCTTTGAGATTGCAGAATTTAACTCTCTGAGCCTGATCTGAAGTGAGGAGAAAATTTCCTTTAGTTTTAGACGACAAAGGAGGAAACCTTGAATAAGAACCTGTATTAACATAAGTTTCTGATGAAACTGAAGTAATGAAAAAATACAGTTTAATCATTTGTTTTACAAAATTCTTATAATGAATACATTTCAGTAGTAAATCAATTCTTATGGGTTTTTTTGTATATCAAATCTGCAGATCTAGATTGTATGTGGTAACTTCTTTACAGTTTCAGGAGGACTGCCTCAAGTATTCAGATTGTGAATTGCTTCTCTGACATTAAATGTTTTAAGTTATAAGACAAGCCATTGTTTTGTAAATTGATGTTGTCTTTTCTCCTGTTAAAACAGTATCTTTAAAGAAACGTTGACTTAGAATGTATATGACATTCTTTTTTCAGCTACTGTAAAAACACTGTAAAAAGTCCAAAGAAAACATTCTTTCTAAAGTAGAACTGATATGCCATATATTTTCACTCTTTTTTAGGCAGTTCCATTTGTGGTTTTAGTCTTTAGATAGTATAAATAAAGTCCGAATTATTTGTGAAATTAGGTATTTCTCAGTGAATCGGAATATCTAGCATGTGAATCTAACTTATGGACTGGTCATAAATGATTTGTTTAAGTGTCATTCCTGTGTTCTACTCATTACCAATTTTGTTTGGATTCATTTTAATATTTCTCCTGGTTATTTTTCTTTTAAGGGTCACAGTTTAAAATTCATGAGTTACTTGTCATACAAATCAACAGAAAATGTGTTGGGTTTTTTTTAATATTATCATCCTAATTGTTGAGCAAAAATGAGAAACAACAACAAATTCTTCTTTTCGGTTTTAGCTCTTGGGTGACAGGAATTCAGAAAATGATGGCATACATTCAAAAAAAAGTAGATCAATTAATAAGGCAGTGTCCAGATTACAAAGAATTTACCTTGAAGAAACAACAATGGACTGCCTTGCTTGAAGATTGTCTAAATAAGGTACATCATAACGCATCATCTTCCTAATGCATTCATGAACAGTGCATTGCATTTCCATAATTTAGCTATGTGAATATTAAAGTTGACTCAAATAATTACAAATAGCATATTGGTTTGTTAGAGAGAGCACAGTTGTAGTTAGAATGCTGAATGCTGTTATCAGTACAAATGAACCTAAAGCTGTTCTGAAAAATGCAGCTGTTTCCATGAGAACATTTTACCAGTGATCTTCAATAAAGCATGGATTTGCTTAGGTAATGAGCTATTATAATTGTTGGGGTTTTTTTGAAAAGGAAGTGAGCCATCAGGACTGTGACCTGCAAGCAGGTTTCCTATACTGTTTCTATGTCTTCTGTTTCATTTGGTTGAAGATA